>NC_055987.1:185425128-185785416 GCF_018446385.1 Zingiber officinale | reverse complement strand
TAATTCTAGGTTAACCAAAAAGAACAATCGAATCACAAATTCGAAAAATAAAAAAAACACAAACTCGAAAAATAAATTCGAAAAACTAGATCTAATGCTTCTTGTGTTTGGAATTCATACAAAGAAAAATAACTAGTATGATGCGGAAGAAAATTACTAGTTATACCTTCTCTTTGTATGTTAATGACCTCGAGATCTTCTGCCGTATTCCTCGCCTCGCCTTGGACGTTGTGTGGGCGACGATCCTCCAAGATGAACACCACCCAAAGAGCTTTCTTCTTCTTCCTCTAAAATCCGGCCACCACCACCAATTTAGGAATCAAGAGAGCAAGGGAAAGGGAAGGGGAGAGATCCGGCCATCATGAGAGAGCACAAGCAAGAAACTAGAATTAGATGCCTCCTTCTTCTTCTTCTTCTTCTCCTTCTCCTCCTTCTTGTATCCGGCCACTTAAAGGAACCACAAGCAATATGTGGCCGGCCCTAGCATGATAAAGAGCTAGGGGTCGGCCCTAAGGAGGAGACTAGAGAGAAGAGAGGAAAAAAACATTAATTTATGAAGTCTCTCCTCCCCTTCTTTTATAATACTTGCCCAAGGCAAATAAGGAAAAACGTTTTACAAAAAATTAAAATCTTCCTCATGTTTTTCCTTTTCCCTTTTATTTTTCCTTTTCTTTCCTCTTGATTGAATCAATCACCAATCATATATTTGATTGGATGATGATTTAATCCTATTGGCCGGCCTCTTGCTTGGGCACCAAGCAAGGGTGGCCGACCCCTATAAGGAAGGAAATATATATATATATATATATATATATATATATATATATATATATATATATTATAAAAGTTTACAATAAGAAATCCTCTTATAAAATTTTACAAGCTCTCTTTCAATTTCCTAAAGTAAGAGTTAAAAAAGTAAAGTTTTAAAAATTAAAATCATGTTTAAAATTTAAAACTTCTCTTATAAAATTTCCTTTTTTAACATGGTGATAGAACATTTAAATTTTAAAACTTCTTTTCCTTTTTTCTTAAACCATGAGGATGGTTAAAAAAGGAAAGTTTTAAAACTTTTAAACTTTCTTTTAAAACATGTGACCTAATTCAAATAAGGAAAAATTTAAAATTTAAAATCTCTCTTTTAAAACTTATAGTTTTCTACAAAGAGAAGATTTTAAAAATTCAAAATCACCCCTCTTTGTTTGAATTATTGTGGTCGACCCCTACATGCTTGGACACCAAGCAAAGGGCCAACCCCTATAGAAGAGGATGTGGCCGGCCCTTACTTGGTCACCAAGCATTGGACCGGTCTCCTTCTTGGACACCAAGATGGGCTTATATTTGGATGAACTTGAGGCTATAATGAGACTACGACAGGGACCTAGAGGAGAAATTGGTTTTGGCCTTCCGATGAGCTTGAGTATCCCGTGTTCGCCCCGAACACACAACTCAAGTTCATCGATAATAACTCATTCCACTAGAGAGTTATTATCGCACTACTGCACCAATCCCAAATTACATTATGGGCTCCTTCTTATCATGAGTGTGTTAGTCTCCCTGTGTTTAAGATAACGAATGTCCACTAATTAAGTAAGTTACTGATAACTTACTTAATTAATATCTAGCTCCAAGAGTAGTACCACTCAACTTTATTGTCATGTCGGACTAAGTCCACCTGCAGGGTTTAACATGACAATCCTTATGAGCTCCTCTTGGGGGCATTCTCAACCTAGATAACTAGGACACAGATTCCTTCTATAATCAACAACACACACTATAAGTAATATCATTTCCCAACTTATCAGGCTTATTGACTTATTGAGTTAAATCTCACCCATTAATAAGTCAAAGAAATAAATACTAAATATATGTGTTTGTTATCATATTAGGATTAAGAGCACACACTTCCATAATAACTAAGGTCTAGTTCTTTTATAAAGTCAGTACAAAAAGAACTTACCTAAAATGGTCCTACTCATTACACTTGGAGTGTATCAGTGTAATTTATTAGTTAAGATAAACTAATACTTAATTACACTACGACTACTTCAACGGTTTGTTCCTTTCCATCTTAGTCGCGAGCAACTATTTATAATTTATAAAGAACCGACAACATGATCTTCTGTGTGTGACACCACGCACCATGTTGTCTACTATAAAAATTAATTAAACAAATTATATTTAACAAATAAATGTAGATATTTGACCATTGTGATTCTTTATTTCTAAATAAATGTTTATACAAAAGCTAGACTTTTAGTATACACTCTAACAAGAAGGTGCCTACAACAGGCTGGAAGGCGCCACCAGAGAGGCGCCAAAGGATAAAGCTTTATCCTTTGGCAAAGGCAATATTTACCTGGTCAAAGGTATCTTCAATTGGTTGAAGGCGCCTTCCATGGTGGGTTGAAGGTGTCTTCAATCCTGTTGAAGGAGCCTTCCCACTGAAAGGCGCAAAGGCGCCTTTAACTCCTTTGAGGGTGCCTCCAGCAGCTTCGCAGCTCGCTTTTGGCTCTCTTGCTGGTCAGATCGCTTGGGTGATTTCGGCCAACCAAAATAGAGCCCACCTAAACTCATTTTCCGGCCTTCTCCTTGAGCAGACTTCCTCCTCGGCTTCTCGTCCCTCGAATCACCGCGCGCATCCTTCTCGTCTGCCGGTGTACTCTTCCACAACACTTTGTCCCTCGGATACACCGAGCCCGTCGACTCTCTTCCCCGTGTCATCCTTCTCGCTAGCTGCGTCTTCCGCTCGACTTCCTGTGCTCCTAAGCTCCTGCACACTTAGACACAAAAATCAAATATTAACATGATATAACCTGACTTGGTTGATCACACTAAAACTACCATGAGATTCCAACAGAAGCAATCGGGTTTCACGTTGGATCGCACAACACCAAGCTGTTAGGCCTCACGCCGATTGGCACGGTGCGAGCCGATCATGCCTTATGCCAGACGAGAACCCTCGTGGCTATCGAGCCTCGTGTCAAACAACATTGTGCGAGGCTATTGGGCCTCGTGCCAGAGGGCACCACACGAGGTGGTCTGCCTTGAGTCAATCGACACCTCACTATGCAGCCTACGACTACTCAAGTAACGGTTCCTTCGTCATTTTTTTTTCTTTTCCTGTTTCTTTCCCTCTTTTCCACTAACTTTTCCTAAAATATCCTTTTTCTTTCCTTTTCCTTTTCCTTTTCCTTTCCTCCCCTCCATGAATATGAATATCTTTCCTTAGTTGATTTCTTTCCCTTCCTCATCCATCCGTGCAAATAAACAGAGCATTAATCTCATGGCATCCCATGATGAAAACCTATTTATTCTTAATGGTTAAATCATTCTTTGGGAGAGATGTATTTAAGAGTAATTTAATATTAAGGTTTTGTTTATTTTGCTAGAGATCATAATTAGTTTTTAAATAAATTAAACATTTTTTTATTTTGGTCAATGAAAAATATAAAAATTTTGTAAGATTTTTTTTCCAAAAAATAGAAATCATTTTAAAGGAATATACAAATTACAAAATAAAAAAAAAAGTTATAAAGTAAAGAAAATTTAATCTAAAATATTTGAACTAACTTTTGTTTTGCTCCAAAATGCCTCCGATATATTTTTTTCATAAAATTTTATTTTACCTCCCTTTCACATTTTTTCTAAGTGTTGCTCAAAATCGTAAGGAAATATTATATCTCTTTATCATGACTTTATATGATAAAAGTAGCTCGTTTATCTAAAGTGTTTTTATGCTAGATAAAGAAAATAAATCATAATGACTGATAAAATATTTTATTTCTTAAGAAATTGCTCCTCGTAAATTATATCATAAAAGACCAAAATATACAAATCAACCCAACCAAAGAATTTAAAAGGTAAGAAAATTCAAAAAGCATCATTTTTATTGATATTATAAAAGTACCTCTCTTTTAGAAATTATCAATTTAATATTCACCTATAATTTGAGACTTGAAACTTTAGAGCTACTTTATACAAAATAATACCACTTTAGTGCAATTTTGATCAAAGCAACTTTAAGATAGTAGTTTTTTTTGTATAAAAACAACTTTAAGATATTATTTTGAATAAAACCGTCTCAAAGTGGAACATAGAGGAGTATTTTATGAATTAAATTATAGATATAGTACTAATTTTGATAAAAAGAGCTCAAATAACGATATAGAAAGAAAAAAAATGCCCATTGAATTTTTATCACTTAAAACATGACTCCATCGAAAGTTTAGTGGCCCATTCCCATTAATATTTTTAAAAATTATGCATGCCCCCAACTAAAGAATTGAGTTGAAGTCTTATGTTTGCTATTGATAACAATTGGCAATGACTAATTGCAATTAGTAAGTTATTAGGTTTTTGTTTGACATCATTATATTTTCTACTTTCATCATTTTATTATGTATTTCATTCTGTATTTATAAAAAATCTTTTATTGTAATTTTAAACTACTTGATGTGCTAAGATATAGCAATATGTTACAAATGATATTATATAAGGACACATTATTTAATATTGCATAATATAAGGGGGAATGATGATAGCATTGTGTGTAATAATAGACCAATTGAAGCTTGATAAATCAAAACTTTAATCTTTACCCAATTTATACAAAATACTTGATGTGCTAAGATATAGCAACTGTTTGACTTTGTTGATTTACTAAACTTAGTCAACCCACTTAACCCATTTGACTTGGTTAATATTACACAATTGACGTCATAATCTCATTAAGTGAATCTTTTGTAGGACTAGAAAAATAAAATGGAAAAAGACTAAATTTTTTATTTCGATTGTTTTAATATAAAAATAAATAAAATGACTATTTAATCAATATTTTATTCAATTCATCTCCTCTTTACTGATATACGACATCCAAAATATCTTAAAATATTTTGAATTTAGTTCGAATTTAAGGCGAGAATAGAATGTCGCTTGCAAATAAATACATTTTTCATTAAATAAAAAGTAAAAAAAATAATAACTAAACTCAAAACTTTTTATAGCAAACGCATGAAAGTGATTTGGATGAGAGATTAATTTATAATGATCATGATTTAACTAAATTTGGAAGAGAGAAATTTAATTAGGATGAAAAAATTTACAGAACGGTCCTCTGATAGATTAGGATTTCATCAAAAGGACACTTCGGGGAGAGGAATATTTTGGTTAACTGCACTGGGGGGCGATTCCAAATTCGGCGAGTTTGAGCAGGCGACTCAGCTAGCCATATCTTCACGCGACGAGTCGTCGCCGCCTTGTTTTATATTCCCACCTCGAACCATCTCTATAAATACGGCGCCTTTCTCTCCGTCTTCCTTGTGTTCTTCTTCTACTGTAGAGAGAGGGAGAGGGAGGAATGGATGCGGCGGCGGAGGAGATCCGCTCAGACTTGGCGCAGTTCACCGCCATGACCGTGGCGGATTACGTGAAGCATGCATTAGAGAGCGGAGAAGGGATGGCGGTGAATCTGGAGGAGTCGTTGAGGATCCTGGAGCAGGAGAGGCGGAAGATGGAGGGCATCGAGCAGGAGCTGCCTCAGTGCATGAATCTGCTCGCAGATGGTTGGTCGTTAATTTGCCTCCCTCTTTTCCACAATCATTGTACCTAAAAGAGGGATTTTTATGTGTGCTTTTTTTCGATTGGTGTATTTGATCTCCTGGTGTTTCAGTGATGGTGGGGTTAGAGAAGGAGCTCGAGCCATGGAAGGGCGAGAGATTCGCACGCGAGTTCGGGAGTTCCATCCCCGTTAAAAGAAGATTCGAAGAGGCGGAAACGAGGGTTAATCTGGAAAGGGGCGGCGTCGAGATGAAGAAATGGATGAGATCTGCTCAACTCTGGGTCGACAATCCCGGAAGCAGCAATCAGTGGAGCGGTGAAAATGCGAGGATTGTTATTAACAAGGTATAAAAGTTCGATTTTGAGAACGATTTCTTGCAAAAGATGACAGTTTTCTTGTTTCTCGATCATCAGGGCGGCGGAGAGCTCAATCTTCCGATGAAGCAGAGTATCTTCCAATGCGGCGGCGGCGGCGACGGCGCGTTGGCGGTGTCGAACGATCACCGCAGCTCACATGTACAGCATCAGAAACCGCGAAAGGCGCGGCTGTGCTGGTCGCCGGAGCTACATCGGCGGTTCCTTTCCGCCCTCCACCAGCTCGGTGGCGCCCAAGGTTGGATCGCAACCCCGCCTTCTCTCAAAATCTCAATCAAACAAGAAACAGGTTAACGTGTAATATTTGTTGCGATCTCTTGTGCAGCGGCAACTCCTAACCAAATCAGAGAAGCGATGAAGGCGGACGGTCTCTCCAACGTCGAAATTAAAAGTCATTTGCAGGTGAGTTTACAATCAAATTCACTGCCAAACAATCTCATCCTTCAACTTCCTAGTTCCTGCCTTTCATCATTGTAATCTCTGAGACAAACTTTTTGCATTTTCCGCAGCAATATCGGCTGCAAACAAAGAGAAGACCTACTGGCTCAGTTTCAGAGAAGGAACCTTCAGCGATAACAGGAGTTGAATCGGTTGCTGGAGAGCAGCTCAGTGGTCCTTCACATCCAATACTTTCTCTATCCAGCTCTCCGTCGTCCTCTTCCATGTAACCGAGAGTAAAGCTGAAATTTGAAATTTGTTTAGGTGTTTTGTGCGAGTCGTGGATTTTTTTTTTTTTTATGGAATAAATGAAAGAGACGATGACGTGGTGGATCATGTGGGTGTATTTTTATCGGTTATGGAGATTTTTAAAAATATATTAAAAAGAAATTTTGTCATATATTATTTCAGATCAATTTATTATATGAATTATATTTTTTAAATAAAGGATTATTAAAAAATTCAGAAATATATGTTTTAAAAAATTAATAATAATAAAGAGAGGGATGGTATAAATTCTAGCATAAAATATTAAAAACTTCTATATAAATTATAAATAAAAATTATTAAAATCATAATTTTTTAAACATGTAAATTTGTTTCTTAAATTTTAAACTTGGATATACATAAATACAATTTAAGAAATTATTAAAATTTCAGAATTAAAAAAGATTTATACTATATATTCATTTTACAAGCGGGATCCTCTAGTCCTGCCTATCCTAATACGTTCCTTGACCAAGGATATTGATAGATGAGATTCAATAGTCCCCACATACTATCTCCAACTTCTATTTGTCATTTTTATTACTTAAATATATTATAAAAGAATATCATAGTAATCACATTTTCAAACCGGTAAACATGTTATTTTAACCTCTGTCATTCGTAGCAGCTACAATATTCTATTGATCAATTTTACTTGAATGAGATTTCACCTATGCATATTTTGTAGTAGAATCATAACTATAACAACTTTGATTTATAACTATAACAATTTGAATAAACTAAAGCATCTTATTAATGATTAAGGAAAAACATTAAGATGCATTTCCATTTCTTTCACTTACCCCTGCTCGTTAATACTTTGTTTAGTTGAAGTCGTGCATCAAAATATTTCCTGGAATGAAAAAAATTGAAAGAAATAAAGTAACTCGAAGCAGAGAAAGGAAAGGAGCGACACCTCAACCTCGTTGTCAAGGCTAGAGCCAGGTATATACTTGCCCGGGTTGTAGTCCGGGAGCCAGTTGGAAGTTATTTTAATTTTTAACCGTTCATCGCATTGGTTTTGAATTTCCAAATTAAAAAAAAAAAAAAAAACCTTTATAGCCCGCGGCCGGTCATTTTTAGCCCGGGCAGATTATAATTCTTGGCTCTATCATTGCTCATTGTCAGACTTGCAGTGAAGCCACGGCCTTGTGGCAAGGTCATCATCACCCCGTGACTTCTCGGTGACGTCATGTGCCACCAAGACAAGGTCGCCACGCGGCGACCTCATGGCGAGGTTGCTCGCGGCCACGAGGCAACATTGCTCTTAATCTAGCGACAAGGTCGCTCACGGCCTAGCGGCAACGTCGCACTCAATCTCACGGCCAGTTTACCTTGCCGCACGCTGCCTACGACCTCACAACCAAGTCCCCTCGCCGCGCACAACCCGCTAACCCACGGCGGCGAGGTCACACCTCGCCCATGAACTAGCGGTGACGAAGTCGCACCTCGCCCTCAAACTAGCAGCGGCGAGGTCGCTCCTTGCCCACGAACTAGCACCGGCTAGGTCGCCCCTCGCATGCGAACTCGCGGCGGACAAGACTAGGGTCGATTTGTTGCTCTATCGTCGAGATGTTGCGACGACAAGGTTGAGATTAAGACACAACCGATGAAAAGTTAGTTCCGTCTGATTTGGACGGATAAGAAAGCGAGTTAAATTTGATCAGCAGATTAATTAAAAATCTGGTTGTCCCTATTTTTTGTCGGGAGTAAACAGGCACAAATCTGAAGTAAGGCCCAGGTGGCAAGTGTCTCAGGCCCATTTCTCAGTGGGGCTCAAAAATTAAGAATTTATCAAGCCATTTTATATTAAAATTTTAATTTGAATGAAAAGTGTTCGTCTCCTCATTTCATCGTGAGTTCCTCATCGCCTTAATTTCACTAATCCTCATCGACCTAATTTTGTTGTGAGCTCCTCCTCTTCAAGGGTGCTACTTTCTGTAGGATCAAAAGTCTTACAGGAGGGTGAATAGCACTCATAATTTTCACATTCATTTTTCGGAAAACAAAGTAAACATAGCGGAATAGTAAGAAAGAAAACCAAGCAAACATTTTTTGTTTTACTTAGTTTGGAGCCTGTGACGACTCCTACTCTAAGACTCACACTCGTTGAGTGTTTACTTTGGTCAATTCGTTATTAATTTAGATAATTACAAAGACAAGTGCAATTACAATTGAGTAGATTAAGTGCAATAAATGAAAAACTATACTGACAACTTAGAGGGTTGGTGATGCGAGCTTTCGGTCGTCAGAACAACGTCACAACTTTGTGGACTTGTCTTTGGAATAGTGCACAGGAGCAGGAGATATTTGAATTTGTTGTCTCGAAGTGCTGGTTGAGGCCTCCTTTTATAATCGAGCTGGGCTTAATCCAAATCCACTGATCTCAGGATCAGTGCTTGACTTGACATTGATCGATCTACTGATCCCCCTGATCGGTCAACTGATCCTGCCTGAATCAACCCGGCTTCCCGTCCAGATGATGTCGCTTCAGATGAGTCTTCGTTCGGTTGATCGATCCATCCCCGGCTTATCTAATCCGATCAACCCTGTCCGATTAGTCCGCTGCTTATCCACTAGTCGGTCGACTGAACCCGACGTTCGATCAACCGATTCCTTGGTTGAGGGTGGTCGTGAGCTGATCTGATCACCGAGGTTCAGTTGACTGATCCTGACGTTTGGTTGACCGATTAAGGCCAAAATCCTAACCTGCAAAATATTAGTCTTCTTGCAAAACAGAGTTAGAATAATAGGTAAACAGTATATATAAAAATTAACTTTTGACAGCCTCCGGATTGTCCGGTCCTAACTTTAAGTTTCGCTAAAACTCTAGGTCGGACTGACGCCTACTATTCCCTTTTCGAGAAACGTGTTCTCACATACTCCTCTCAGGAGAAATTATCTTTTGTCAGACCGATCCTCCCGACCATCTGGACTTTTGCTCAGCATTCGAGACTTCAAGACTTCATGATGAACGTCCGATCCACGCCCCGTCCAGTCTTCCACCTAGTGTTCGTGACCTCAGGATTTTCACCTAGAGTCCTCGACTCTAGATTTCACCCAAAGTCCTCGACTCACCAAGACTTTGCCCAGTCCCCCAAACTAGGACTTCATTACCTAACCACGGCTAGGACTTTCCACCTGTCTAGAATCCTCTAGGACTTTTGCTTAAGACAACTTTGAACTTTCCTGCAAAGTCAGTCACACTTGTTAGATAACAAAACAACTTGACTTTGAACCCTTTATCATTATCAAAACACATGTTTGATCGTCTGGTGCTCCCTGCACTAACAATCTCCCTCTTTTAATTATGACAATTTGGTTCAAAAGTTAAGTAAAAACATATAGCAGTTCAAAGAAAAAACATAGCAATTTTAACACTAAAGCAAAAACCTAGCAATTTTAACACTAAAACAATTTCACTTTAGCTCCCCCTTAATTTAACACTCTCCCTTAACGTGCTCTCTCTTAACTTTTGACCATTCTCTCTTCCATTGTCATATATCAAATACAATTTAAGGAGGAAAAAGTTTACTTATTTTCAAAATTAAACATTTTAGCTTTTCAAATACTTAGCTTTTCAAAGTTAAAAAAAAAACTTAGTCTTTGAAAAATACTTTGGAACAATATTTAATCTTTTCAAATTACTTAGCTTTTTGAGATAGTAGAATTTTTGCTTTGAAAAACTTTAAAAAAAAAAGAGAGAGTTATAAAATGTTCAAGTAGGGAGTTTAACATAGCTAAAAACTATAAAAAAAGCTTTTGAACAATATTTAAATTTTTAGAAGGAACTTAGCTAAAAACATAGTATTTGAAACTTTGTTTTTGAAACTTTTAAAGCTTTTAAAAACTTAGCCTTTTTGTAAAGTCTTGAAAAAACTTCTAAAAGATACTGAAAGACTTTAAAAAGAAATTAGATTTTTTTAAAAAAAAATACTTAAACAATTTGACGTAGAACTTAGCTTTGTTTAACTTTTTAAAACTAGTTAACTTTAAAAAAAATAACTTAGTTCCGGAAAAAACACTTAACTTTTGAAAAACCTCTTTCTTTTTCTTCTTAGTTTTTAAAAAAGAATTCAAAAAAAATAATAAATGGGCAAAACTAACATCATGAGTATAGTCCTAGAATCTAAGCATGAGTAACAAAAGTAATTATTAAAGTTTTGAAATAATATTTTAATATATTTCATCTAACAGCCTTAAAGAAATATCCAAACTTTAGGTTGAACCTATATAACTATTCTTTCTAGGGGATAAATTAAACTTTCTGATATTTTATCTCGCTCATTCTATATTATCAAAACATGTTAAGCTTATGAGTTTATGTGAGATGAAATTAATTTAATTTTGAAGTTGATTGAAAAAATAATTAAAAATAATAATTTTAAATTTTAAAATATTTAAGTTTAAATTTGAAAATTAAATTTGAATTTTGGAAATATAAGTTTAATAATTAGATTTGAATTTTGAAAATTTAAGTTTGAATAATTAGATTTGAATTTGACAATTTAAGTTTAAATAATTAGATTTGAATTTTTAAAACATAAGTTTGAATAATTAAATTTGAATTTTAAAAATATAAATTTGAATAATTAGATTTGAATTTTGAAAATATAAGTTTGAATTAAAGATTAAGTTAGGTTTAAGTTTTAATTAACTAATTTACACTTAAATCTATCTCACCATTTTCTATTTTATGATATGGTTAATTTTATCTTCAATTTAGATAAAATTCTAAGCTGTGGTGAGACACTAAGGTTTAATTTAATTTAATTTTGATGTACATTTGAGTTAGACTAAGGTTTAACAATTAGTCAATTAAACATCCATTTCAATAATGGACTTCCAAGCTGTGGTGAGACACTAGACATTCTTAGTTATTGGAGCAATAACTACTTCTAGACAAAATTTTTTAAAGAAATTAAATATATTTTTTTTCTGAAAATCCTTGGTCTAACTAGTTAAGTGTCAATTAAGCCTAGGACCTCATCTACCCTAATCTAAGCATGTATAAGGAGAGTAGTAAATCAAACATCAAACATCAAACATGTTTATCTAATGAAAATGATCTTTCTATTGGCTCCCCCTGGATCATAGCCTTGATAAGGTCTATCAAGGTAGTGGATTTAATCCTTGAGGATCCAATATTGAACAAGTCTAACTTGATTAATCAAGTTAGACTTGGGGATCCATACTTGAACTAGGTTCTTAGTTGATCGATTCACTAAGGATAAGTAAAATTTAAATTTATGTTTTGCCATATATCCGAGCCCGATTGATTGTATATGGCTCTTGATTTTCCAAGGATCAAATCAATATTCTTGAAACCCAATTGAATTGTTCCAATGAGTCCCTAAGTTCCTTGACTTGACTTTTCAAGTTAGAATTTTCTTCCTTTGTTGGACTTGAGTTAAAGTTCCAGCTTAAACAGATTCGGTCAAGAATCTTGGGTTAGTCACTTCCTTAGGGGTTGTTACTTTCTTTTGGAGTGACTTGACCCGGATGTTAGATTTTGCCAACTTCCTTAATAAATATGAAACTAAATTTTGTAGATCATCTACTTAAGAACCAACAACTAGAGAACTTACAGTATTGTTTGGCCCTTCGAAAACTGATACGGATCCATGGCTTCTTTCAAACTCAATTTCTGATTCAACTCCAGTTTCAAACTCAGACTCGATTTCAGCAACATAAGATTATACTAGTAGAGCAAGGAAGCTTGCTTGAGCGTGATCTTCTTCCTCTTTAAAGTCTTCTAATGACTTGGACCACGTATCTTTTACGACCTTCTTTGTTCTTTGCTTCTTAGAAATTTTTGAACTCGATTGACTAGCTCAAAGGTGATCGCCTTGTTGTCTTTTAATTCGAATTCGGGTTCGGGTCGGAATTTGAGCTTTGATTTCTTAATCTTGCTTGTGCCTGCAACCAAAGTAATACTTTTCTCGACTGGACATGCATTAGCTGTTCGTGTAACTCAAAATCAGGAAATAATTCATCTAATATAATAATTGAAAGATCCTTGAAAACTTTGTAGGCATCTACCATGGATGCCCATAAGGTATTCCTAGGAAAGGATTGTAGTGTATACCTTATAATATCATAATTTTCCATTTTGTGTCCAATTGAGTAGTTGACTTGTTGATTCTCCATTTTGCATTGTGATATTTTACAATTTATTTAACAACAAATCTTTCTTACATACCTTAGCGTCAAAGGTTCCTTCGTGAATTTTGATAAACTTTTGCCAGAGATCCTTTACGCTGCTGAATTGTCACGCCCCGGAAGAGTCCCTGTACGAAGAAATTTCGGCAACACCTCCCCTGTACGGCGGACAATCTGAAACTTTCTACATCCACAATATACATCATCCACAGGCGGCTGGAATAGACACACAACCACGCAGTTTATATGCAACCTACTCGGCTGATACAATAAAAACATAACCACGCAGTTATATGTATCTCTAACAACCCACTCGGCTGTACCAAAACCAAAATACAGTGGAAAATGATAAAAACCCAAATATACAAGACTGCTAGCCGGCTAGGCTTACACCACACAACAACACAATACTCCGAAAACAAAATCGGAACACAAAGCCAAATACACACATACCATATACCACGATAAACATAAATAAAATGCGAAGACTGGTCTTCTAATGTGACGTGGGGACCGACAGTCAGGATACTCCAAGCGACTCCATAAACAATCTGGTACCTGAAAAATATAGTGTCCACGGGGATGAGTTCAACAACTCAGAGAATACCAATAGACATGCCTAGTAAGATATATCTAACAACAATAAACATGAAATACAACTTCCTAATCATATATAGGAAAAATGTAAAACTGAAAGGTAACTGAGGAAGTTATACTCACCAGGAACTCCTATCCAGAACAAAAGGGTCGTCAACTCGAGAGTGTCATAAATCCTATATGCATATCAAACATATGCATCCAACCAAATGCAGCAAATAAATGCAGCAAGCACAAGCAATAAAATGCATCAATGCGTAAGATGCCACTGACATGGTCACCCCTGACGCCAGTCAGCCATCTCACACACAATGGTGAGACCGAGTGGGTAGGGCTGTGACAACCGTGCACTCTGACGTCACTACTCCTGATGAGTGACCGAGTGGACGGGATGCTGTCGGAGTACACACATACTCCTACCCCAAATCATAAATGGGGGAGCGCAATGCTCTCATCTCCCGATACACCATGACGGGGAGGGATCCCTGACGTGCTACCACGCTACGTCACACTACCCATGAGCGGAGCAATGGAGCACCGAAAAGAGCAAAACTGACGTGCTACCACGCTGCGTCTCACTACCCATGAGCGTCCTAGCGGAGCACCGAATAGTGATGAAACTGACGATATGCTCTACAATAATTGAGCAGCCTATTACGCAGCATGCATTCATGCGAATGATGCATGTCACTAAGCATGACAATATCCTGAACCAATCCATATATATATAAAAATTTGTACCCTAGTACCAGTAAGTTAAATCCACAGATCTAGGATATATAGGTCTTCTATGGTTAACAACCTAAGTCCTGAACATATCCACCTCCATAAAATATGTACCAACAATATACATGGATCAAAGCAAAAGGGTCTAGATACACAGATCAGATATGATATAAAAATATATGTACACATGCCAGATAATAAAAATCCAGAATCTAGCCATAAACTCAGTAAAGCATGGTATGTCACTTACTCTAGGAACCAAGGTACTCATGGCAATAATCACGAGGTATAAACATGGATACATAACAAGCGACAAAACAGAACATGCTATGGGTATCAAACCGTGACATACCAAAGGTAAACATGATCATTGCTTGTAGCTATAAAATACTATGCATATCCAATTGACAATATCATAAAAGATAAGTCAAGAGGTACCCGCCTCAAATATAAGGATCATATCCAGTCCAAATCCGACGTCAAGACTCTCGTCTCGCGTCAAATGTCTTGTATCACCAATATAAATATTTTATTTAGCTACACTCCTATAAATAGCTAAATAAAATCTCTTACACTAAATTAGGGCAAAACTCTAATCAACAATAACATAAACTTAATCCATAATCCAACTCACATGAACAACTAATCATGTAATCCAAATTACACCATAATCTACCACTAAGATCAATTACCTACTCCTTACCTCAATTCACAGCACACAAAATTTTAACTCCACAGGTCATAATACATATACCTCACAGCCGTGATTATTGCGCCACAGCCCTCAGCTAGTTGTTGTCCATCCACCAGACCAAGAAGTAATGATCACGAGTTCAACCAATCATTCAAGAAAACAATCGATTTCATCTTACCTCTCTGAACCCCACTGATATCAACCGGATCAAGCAAGTCGCTGATGTGATCGAGCAAAGGGTTGGCGACTGAGGAGGAACACAAGCTAGGGCACGAGGAAGAAACATCGGATTTAAATCCTCCTTGCTCTTGGCCAGAAACAACCCAAGTAGAACTAGGGCACGGCTTGGAGGGCTTCGATAGGTCTAGGGCAGAGGAACTTGGTCGGCTGCCAGCACCCAGAAGAGGAGAAGAAGGGTCGGTGCTAGGGCTCTTGTGGCCAGCGGTGTCTCGAAAGGGTGAGGGAGTCGGGATTCGGCCGAGGAGTCTCGGTGGCGGCACTGAGAAAATCAGAGAGAGGGCTGGCGGTGTCGGCAGAAGGGAGGAAGAGGGATCAACTTGGGTCTTTATCTCTCGGGGAGAAGACAACCGCCGCGGCGTCGGTTAGGGCTTCGGTGTCACGGAGAGTGAGGGAGGAAGGAGAAGGCACGGGGGTGTCGGGCACACGGGAAGAAAACGAAGGGAATAAAAAGAAAATAAAGAAAAAGAAAAGGAAATTAAGAAAATAAACATTTCCTGGTTAAAACGGGGTAGCCTAAATAGGCTTTCTCGGACCCCATTTTTATCCCCGTAAACTCGTCCATAAAATCCCCGGAAAATTCCAGAAAATTTTTTAAAAATTCTGAAAAATTCCTTTATCATTATTCACCATTTTTGATATTTTATATTCTCCCCCACTAATAAAAATTTGGTGTCCAAATTCTGTTATCTACCATCAGCAAGTACTAACAACAGATAAAGAGTATAAATGTTAAACGGTAAATTAAGTCACATACCTCAAGTGAACAGATGGGGGGTATCGAGCTCGAATCGTATCCTCGAGCTCTCAAGTAGCCTCCTTGTCTGTATGATGCTACCATCCGACTTTAACCAGCCGGATAGTCTTGTTCCGCAACTGACGCTCTTTCCGGTCTAGAATCCGTACCGGAATCTCCTCATAAGTGACGTCAGGCTGAACTGGAACTGGGATATCTGTCAGTACATGTGTCGGATCGGGTATGTATCTCCTCAGTATAGACACATGGTATACGTCATGAACTCCTGCCAGGAACGGTGGTGGTGCCAACCGATAAGCTACCGCTCCAATCCTTTCCGAGATCTGGAAAGGTCCAATGTATCGCGGAGTTAGCTTACCTCTGAAGCCAAATCTCTTCACTCCTTTCGTAGGTGAAACTCGCAGAAATACATGGTCGCCAATAGAGAACGCTAGAGGTCTGTGTCTCCGATCAGCATAACACTTCTGGCGATCCTGCGCCTCTAACATTCTCCGTCTGATAATACGGACCAACTCTTCGTTCTATTGAGCTCTATGAGGTCCCAACAACTGGGCCTCCCCAACCTCATCCTAGAGGGTGGGTGCCCGACAAGACCTACCATACAACGCTTCAAATGGTGCCATCCGGATAGCCGAAAGAAAGCTGTTGTTGTAGGCGAACTCTACCAATGGCATATGGTCCTCCCAACCGCCTCTGAAATCCAATACACACGATCTCAGCAAATCCTCTAGAGTCTGAATGGTCCACTCTGACTGTCCATCTGTCTGCGGATGGAAAGCTGTATTGAATCGGAGCGGGGTGCCCAAGGCCTGCTGCAGACTCTGCCAGAAACGAGACATGAACCGGGGGTCTCTATCCGAAATAATACTCAAAGGAACACCATGTAATTCGATGATCTCTCGGCAATACAGATCTACCAATCGATCCAGAGAATCAGTCTTCCGGATCGCTAAGAAGTGCGCAGATTTGGTTAATCGATCAACGATTACCCAAATCGCATCATGGTCTCATCGTGTCCTCGGCAAACCCACCACAAAGTCCATAGTAATATGTTTCCTTTTCCACTCGGAAATAGGAATCCGCTGAAGTAAGCCGGTAGGTCTCTGGTGTTCAGCCTTCGTCTGCTGACAAACAAGACATCTAGCTACAAAATCCGCGATATCTTCCTTCATGTTGTTCCACCAATAGAAACACCTCAAATCTTGGTACATACGGGTACCGCCTGGGTGGACAGCAAATCATGAGCGATGAGCCTCCTGAAGTAACTCCTCCCTGACCGGGTGAAATGGAGGTACGCATAAGCGACCTCGGAAATATATAATCACCGCTTCATCTCGGGTAAACTCGGTCTGCTGCTCGAAAACTATCCGGCTGCCAATAAACTGCAAAATATTGATCACCGGCCTGGGCCTCTCGGATCCTCATCCTGATCGACGACTGAGCAACCATGGTAACAATAATACCCTGCTCTGTCTGTCCCTTCTCCTCAAGGTCTAACTCGGAGAAGCCCTGAATCAAGTCTGTGACCACAACTTGGTGGCAAGTTAAAGTCCCTCTGGACTTCCTGCTAAGTGCATCGGCAACCACATTAGCTTTCCCCGGATAATAGCTAATGGTACAAATCGTAACCTTTCAGAAATTCCATCCTTCTCCTCAGTCGGAGATTAAGTTTCTTTCTAAGTGAACAGATATTTGAGACTCTTATGATCAGTAAGAATCTCAAATGTAATACCGTTCAGATGTTACTGCCAAATCTTCAAGGCAAAATAATGGCGGCCAGCCACAAGTCATGTACTGGGTAGTTCTCCTCATGCTCCTTCAACTGCCGAGAAGTAGGAGACTACCCTGCCGTGCTGCATCAAAACAGCGCTCAAACCCTATAGAGATGTGTCGGTATAGAGCACGAATTCGTCCACTTCAGAAGGTAAAACCAAAAATCGGAGCGGACACTAGTCTCCGCTTCAGCTCCTGGAAGCTGGTCTCGCAATCCTCAGTCCAAGTGAACTTCATGCCTTTCCTGGTTAGGCGTGTAAGTGGCATATCAATCCGAGAGAAAACCTCAACGTATCTCCGGAAATATCGAGCCAAACAAAGGAAGTTGCGGGCCTCCTCTATAGACTCCGTCTACTCCCAACGGTAACAACCTCTATCTCCTGTGGAACCACGGTATACTCCTACTGGTGACCATGTGTCTCAATCATCTCACAGAAGACAATCGAAATGTGCACCACTGAATTCACATATAATGTTTCCATCGAAACATCCTTAGAACTATGTGAAGATGGTGTACGTGATACACCTCAGATCAGGAATAAAACACCACGTCGTCAATAACAATAATGAATTCAGATCCAATATCCTAGGGGTACCCAAATCATCGAGTCCATGATAACATCTAGGGCACTATTAGCCTAAATGAAAAAACCAAGAACTTATAATGTCCGTAAATCAGACATCCTCAACCATAAGATCTCCGACAACAAGTCAGGAAATCTTATCACTAACGATATAAATCACCAAAGAATATATCCTCCAGTGTGAGAGCAACGCTCCATCACAGAAAACACCATATATGTGGGAGCAACGCTCTACCACAAGAAATCCTCAATATGTGAGAGCAACGCTCCATCACAAATAATCTGAAATATGTATCTGTAATAGATATGGGAGCAATGCTCCGCTATAAGCAATCCGTAATATATGGGAGCAACGCTCCACCACAAATGATTCATAACATGTGGGAGCAATGCTCCACTACAACAATCCAAAATATATGGGAGCTACGCTCTACCACAAACAAACATAAGTGTCCAAAGCACCCAACTATCTAGCCAGAGACTGCATGAAATCTCTCTACCACAGATCACTGTGGGTAGCCTAGGGTATAACAACCCAGTAAGCAAATCAAATCCATAGTCAACTCTATCATCATCCTAGTGGGTCGGTCACCCACTAATAGGAGAATTAGTTGACAGGGTAATACAACCAATAACATAATGTAGACACTCAACATTCTATATTCAACATAGGTAGAATCATCATGATGCTACCATCCATACACCTGGCACATGTGCACACACAACATATGTATGATCGACATAATCCTCCAATTAGTATACACTAAACATACTCATAACAAAGGTATAAACCATCGTGATACCTCCAACAATGCATACCGAACCCGTGTGCACATATCAATATAGATATAATCGACAATACACCTCAAACAACACTCACATGACATATATACACCTATGTCAAAAGTATAATCAACGTAATACTTCCAACAAATAATAATCGACACGAGTGTACACACAGAACAAATATAATGAACCAGATACCTCGAATATTACACCGAACACATCTGCACATATCACAACTCAGATTAAATCGATAAGATACCTCCAATAAAACACTCAAACACATGTGCACATTTCACAACATAGATTTTATCGACAAAATACCTCCAATAAACAAATCAGACCACTCGGATATAATCTATTAGAAACCCTCAACAATTATAACCAGAAAAGTATACACCCACTACATGCAATTAGACTGTCCATCATAATACTCCTACAACACATAACAATCATATGTACCCACCACATAGATATGCAAAATCATCATATTTAATCCAATCAACCTTGCATTCTGAAATGACAGGGTCACCTTCTAAGTTATCCAACTAGGTACATATAGTCAAAAATTAAAATCCACATGGAATAGGATACATCGATCCTCTATAGACTGACCGAAATCGACAATGGTATATGGTCAATTCAGTCTTTCCACGTCAATACAAAATATGTACTCAAATGTGCTCTAGATACCAACCTAAGCACAAATAATCCAAAGATCAGCATCTCTATAACATAGAGTAAGTCGATCCCCTACTGATCGGACCAACCAAAACAAATGAATCGGTCATTGGCTAACTAATCAAGAATACACTAATTCTCCATAAGCATTTAAGGTAAATCGATCCACGACTACTCAAATCAACATGTGTAAATCAGTTTTCTATTGACTGATCTAACCAGAGTACATTAATCATCTACCGATGAAAACTAACTAAAGTATATCGGTATTCTATTGGCTGAGTCAACTAGAATATATAGTTACTAGTCATTACCTAGCATCTAGCCAATAACAACAGAGACTGGTATGTGTCTCCAACCTCTAACCAACTAGTAGTAACAGAAGCTAAAACTACTGGTGATATGATATGGAAAATCACCAGAGACTGTAATCCTCGATCTCTATTAAAGTCGACCATGATCAGGGGTTTACCTAACACATAAAATATATGCTATATCAACTAGACAGATACTAATAAAGAATGTTAATACATGTCATAAACTGTAATAGTTAACGGTGCATATACTAACAAAAAGGTAGGATAACAGTATACCAACATATCTCCTATAGCTTGGAGATGTCTTGCTGCTGCCAGGTCCCAACACCCAAAAAGTCACATCGAGAAAATTAAAACACGAAATCCAAAACACGGGATACAAAACTCGTAAACCGTGCTCTGATACCAAATAAATTGGTATCAGATAAATCTCAAAAATCCAGAACACATAGCAAGTATCGTATACCTGCTCCAATACCACTAAATTGTCACGCCCCGGAGGAGTCCCTGTCCGAAGAAATTTCGACAACACCTCCCCTGTACGGCGGACAATCTGAAACTTTCTACATCTATAATATACATCAGCCACAGGCGGCTGGAATATACACACAACCACGCAATTTATATGCAGCCTACTCGGCTGATACAATAAAAACACAACCACGTAGTTATATGTAGCTCTAACAGCCCACTCGGCTGTACCAAAACCAAAATACAGCGAAAAATGATAGAAACCAAATATACAAGACTGCTAGTCGGCTAGGCTTACACCACACAACAACACAATACTCCGAAAACAAAATCGGAACACAAAGCCAAATACACACATACCATATACCACGATAAACATAAATAAAATGCGAAGACTGGTCTTTTAATGTGACGTGGGGACCGACAGTCAGGATACTCCAAGCGACTCCATAAACAATCTGGTACCTGAAAAATATAGTGTCCACGGGGATGAGTTCAACAACTCAGAGAATACCAATAGACATGCCTAGTAAGATATATCTAACAACAATAAACATGGAATACAACTTCCTAATCATATATAGGAAAAATGTAAAACTGAAAGGTAACTGAGGAAGTTATACTCACCAGGAACTCCTATCCAGAACAAAAGGGTCGTCAACTCGAGAGTGTCATAAATCCTGTATGCATGTCAAACATATGTATTCAACCAAATGCAACAAATAAATGCAGCAAGCACAAGCAATAAAATGCATTAATACGTATGATGCCAGTGACATGGTCACCCCTGACGCTAGTCAGCCATCTCACACACAATGGTGAGACCGAGTGGGTAGGGCTGTGACAACCGTGCACTCTGACGTCACTACTCCTGATGAGTGACCGAGTGGACGGGATGTTGTCGGAGTACACACATACTCCTACCCCAAATCATAAATGGGGGAGCGCAATGCTCTCATCTCCCGGTACACCATGACGGGGAGGGATCCCTGACGTGCTACCACGCTACGTCACACTACCCATGAGCGGACCAACGGAGCACCGAACAGAGCAAAACTGACGTGCTACCACGCTATGTCTCGCTACCCATGAGCGTCCTAGCGAAGCACCGAATAGTGATGAAACTGGCGATATGCTCTACAATAATGGAACAGCCTATCACGCAGCATGCAATCATGCGAATGATGCATGTCACTAAGCATGACAATATCCTGAACCAGTCCATATATATATAAAAATGTGTACCCTAGTACCAGTAAGTCAAATCCATAGATCTAGGGTATACAGGTCCTCTATGGTGTAACAACCTAGGTCCTGAACATATCCACCTCCATAAAATATGTACCAACAATATACATGGATCAAAGCAAAAGGGTCTAGGTACACAGATCAGATATGATATAAAAATATAGGTACACATGCCAGATAATAAAAATCCAGAATCTAACCCTAAACTCAATAAAGTATGGTATGTCACTTACTCTAGGAACCAAGGTACTCATGGCAATAATCATGAGGTATAAACATGGATACATAACAAGCGACAAAACAGAACATGCTATGAGTATCAAACCGTGACATACCAAAGGCAAACATGATCATTGCTTGTAGCTATAAAATACTATGCATATCCAATTGACAATATCATAAAAGATAAGTCAAGAGGTACCCGCCTCAAATATAAGGATCATATCCAGTCCAAATCCGACGTCAAGACGCTCGTCTCGCGTCAAATGTCCTGTATCACCAACATAAATATTTTATTTAGCTACACTCCTATAAATAGCTAAATAAAATCTCTTACACTAAATTAGGGCAAAACCCTAATCAACAATAACATAAACTTAATCCATATTCCAACTCACATGAACAACTAATCATGTAATCCAAATTACACCATAATCTACCACTAAGATCAATTACCTACTCCTTACCTCAATTCACAGCACACAAAATTTTAACTCCACAGGTCACAATACATATACCTCACAGCCGTAATTATTGCGCCACAGCCCTCAGCTAGTTGTTGTCCATCCACCAGACCAAGAAGAAATGATCACGAGTTCAACCAATCATTCAAGAAAACAATCGATTTCATCTTACCTCTCTGAACCCCACTGATATCAACCGGATCAAGCAAGTCGCTGATGTGATCGAGCAAAGGGTTGGCGACTGAGGAGGAACACAAGCTAGGGCACGAGGAAGAAACATCGGATTTAAATCCTCCTTGCTCTTGGCCGGAAACAACCCAAGCAGAACTAGGGCACGGCTTGGAGGACTTCAGCAGGTCTAGGGCAGAGGAACTTGGTCGGCTACCGGGGCCCGGAAGAGGAGAAGAAGGGTCGGCGCTAGGGCTCTTGTGGCTAGTGGTGTCTCGGAAGGGTGAGGGAGTCGGGATTCGGCCGAAGAGTCTCGGTGGCGGCACTGAGAAGATCAGAGAGAGGGTTGGCGGCATCGGTAGAAGGGAGGAAGAGGGATCAACTTGGGTCTTTATCGCTCAGGGAGAAGACAACCGCCGCGGCGCCGGTTAGGGCTTCGGTGTCGTGGAGAGTGAGGGAGGAAGGAGAAGGCGCGGGGGTGTCGGGCACACGGGAAGAAAATGAAGGGAATAAAAAGAAAATAAAGAAAAAGAAAAGGAAATTAAGAAAATAAACATTTCCTGGTTAAAACGGGGTAGCCTAAATAGGCTTTCTCGGGTCCCGTTTTTATCCCCGTAAACTCATTCATAAAATCCCCGAAAAATTTCAGAAAAATTTCTAAAAATTCTGAAAAATTCCCTTATCATTATTCGTCATTTTTCGGTATTTTACATGAATGGTCCAACTTGATTAAGCTCATCTTTGGTTAGTTTGCATTGTAGGGCTTGAGTCGCCTTGGCCTCAACCTCGATCTTTTTCATCAACTGTGTGTCCCAGTTTTCGCATGACACATGTACTCCTGTGCTGTTGACTGGTAGGGAGAAGCCTATTTAGATGATGATCCACACTTCTATCTTGGTCTTCAGATAGTACTCCATTCGACCCTTCTAGTAACCAAAAATCCTCGCTGGAGAAAAGGGGTGGGCGAGCGTGCGGTACTGTAACTTTCTTGGTAGGCCATTGATAGAAAATCTCGCACAGACAACAACAATGAAACTTATTCCAAGTCTTAGTCTTGAATTAGTAGTGCGGTAGGAAAATAAGGCAAAAAATCAGCTCAAGTGGTGTTGCACCAATTTCGAGCAAAAATTTAACAAATCGATAAATTTATCAAGAGATGTTATTAGGCCAATCCTAACTTATGACAAAAATTTGAAAATGAAAAAAAAGAAGCATAAGAATTTCTTTTTACAAAAAACGAACGAAAAAATAATGAAAAAGAATGCTCAAATGGTAGTTATATTGATTCAGAGTGGTCCCGTTCTGATACTAATTGTAGGATCAAAAGCGCTAGAGGGGGTGAATAGTACTCGTAGTTTTCATGTTTATTTTTCAAAAAATAAAGTAAACACAGCGGAATAGAAAGAAAGAAAACGAAGCTGACACTTTTAGTTTTACTTGGTTCGGAGCCTGTGATGACTCCTAGTCCAAGACCCACACTCATTGAGTATTTACTTTGAGCAATTCACTATCAATTTGGATAATTACAAAGACAAGTGCAATTACAATTGAGTAGATAAAGTGCAATAAATGAAAAAACTATACCGACGACTTAGAGGGTTGGAGATGCAAGCTTTCGGTCGTCAGAACAGCGTTACGACTTCGTGGACTTGTCTTTAATTTGGAGTAGCACACAGGAGTAGAAGATGTTCGAATTTGTTGTCTCGAAGTGCTAGTCAAGGCCTCCTTTTATAGCCAAGTTGGATTTGATCTAGATAACACTGATCTTGGGATCAATGTTTGACTTGACGTGATCGGTCGATCGATCCCCTTAATCGGTCGACTGATCCTGCCTAAATCAGCCCATCTTCCTATCCAGATGTTGCCGCTTCGGATGAGTCTTCGTTCGGTCAACCGATCTCATCATTCGGTCAACTAATCCATCCCCGGCTTATCTGATCCGAACAATCCGCTGCTTATCCACTATTCGGTCGACTGAACCCGACGTTCGGTCGACCAATCCCTTGGTTGAGGCTCGTCGTGACCTGATTTAATCATTGGGGTTTGGTTGACTGATCTCATTGTTCAATCAACCGATCCCTTGGTTGAGGCAGGTCGTGAGCTGATCTAATCATTGGGGTTCGGTTGACTGATCCCATTGTTCAGTCGATCGATCAAGGCCAAAATCCTAACATGCAAAATGTTAGTCTTCCTACAAAATAGAGTTAGAATAATGGGTAAATAGTATATATAAAAATTAACTTTTGACAGCCTCCAGACTATCCAATTTTGACTTTAAGTTTCGTTAAAATTCTAGGTCAAATCGACGCCTACTATTCTTTCTTCGGGGAACATATTCTCACCTACTTCTCTTATGAGAAATTAGTCAAATTACCCTTTGTCAGATTGATCCTCCCGACAGTGTTAAAGAGATTATTTGATATTGCCTATAGACTTGAAAAAAATAATCTAGCATATTAAGGAAATTGTGAAAAGCTTTATGTTGAAAATAATGATATTTTTTTTTTTTTGCAAATGGTTGAAATGATTACTGATTTCGATCCAATAATGCAAGATCACATATGATGTATTCATGCACATAAGACACAATACACATATCTTAGTTCAAAAATTCAAAATGAATTGATTTAAATGTTGGTATTGAACTAAAAAATATGTTAAATGATCTCAAGCTTAATATTGATGATATAAGAGGACAGGGGTATGATAATAGATTTTTACAAAATTTCATTAAGTTATCATCATTAGCAAAATTTAATCTCTCCGGATTTTTACAAGAAACATTGAGATATAATGGCAAGCTAGATATTGATGGAGATGATCTATATATAGAGTTATCAATGTTGAAACAGTCTTTACCGGTCGAAGCAAAAAAGAGCTATAGATGTTTTGAATTATCTAAAAAATATGAATGATTGTTATGCAAATACTCATGTGGCATATAGAATTTTATTAACCATACCATTCATAGTGGCATATATAGAAAGGAGTTTTTTAAAGTTGAAGTTGATTAAAACACATCTTCGATCAACCATATTACAAGAAAGATTGAATGGATTGGCGATGTTATCTATTAAAAAGAAAATAGTTGGACATCTTGATTATATAAGTTTAATTGATATTTTTCCAGCTAAAACAGTAAGACGTATTGTATTCAAATGATTATTGGTAATAGTTATCTTTTTATTTGATTATATTTGCAATATTAAGTGTTTTTTAACTTCATATTTTACTTTACATGTTGCAGCCTCACGAAAGCAATATGCATTATACTTTTATAGCTAAAACGGAAGCAACATATTATATTAAATGATTACCAATAATATTTATTTTTTATTATATTT
This sequence comes from Zingiber officinale, assembly GCF_018446385.1. Taxonomy (NCBI): domain Eukaryota; kingdom Viridiplantae; phylum Streptophyta; class Magnoliopsida; order Zingiberales; family Zingiberaceae; genus Zingiber; species Zingiber officinale. Next base: position 185,759,552 of record NC_055987.1, on the reverse strand, counting down.
TAAATTTTAATATTATTCAACTCTTTATTTTATTGTATATTTTGTAGCCTTATTAAAAAATTTTGACATATTGAAAGGAGGATCATATTTTGAAGTATAAATGATTTTTTAAGTTAATATAGTAGTAAGATGGTGTAAGGGGGCCAAATTCGACTCAAGCCATCAAAATCTCAAGTACGATGCTAGGAGTAAATAAAGAAAAGTATGTCGATTCCGATAGAATGTAGATCCATCCTATATATTTTCCGTGTTCTAAAGTAAAAGATATATCATAATCCATGTAAACAAATGTTTATTTGACCAGGTGCATATGAGCCGGGAAAAAGTGCTAAATTTTTGGTATATTACACTTCCATACCGGAATGTACCGACATATACTGATATTATGAATATATCAAAACTTTCAATAAAATATTATATCATACCAAATTTTTTGGTATTGGCATAGAAATTTAGTATTTCGGTATGATATCATACCGATATCAAAGTTTTAAGATAAATAGTATGAAATTTATATCATACTAAAATTTTGGTGTCCCGAGAATTTAGTATATCAAAATTTTTGTATAATATTAATATGAATTTTCTTATATTAAATTTTTTCAGTACGATATATGATTTTGATATTAGTATACAATACCAAATCACCCATATGTATCTCTTATCCTTTTCCATCATGCCTCAAAATGGTACATAGAGATGGACAAGAATGTCAGGCTAACAATCGAAGCTCTTGCCTTGGCATGGCACAGAACTACCTAGGGATGTGCATTTATTCAATTATACCAAAAAAAAATCGATCAAACTGATTTATTTAGGAAATTAAATTCGATCAATTCGAAAATTCAGTTTTTATTTTTTAAAATATCTATTAATTTAGTTAATTCAGTTTGATTTCAATTTTTAGATTAAAAAAAATTCAGTTAACTGAATTATTAAAAAATAAGAATTTTATTTACGATGCTTTAGATATATAATTTATAATATATGTTGAATATTTTATATTTAATATTATTTTTTATTTTTGTTATTTTAAGACCATAGAAATATCAAATTTTAATTATTAAATTTATATATTTATTATTATTTTTAAAATAAATTTGGTTAATTCAATATTAACTAAAATAATTAATTTTAATTCAATTTGGTTAATTCAATTTTTATAAAATTTTAATTGGATTTACTAATTAAAATTAGATCAGTTAAACTAATTTTTTATTAATTCAGTTCAATTACCGTAGGACTACCTCATGCAAAGAGTTCATCATGCATGAACAAGGAAATAAAGATACGTTTTTTTAAAGAAAAACAAAAAGTACTAGAGATCTAGCAATGTGCGTGATGACACTACATGCATATGCACGGTGCTCTGCTCAGTTTTGCTGTGCCTGCCAACCAGTTCACTCTTTTCAAGCATCATGTCATACAGCTTTACTTTTATTACTTCTCCTTAAATGTAAAATAACTTCATGTAAGAACAGTTAATTTTAAAGTGAAATTTATTCATGTATGTGGGTATGAACAGTGGTAGTTATATTTGTTTGTTACTGACATGTGCACGTAGCTTGGTTTTGTTTCCTCCAACAGAAGCCCTCCTGCATGTGGTTCCATCTTCATAACGCGATTCAATCACATCCCATTTCCATGAAACAAAACAAAATCCAAGTACGTTACCAGGCCAAGAATATCAAGGTCTAATGTTACTTATTGATCCGCATGTGTCCTATTCTTGAACAAACAAGCACTCAAACAACAAGCAATCAAACTGCAAAAGAAAATGGCAAGTGTTAAGGTAGTCTCCAGTTGATATCTGCTAAACAAAGCTTTCTCCTTTTCTTCCTCGACAAGTTGGAGGGCGCAATTTCACTGGCATCGGTGTTGCGGGAATACACTTCCTCTGGCGAAGAACTCATCCTCTTTGGTGCTCTTCTCTTGCCATCATCATTCTTTGATGGATCCTGGGTCATAATATTGTAGCAGAAAAATACATGTTCCTGAAGCAAAAGAGGGCATTTAAGCAAGTGATGATTGAATTCAAGGATGACGAGCAATTAATTACCTTCTCCGAACAGGAACCAAACATGGACACAGTGCTGATCTTTGATTCCAAGGCTTGTTTCGAGTACAGTTTGCTGGATGCAGCCAGTATGGCAGCTGCAGCAATAATGGCGGACGAGCGATACGCGGCTAAATTTATCACTGAGATAAATGAAGATGAAGATTAATGCGACGAACTAAAACATATCAGAGAATTAATGGCTGTCTGACCGTCAATGGCTCGGAAAATGAAGTCAATGGCTCTGCACAGCAACTCCTCTGGAGAAGAATCGCACTGGAACTTGGAGACGAAATAACTAAAGTAATCAAATGGGGTCACGCAGTTCATCCGCCATTGCAGGGTGTCGAGCAGCAGCAGCTCCATCCTCTGCACCGAACCGGCGTCGAAAGAAAGACCGTCGGACTGGAGATCGACGAGCGTCGGCGCACTGCATTCCTCCATCTTTGCGGCGACAGAGACGCTGGCCAAAGACAGAAGTCGCACCGCCCACGGCTTCCCGTTCTAACAGAAGATAACGATCGAATAATTAACAATCGAGCAAATTCGTACGAACAATCAATGGCGATGGGATATGGAGCTTTCGATTACCCCGATGCTTCGTTGCGCCAAGAACCGATCGAAGTAGGTGACGGCGAGGTAAGCGGTCCGGAAGCTAAATCCGAAACAGAACTTGGTCTGAAAAGTATGGCAGATCGTTTAGATGTTAGCGATTGTTTGTTGTTGGTTTTGTTTAACTCACTCGTAGGATCCACCGGATGGCATCCGAGCGGGCGTGGCTGAAGCAATCATCACGGCGGGAGGAGAAAGTTTCTTGGCGCTGCGGGCGGAAGAAGATGGAGTCTCTCGCTTCGAGCTTCCTGACGTAGTCGTCGGAGTCGGAGTCGGCGGGAGCCTGATGGACTTGGGCGGTGGATTCTCCCATGGCAATGGAGAGTTGGGCGATGGGGAGAAGAGAAGGATAAGTGAGCTAGCTCATGGGTTCATCTCGTGGTGGAGTAGTTGATTGATGCCTGTGGCAGAGGGCTCATGCGTTGGAACACACGCTCACATTTGCACAAGTTTAGGGGAATATGTTTCTGCATTCCCCCAACTCTGACTTTTCCATGCAGGGCAATGCAAAGTGTTTGAAATAGTGATCTCCATTAACGAGCTAGAAATCAGTTTTGTCCAATGGAAAACTTACGTAGTAAGAGCGATGGGCCAGTTCTTGCCTCAAGATTCTGTTTCAGAATACCTATTTTTCTTCAAGTTGAGCTTCTTGTTTCCTGACAACCAAATTTGGGTGTAATAACAACAAAACTCCATGACATATATAAATATATCGCTAAGCCTAACTTGGCTAGCTCATTAGAGTACAGCCAAAAGGTTATCGACTTTTGAGTTTTGACTGCAGATGGTGAAGTGCGGAGCAAGCAAGAAGAGACAAAGTTTCAACAACTTAATAGTCACTAACAGTAGGGGAACTTATTATTTTGTGTATCACTGTTTGGCTAACAAAAACAAAGACTAGGACCATGAACGGATCTTGAGGTGGCATGGAAGAGAGAGAGGGTGGGAGGGAGGTGTTTGTTTGGTTTTGGGTGAATTCCCAAAGTTTGACCATTACTGACTCTTGTAAGCTGCATTTGCTCTTCTCATGTCGGATGCTCCTGTTTAGTGAGCGTGCCGTATATGAGTATTGTAGCCTGCCTTAGAAGGGAGCTTTTGTGGTGTTCCCTATGCCATGGCATCCAATGGAACAGTGCATGTGGTCCTTTGGACAAGCCTCTCTCGTACGTTCCTTCGAAGACAGAATACATATATCCCTTGCTTTTGATTCATACAATTGAAAAGAATTCTAATTCTTTACATTTTATTGTGCAAAAATTGTCCGGCTATTGATAAAAAGCAAAGGATATATGTTAAGTTAATCATATTATTAGATCTTAAAATTGATACAGAGTATATGGTCTTATATAATTAAGTTAAAAAATCCTAAACTCTATAACAAAGTAAAAAATTCAAATTACCTTAAAAGCTATAAACAAATAAATATATAATTTAATATTCCCTCTCAAACTCACGATGCTACAATTAGAAGAATTGAGAGTTTATCATATAAGAAACAAAAACGTGAAGCGAAATATGTCTTGATAAACATATGATCAGTAATTTGTAGTTTTGAAGGAATAAAAGGCAATGTATAATGTCAATCTAAAGATGGTGACGAGTAATGTGACAATCAATTTCAATATGTTTCGTCAGCTCATGAAAAACTGAATTACGTGTAATTTGAATAACACTCTGATTATCACAATATAACGGAGTACGTTGATGAAGAGAGACACTCATATCCGTAAGCAACCAACGCAACCAAACTATTTCACAAGTAGTTGAGGTCATGACACGATACTTAGCTTATGTGGAAGATCTAGAAATAACAACTTTTTTACTCTTCTAAGAAATGAGGGAATCACCAAGAAAAATACAGAAGCCAGTGGTAAATTTGTGATCCATAGGATCACCAGCCCAATCCGCATCAGAGTATGCACGCAGCTCAAGAGATAAAGTAGAAGGAAATAAAAAGCTTTGAAATTGAGTGTCCTGAAAATACCTGAGAATACAAAGAACAACAGCCCAATAAACTATAGTTGGTGCAGCAACAAATTAACTAACCACATGAATAACATACACAATATTTGGACGAGTCACGGTGAGATAAACCAAGCTTCCAACAATAGTTTTGTACAAACTAGGATCTGGCAAAGGTGAGCCATCAGATGGAGAATATTAAGCATTAGTATCAACAACTCTACTATCAGTAAGATGAGCACGCTCAAACAGATTAGATATATATACTTTGACTAATATAAAAGATAACCTTTCGACAATGCCCAAAAAGTAGCATAGTATACTCAAGTCTTTCATAGCAAAACAATGAGCCAATTCAGAATTCAAGGAAGTAATTCCATCAGAATCATTACCAGTAATAATCATGTCATCAACATATAATGATAAAAGAATACGGTCTACACTAGTACATCTGACAAACAATATTGAATCATGATTACTAGGATGAAAACCAAATGAAGTAATCACTGTAGAGAACTTCTCAAACCAATCACGAGGTGCTTATTTGAGACCATAAAGCACTTTACAAAGCCTGTAAACTTCACCAGGTTTATGTGAAATACGAGGAGGAGGTGTCATATAAACTTTTTCATGAAGATCACCATTTAGAAATGCATTCTTGACATCCATCTAAGATATTCTCCATCGATAAACAAAAGCAACAACAATCAGAGTACGAACAGTTGTCATTTTTGTAATAGGAGCAAATGTTTCTTCATAATCTATGTCATACTCATGAGAATAACTTTTAACAATAAGATGAGCTATGTATAGTTCGATAGATCCATCAGATTTAGTTTTGATCTTATATACCCAACGATAACCAATAATATGTTTGTCTGGTGGCAATGGAACCAAATCCCATGTATGACTCTGATGCAAAGCAGTTAGTTGTTCAGCTATAGCACTCTGCCAAAGTAGGTTACAAACAACTTCTTTATAGGATTCAAGCTCAGAAAGACAATGAATAGATGCAACAAATGAAGCAAAAGAACGAGAATAACAAGAGTAAGCAAAATCTAGTAGTTTAGTAGACTTACGAACATGAGTGGATTGACGATGGTAGAGAGAATGATCATCCGTAACCTCAGGAGATAATTGGGTAGTGGCAAAAGGAGGAACATGTGGAGCGGATATCTCGAGAACCAAAGTACCAGATTTAGTTAAACTACTAGTAGGAGTTGTGGGTGAATATTCCTCAGTATTGGTATTGAAAGGATCAATGCAAAGCATATCTGACTTTGTCATATTATGTGAACTAGTTGGAATAGAAAAGAATGGAATATGCTCAAGAAATATAACATGACGAGAGACATACAATTTTTGACTAATATAATCAAAACAACGATATCCTTTTTGACTAACTCCATAACCTAGAAAGACATAAAGAGCAAACCGAGAGGTTAACTTATTACGCTCTGCATGTGGACGAAGGATAAAGTAAGTACAACCAAAAACATGCAAAGAGGAATATACAAGAGCATATCCTATACAATTTTTCAAAAGGTGGCAAACCTGAATTGTGTAAGGTTGAAATTCTATTAATGACATAAGCAGCAGTAAAAATTGCTTCCCCCCAAAAGGCACTAGAAACACTGACAGACAATAAAAATGAACGGACTGTTTCAACAAGATGTCTATGTTTCCGTTCAACCACGTCATTTTGTTCAGGAGTATCTGTACACGAGGTTTGATGAATAATACCATCAGAAACAAGTAAATGTGAAAATTGATTCGAAGTGTATGCACCTCCCAAATTACAATAAAAATATTTTATGACACTAGAATGTTGAGTTTTCATAAGAGCTCTAAAGTTATTAAAAATTGTAAGAAAATCATATCTGTATTTCATAAGATAGACCCAAGAGTAACGAGTGCAATCATCGATAAACGAAACATAATACCTTGACCCCCCCCCCCCTTTATAGGAATAGGAGAGTGTCTCTACACATCAGAATGGATAAGATCAAATGGAGCAGAAGAAAAAAAGAATTTTAAAAAATGATAAGATATAAAATTTGGCCAGTTTATAGCCACTACAATCAGAAATATACAATAACTACAATTAGAAATATCAGAACTTTTTAAAGGTCCTAATACTCCTGTAGAGGCTAAAAACTGCAAACGAGGCGCTGAAACATGACCTAAGCGAGAGTACCACAAATAAAAATCAGAAGATGAAAAGATAATAAATCCACACTCGAAGCTACAACTTCTAGTAATTTGAGTTGATCTAAAATATAGGGTCCTTCTTGTTTATGGCCTGCCCCAATCAGCCTCTAAGATTGCGGGTCATGAACATAACAATTAGATGAAGAAAAAGAGACTAGATATTCAGACTCATATAATTGACTAACAGAAACAAGATTTAAAGTAAGATTCAGAATATAATAAATATTAGTAAGAGATAAAGAAGATGTAACAATTAAACCAACACCTACTAATGACATAGGAGTATCATTAGCAGTCACAATAGATATAGATGAACTAGGAGAAAAAGAAACAAAAGATGATAAATTGGATGACATATGATGGGAGGCACCAGAGTCCAAAATCCACAAGGATGAAGATATACCTGAAATACCAGACAACGACAAACATATATAAGAGGAAGCTGACATGGCAGAGGGATGTGAAACAAGGAAATGTTGAAACTGTTCAAACATATATGAATCAAATTTTCATGAATTATCTACACGACCAAGCATGATGACAATAACCAAACTGTAAGGATACATATTTGTATGATCCACAAAAACTGATGTCAGGATAACCCGTGGTCACACAAAGAATCTGAGACAGAAAAGGATGTCAATGTTGAAATCAGTTACATAGGGCTTCGACACCGAAATCGGTAGAAAAGAGTGTCGGCGTCGAAATTGATAACACAGGACGTCGGTGTCGAAATCGACAAAAAATAGCGTCGACGTCGAAATCGGTAGAAAATAATGACGGCGCCGAAATCGATAGGACAGGACGTCGGTGTCGAAATCGACAGAAAATAGATGTCGGCGTTGAAATCAACAACAACAGGATAGAAAATAGATATCGACGTCGTAATCAATAGCAGCAGTAGGAGACAACAGCAGCAACAGGAAACAATAACAGGGGTGATAGAAAAAATTAGATCAGAGAATGAGAACCGCTCTGATACTATGTAGAAATTAAGAGAAGAAAAAAACTAACTATATTATTAGATCTTAAAATTGATACTAAATCTTAGGTGGCGTTTGGTTAAATGATGGGAATGACTATGGGTATAGGTTTAATAGTAAGGTGGAATGGGAATGGGAATGGAAATGAAACCCATCTAGTTATATGAGTTTTGTTGATTCCCAAAAATCTAGAAATCATTTCCAAATTATCATTCTCAAACCCACAAATCAAACACTATCTTTTACTATCATTCCATTCCCTCATTCCCAAACCCATCAACCAAACACCCCCTTAAACTCTATAAAAAAAAAAAAAATCTAAATAATTTTAAAAATTATAAATAAAATAAATAAATATATAGTTCGTAAGAACGCAGAATACATGTATCCCTTTTTGATTCAAACAATTGAAAAGAATTCTAATTCTTTACATTTTATTGGGCAAAAATAGTCCGGCTATCGATCAAAAGCGCATTTCAAATTATAGAATTCTCAAAACACATACTTAATATTTCCCATTTTACTCCTGTCAACCGCTAACCAAATTTCATTTTTTTCAAAAAAAAACATAATTACACTTCTTTAACTTTACCGTCTTTTAACTTTTCCGTCTTCCAAAAATAGCGTCATGCTGATTTTTAAAATACAATATCATTATAATATTGATTTTAATATTTATAGTGATATTAATTTTTAAAATGCAAGACCTCAGTAACATTAATTTTTATAATGCAATATTACAATGATTGATTTTATAATGTAATATTACAATGATTGATAAGATGGATAAAATAAGAAAAAAATATTCCCTTTGCAAAATCTAAAAGTTAGATAATTTTTTGAGAATTCCATAACTATAAATGCTCTCTTTGATCAATTACCTAGATAGTAAATAATGCATAAAAGGATAAAAATACTCTTATACCATAAACAACAATAACAACTACTAAGAATTTATTCCATTAAATATTTTTTTCTCTTATGATTGTTGGACTCATCTATAACATATGATCATCTATATTTAATAATTTTTTAAAATCTCTTTTTTCGATTAATATGTATATTTATGATGATCTATCATAACTAATTAGGATATTTATTGGTCATCTAAATACTTTTAATATCCATATAATTATTTTTAAAATTTAGCTTAGACTCTATATATGTTTGATTCGTTCCATTTTCTTGATTCACATGATTAGTCTTACATATTTGATCTACTTGATACATGTGATAGTCCATCCAATCTATATCCTAGCAAGCTACAAATATATATTTTTTTTAAAAGTTGAAATATACCTTAGATCGTGGAGATTTGTTTGATCTAGTCGATCCATCTAAACTAGTCTATACAATCTATAAAGCATTTAGAGATCTATGTTGATGTGGAGTAGAACAAGCAACGTATCTTAAAGTGCAAACTTTGCCGCCATAATTGTCCTAAAAAATAACATGTTGTTTAGCAATCCATGTAAGATACACCTTAATAGCATTATTAGCATCTATCTTTTAATTCAGCGTCATTTGATAGTACTATTTATAATATAATTTAATAATATTTAAATAAAACTTAATGATAATTGTCATATAATTTAGTATCACTAATATATTTATAGTTGTAATCTAAACAATCATATGTAACAAGACTTTCAAAGAGAAGAGAAAGGTAACAAATTTTTTTTTTTTTTTTACTTCCAAAGAGAGTAGCAACAAGATCGCGTTTACTACGCGGTCAAGGATCGATTTCCGACAATTTCTCCTCTCCCTTGGAACTCTGCGGCTTAGTCCAAGCGGCGCAGACAACAAAAGCCGCCAAATTAAGAGCGCTCAGCACCGCCAAAAACCCGTAGAAGCAGTCCAGCCTCCCGTGGTTGATATCGTCGCCGAGCCACCCTTGTCGCCCTCCCTCGCCGCCGCCGGTCATGCTCTTGACTACCGAGACCAGGAAGGTACTCAGGAAGAACCCCAGCGAGAGCGTCGTCAGGAACAGCCCCGTGCTCATCGTCTTCATCCCCTTCGGCGACTCCCTGATGAAGAAGTCGAGCTGCCCGGTGTAGATGAAGGCCTCGCCGGCGCCCACCAGCAAGAACTGCGGTATCAGGAAGAACACGCTTATCGGCACCGTCGCGCCGCCGTGGAGCAGTACTGTTTCCTTGGCCACCGAGAGCCGTTTCATCTCCGCGAGCGCGGCCGCCACCATGCCGATTGACGACAAGGCCAGGCCGATGCCGATTCTTTGAAGGTTCGTGAATCCTAAATACATCCATTAGATCAACAAATTAAGGAGTGCACGATCAGTAGAATTAGAATATCAATGCAAATTAGTTGTACCCTGTTTGCCCAATTGTTTCTTCATTAAAGGCATGATCACGCGGTCGTAGACGGCGAGGGTGATCAGTATCGCGCCGACGAAGAAGACCGTCAGTGACCCCGCCGGAATCTGGAAGCTCCCTATCGACCTCTGCATCGTCGTCGCCTGCTCCACCGAGAACGTGATCATCTGCGCGTAAATTGTCCAGAACATGATGGTCGTGGCCCAGATAGGAAGCAGCCGGATCATCATCTTCACCTCCTCGATCCTCGTCACCGGGCACAATTTCCAGGGGTCGTCGTCGGCGCACTTGCTCTCTCCGTCGACAATTATTGCAGCTTTATCTAGAAAACTATATTCATATATACAGAATTTTGCAATCAGTCGCAAAATGAAAATTTTCCCAATGATGAATAATTCTTTCATGAAAAAAACAGAGAGATACCGGAATTGATCAGTGTGCTGGATTTTGGAGTTCTCCGGGAAGTTATCGAACATGAATTGCACATCCGACGGCAACGCGAGCTTCCTCTTCCTGACGGCGGCGACGATGACCTGGAGAATGTGGACGATCGGGCTGCCGGAGCTCTGCTTGTACCGGTACCTTCTGGTGCCGGAGAGGAAGACGAGGACGGCGAGGAGCATGGCGATGCAGCAGATGCCGTAGGCCCAGCTCCGGCTGACGTTGTCCTGGATGTAGACGAGGACGGTGACGGCGAAGAGGGTGCCGATGCTGATGAAGAAGAAGAAGCGGTTGAAGAAGAAGGCCATTTGGCTCTTCTCCCTCGGGTCCTTGTCGTCGAACTGATCGGTGCCGAATCCGGAGACGCTGGACTTGAGCCCGCCGGTGCCGAGGGCGATGATGTAGAGGCTCAGGTAGAGGAGGCCCATCTGGAGCCCGTTGGCTTTCTCGCAGGAAACCTGCCCGGCGGCGGCGGAGCCGCATGGCGGCGGTCGGAGCTGCGGCAGCTTCGTCGTCACTGTGAGCATTCCTGTTCCCTGCATGCATTACGCGACGATCGATCGATCCATGCACGATGGAAATTAAAATCCTCCCATCTCTAAGATCGAATCTTCACTGTTGGCGATTGGAGGAGGGCAAAGATCGAATCGCAAACTTACCAGTGATTGGAGGAGGGCAAAGATGGCAATGGTGAGGAATCTGCCCAGGAAGGAATCCGCGAGGAATCCCCCCAACAAGGAGAGCAGAAACGACGTGCCCATGAAATCCGTCACCATATTCGCCGCCTCTGCACTCGCCACATGCATCGTCCCTCCCAAGTACGTCACCAAGTTCACCGCTATCCCCATCGTCGACAGCCTCTCGCACACCTCAATTCCTGCTCACCATCGATCCCTCATTAGTTTCGATCGATCGATATCATATATATATCAGATATCATGCAGATTTATATATATATACAGACCTAGAATAAGAGCTGCAGGCACCCATCCACCAGTCCTCGATTTGTCCGCAGGCAATCCTTTGTAGTCCACTGCATCTGCCACAGCGTTCGAGTTGTTCTCCTTCATTTGGTCCTATAAATGGGAAAAAAGATCATACTGAGGATAACCAATTGAAGAATATAATGCTAGCTAGTTCATTAAACAGTTAGGCATATGCATGAAGAATGAATGATTGAATGACACACTACACCATGTTTTATATAGATTCTTGCGAGTAGTACTGCAAGAGCTAGCATTGGATCTCAATATATATATATAGGTGTGGAGTTCTTCCCTACACTTCACATGCAAAAAGGACCTCCACCGATCGAGCACTAGCATTGAGAAGAAGATATATAAATAATAAAAGAAAAGAAACTGAGAGTACTGTTCGTAGCTAGATTTCTGGACATCCGATACAATCGAATCAAATATGAGGATGGTGTTGGTGAGGAGCTAGGAACTAAAAGGAATCACGTAACGTGACTAGTTCATGGCATGGATTTGTGAGAGTGAGGAAGAACATGCAATGCGGTGCACCACTTCGAATTGTGCTTCTCCTGCCCCACGCCACCTTCTTTTGTTCCTTTATAATTAATTCCGATCCCCTGCCTCTTTCTGCCATTGACCCCTCGTTGATGGATGAGAAGGAGCTAGATTAAGGGAATCTAGTCCCACTTCTTTTGCTTTTAAAGATTGACTGGATTGGTATCGACCACTTCACGCACGCATGTATTATGGGCTAGCTGCTTTTAAAATAATGCATGCTATCGATCGATCGATCTCCTCATGATCATGGCAAAATGAGCTTAATTTGACACCACAGCATTTCCTGTGGCGCCTTGACTCTTTGATGCAAATTAATGCTGTTGGAAAATTGGTCTTGAACCAATAATTTAAGTGGGTGGCCCGTTGAAATTATAATTTGAGTAGATCATTATTAAAGTGAACATAAAAAAATCTACTCTCAATCAGGGCTTCAATCGAGCGCGCGCATCGGGCGCTTTTGGGTACACTAATGACCAACTGAAGGGATGAATCAGATGAATCCAGCTGAAGGGATAAATAAGGCACTCACTTTATTATTTCATTCACTCAAATTAGAATACAAGCATAGCATTCTATCTTGTAATTTATAGTGCTAAAGTCATATTTTGGGAAACAATTATTGTATATTCCACGAGCATCTACAATAATCTTGACTTTACCTAAACAGTACTATACAATCATTTTAACCCTGCTAAATTGCACCATCTTCATCAACTCCAAAAAATGCTTGTCACAACTGCAAAAGGTTTTGTTGCATGTCAAGAGTCCTGTTTGTGGAGTGGAGCATGAGCCGAGACTTCCTTTACCGTCTAAATCTAACCTAGCAGAAGAGTAGACATGAGTCACATGACCTTTCATCTTTCATGTTCTTGGAGTAGGAGCTAGGAGACAGAATTGACCACCCTTTCTTGTGAGGCTTCTGAAAGTTGGGTAACAACTGCTTGTAAAGTTCGCATCTGCTCTGCTACACTAAGATTCTAAGATAAGAATAAGATCGACAGTAAAAAGAAACACCAGTGACAACTCTTTCCGTGATCCTTCCACTGATCACTTCTCCACCCTTTGGGAGAGTCCCTTCCATTCATGATATGGAAAAATGAAAAGTGAGAGTAGACATCAAAAGCTCCTCACGCTTCACCGTTGGATAGGTCATAGGGCCAGGACCAGAAGACTACAGGACCAGAAGCGTTGACGTGGAAATCCATGATCACCCAAGTTGAGTCCCAAGGAAAAGCCTGAAAGATCCAAAGTCATGAGCCCTTTCACCTTTTGTTCTACTGAAGGAATGCATAGGACCACAGTTTGATCGACAAGAGTGTGGCTGTTGACTGTGGTACAGAGTTGTAGCGTTGGTATGGGAGATCATCTCATTGTTAACTGAACCGTAGTTTGAGTTTGATATTTTGTGTGGCAAAAACAAGTTGACTCGCTCTCAAGTGCTTCTTTATCTTATAATAATAAGATGAAGAGAGTAAATTATGATATAAAAAGATTTTATTTCTAAGAAATTGCTATTCGATCCATCGTGATAATCTACCACAAAGTACTAGTGAGTCAGATATTTTAGGAACCAGGGGGAGAATAGGGTCTTATTAGCATAGCCAGTCCAGAATTGATGCGCAAAGACCGGCCGTGCAAACTGGTCACATCACCGAAACCGAATCTTAGAGTATTAGAATTTTATATATGCTAGATAAATATTGGATAATTATCCTTTATATAGCTTTTTTGAAAGTTAATCATTGCCTCCCCAAGTCTTTGTTTCATTTGATGATATTGATTGTTTCATTTAAAGTTAATCGTCTCAAATGTTTTGAATTATCATTTTATCTTTGGCATATTATTGGACCACTTAAGTAAAGTTTGAAATTATCCAAATCACATATTCAACTTTCATAATACTCAAATCATATATCATATTTCTAAAATATCTCCTCTTAAGTTTATCAACAAATTTCATTCAAAACTAACTCGTAAATTTAAAAAAAATTAAATTAAAATCAATGTATTTTTAAAATCTCCTTAATATATTTATGCTCTCGAATTTAAGTTAAATAGCATAAATTGAGAATAGAGAATTAAATTAAAAGTACATTTCTAAACTTTTACTTTATCAATTTAAAAATTTACTGCTCTTAATTATACTATTAAATTCTGATCTGATAGTATAAATATATCAAAGAGGTTTTGAATAATATATAAATAAATTTTGATTTGAAATAATTTAAAATTTTTAGATCCACTAGCCAATTTCGAACGAAATTAGCTATTGACCTATACCATTCAAAAATTAAAAAATAAAAATTTTCGAACAAAAAGAGTTATAAGAATCCATTAGTGTTGTTAGTTAATGAATATCATTGCGCTATGTCTTAAAATGAATTCATAACAAATTTTATCAAATCTTTATAAGTTTAAAAAGTTCATATTCTACGCTATCAAATTTAGATATGAAAACATAATACATTTAAAAAATTTTCAGAAGTACGTTGATTTTATGAAACCGGTTGATGGACTCATACCATTCACAAATTTAAAAGTTTAATATTTTTGAATCAAGAGAATTTGGTAGAGTTGGTTAATGATTATTATTGTCCTAGATTTTATAATGAATTTGTGATAAATTTTATTAAACCTTTATAAGTTTAAAAATTCATTATTCTCAATTTACGTTATCAAATTTAGATCCGAGAACATAACTACATTAAAAAAAAAAATTCAAGAGAACATTAATTTTAGTTTTTAGTTTAAAGTCATTCAAAATTTTCCAACTCCATCAACTAATTTTAGACAAAACTAGATGATATATGATTTAAATATTATAAAAATTAAATACACCATTTGAATAATATAAAAAAATTTACTTACAAAATACAGTTTTATCTTATATCAGTCTATTCCCACTCGATTAATAAAATTACTAGGAGGAATAAACATATTTTGAGAAGAAGAAAAAAGAATCCAATAAAATACTAATAAATCAAGAATCTTAGCAGAATAATGATCAACTTTAAAGATCTTTTCCGCACAATTGTCTGTGGCAGCACCATTATCAACTACCTGTTTCTGCACACTTATCCTCTCCAGTTTCTGCTCCTTTCCCACTCCCCCCTCAGCCCTACACTCTGCTCTGTGAACGTATCATTCGGTCAGTTCACCTGCCCCCATGCGTACCTGCCCGTCTTGCTAGTTCACCAACACACTCGATCCGAATCATCCATAACACACAGTCCTGTCATCGTCGTATCTTAATCTGATCCACTTTTTCCCCTTATAATTGCATCCTTTTGCCTCCACTGTTATGGCCATCTGGTTGGCTCCAACTGATCGTCCTGCAAAATATTCTCTCCCCAGTTATTAGCATAAAAGAAGACAGTGACCTGTAGTAAACAGCGCAGCAGGAAGGAGGCCAAGCTCGACGTGAGGTGGCACGTTTATCCAAAAAGTAAGTGCACAATGGTTGACAACCAAAAATGGGCCAAATGTGGACATGCCTAACCCATTATCAGCTACAACACTTACACTCGCACCAATATCTCTGCTGCCGCGGATTAATTTAACCACATTTTTAATGTTCAGTTAGTATTTGTGAAACAACTCCGATTTCTCGGAACGTGCAAAACAAAGGAAACTAAGGTGGAATTTGATTTAGAGATTTAAGAATCAGGGAATGAATTTATTTTCAAATTTTGTGTTTGATTGATAGGAATGAAATTAAGATTTTAGAATGAAATTAAAAAATTTGGGTATAGATGAAACTCACTCCTCCTTTAGATTTTGATGCAATGAAAATGAAAATTAAGTTTTGGACAAAAATACTCTTAGTATATTTGTTCAATTTTTCTTTCATTCCACTCTATTTACATATTCTCTCTCATCATATTTTCTCTCTCCTCATTCTATCGTCACATTTTCTCTTTCAATATACTTTCTCTCTTCTCATTCTCTCTCATTGTACATTCTCTATCATTTTCTCTCTGTATTCTCTCTCATCATTTTCTCTCTCTTCATTCTCTTCTTATTTTTTCATCATACTTTCTCTCTCCTCATTCTATCATCACATTTTCTCTCTCAATATACTTTCTCTCTCATCACACATTCTTTACCATTTTCTGTATTCTCTTTCATCACACACTTTCTCTCTCTTCATTCTCTCATCATTTTTTCATCATACTTTCTTTCTCATCTACTTTCTCTCTCCTTAATCTCTCTTACCATACTCTCTCTCTACATTTTCTCTCATCACACTTTCCCTCTCTTTATTTTTTCCCATCATGCTTTCTCTTTCATCATACTTTCTCTCCTCAATCTCTCATTTTCTCTCATCACACTTTCTCTCTCTTCATTTTTTTCTCATCACTCTTTCTCTCTCAACACACTTTCTCTCTCAGCATACTTTTTTTCTTTTCAATCTCCCCTATCACGTTCTCTCTTCTCATTTTCTTTTATCACACTATCTCTGTCTTCATTTTTTTCTCATCATAATTTCTCTCTCATCATATGTTTCTCTCACATTCAACTTTCTCTTCTATCTAATTTTTTTTCTTATTTTTCTCTAAGAGTAAAAAAGAAAATTTAGGTTCATTCCGATTAAAAATACTCAACTAACCAAACATTATTTTTAAAAATGATACCCAAGTTTATACTCATTCTCATTCCACAATACTCTGATATCTATTCTCATTCTGATTCTTAAGAGAAAATCAAACACCACCTAAATTCAGCTTTTCTCCTCGCCATCTATCAGCTCCCTCTCCTCAGCTGCAGCAGCCATCAGTTCATCGAAGTTCTCCGTCTTCCCCAATAATATCTCAATCTAGATATGTATGAGCAACCATTACACAAAGATCATTACAAAGTACTTAGACGACTACGAGAGAGTAAAATGCATAATCACATGATACAATTAAACCACCACCATTAGTTTGACTGTAATGAATCAATTAATTTATCTTGGCCGCTAGGAATCCCTACACCATTGGATGTAAAAGTGACAAGGTTAAATCACTTCACTCCCAATAATACAGACACAGATTCAAATTCACCAATCTAGCTACTTTACCAATACTAGAACAAGCAACTGCTAGCAATAAATATTATTTGAACTATTCATATAGCATAATTAATGAGACTGTCTGCGACAAGGTAGGTGTCAATTTTCAGAATTGGGAAACCCTTTGAAAGTTGTTCATAGGTGTCACCTTCCCAAGTTGGTACCACTTGGGAAGGTCCTAGACTCAGAACCAGCCTCCACGATATACTTATGCAGCCACAATACTTTATTATTAAAAAAAAACAAAAATTAAAGCAATGGCTAGGTTGCTCTAATACTTCATGTTACATGCTCTAATATTCTCCAATTGTGATTCCTAAAGTTATGTGGCATTCAAGTCAAAAGATGCAAGTGGCATGTGGAATCTCAAGCGAAATGTCAAACATGCAGCCGTGCTTTGATTATGTTTAAAATAGCACCAATTAGATCACTTTGGATGAACCAAATGAAATTGCTGAAATATATAGATTTAAGAAATCATCAAAAGAAGCTCCACATGCATTGCTATAAAATGTAAATTTTAAGAGTAAATTGTAGTTTTGGGGGCAATTATAGTAATCCCACATAGGGCATCAATTCACAAAGAAATCATATTCCTGCTCCTACATCTGAAAGTACATTTGTTTAAATAGTATTGGTGCATCAAACACAGCAACAAAACACTGACAGATTGGAGAGGCATAGTAAAATTATGAAGTGAAGGTGGAGTATCTAGCAAGCATGAATTTACCAGGATGTTTTCAGTAGAAAGAAAAACAATGATAGGGACAACTAAGGTTTTAGAACAAAATAAAGAGAATTAAGGCAATACAAAGACTATCATCCTTGAAAGCGAAGAGGGGGAAAAAAACAGTACATACACGACACTCTGATTTATCAACCTTAGATCAATTCAGCATCTGAATATGGAATTTTAGAACAGCTAGAAAACAAGACGACTAATTCAATGAGGTCGTCTGGTAGAGAACGTAACTGATATGCATGGACAAGCAAATATGTCAAACAACAGAATAATATAATATGTTAGGTGCATATCATTCTGTTGGAATTTGGAATTTTCATTCCTTTATGCAATTTGGAATTTTCTTTCCTTTATGCTGAAAATATTGCAATGCGTGAATGCTTCTAAATGTAAGGTAAAACTGTGTACAATAAATCTGATGTGGTCTAACCCTTTACTAGGACCCCGCACGAGCAGGAGTTTCATGCATCGGATTGCCCTCTTTTACATTACCCATTAATCCAATGTAACTTACTATATAACTTGAATTATAGAACTGATATTAATAATACTAACATATCACTTATATTACTAGATGATCCTGTCTGAATCGTCGAACCAAAGGACGCTGGGCACGTGGCGCTCTCCTAGTCGCTGACGCAGGCCTCCAAAGCTCCGGCGATCCTGCACAGAAGTCGGGCCGGGAAGGGGTTCCCGGTGGCGACCCTCCGACGCTCAAGTCAGGTAAGCGGACAGAAAAAGGGTGGCTCCGAAATGCGTAGAATGCCTACCTCCGGCAAAGGAAGAGGCTCTTTATATAGAGTGGTGAGAGAACTAGTGCACGTCCACCGAGGCGTATAAGTGTCCGCAGCCCATACCTCGGTATGTACCTGTCAGAGAGCTTACCTGACACCATACTGCTACAGTTCAGTCATGTCTTCGATGGGACAACAGAACACCTTGTTGTCAGACTTAGAGTATGACCTAGCCATAGGACTTGACGGCTGTCAGAAGATGTTCCTATCCTTCAACCACCGCCCGGCCGGGACGTCTGTCCGGCCGACCGGCGTGAATAGCGTCGTCCGGATGGCCTTAATTTCCCGCACCAGCCGGGCGGCGCGCCCATTATGCCCTGCCCTCTCTTAGCCCTTCCGCTCGGCAATTTACTACTTCATTGAACGTCGGAACCCCGACTCCTGTCAGGGCGTCTTTCACTATCAGACGTGTACGGGCAGGCCGATCGGCGTGCCCTTTTTCCATACGTCCGGTCGGCTCACCCTTCTTCGACGGACCACCTGGTCTTTTGACCTGCACATGGCATTGACCCCTCTTTAGGGGGTCCCGGGCTCTTACCACCGGATCACTTGCCTCCCCCTCGAGTCTAGTCGAAGGAGGCGAAGTCCGACTGACTGGACTGCCGCTCTGACTGAGCATTGATTGCTGCATTGGGCCGATCGGCAAGGCGTAAGGATGCTCATCCGTCCGGCGGTATCTTGTCCATGCCTTGTGTTTTCTTGGCATCCATGTCCGATGCTCTCCCCTATTATCCATCACATGCGCTGAGCACGGTAAGGGGAGCCCATTAAATGCGGCCAATATCCTGCTGACACGTGGCTATCGTGCGTTTGTCAGCGTATGGCGGTGGCGTCACTTCCGATGAAACAGCCGCCGTTTGAAATGAACGGCTGGATGATGACCTCGTTAACAACGACCTGGATCGGACGGTGGAGGTTGATCCCGGGCGGCGATATAAAGCCCACGTCTCCGTCTCCGCCGCCTTATTGGTTCCTCCTCCTCCGGCGCTCCTCTGCCCGCTTTTTTCTCCGGCAACCTTGCCCCTCAACTCTTCGGCAACCCCAGGCCCCCGTCGATCATCTTTCTTGCTCGTAAGACCCTCTTTCTCGTTCCCAACGTTTTCTTCTTGCTATTAATCGTTTCCTTCAGGCGATTTTCCTCCATTTCTTGCTTGAACCTTCCCCTTTTGTCCCGCATTCCTGTCTTTCGATCATGACTAGTACTTCGCAGTCAACCGGCGGTACTCCGGGTCTATGGTACTCGACCATCGAAAGTCGTTTTGACGAGGAGGACGCGTTGCGTCTCGCTAGGACTTACGACATTCCTTCCGACCACCAAATAGTATTAGCCACACCGGCCGATCGGCCTCATGCACCACCGATCGGCACAGTTCTTTTCTTCCGAGACCAATTTCTGGCCGGACTACGCTTCCCACCCCATGAATTTTTCATGCAAGTCTGCAATTACTTCCGCATTCCGCTCGGCCAGGTAGTTCCCAACTCCATTAGGCTGCTGAGCGGAGTAATAGTTTTGTTCAAACTGAACGGCATCCCCTTAGATCCAAAAATCTTCCACTACTTTTACTATCCCAAGCAAGCCGAGTGGGGTACTTTTGTTTTTCAATCTAGGATAGGTTTCGTACTCTTCGATAACATGCCGAGCTCCAACAAACATTGGAAGGAGCATTTTTTCTATATACGTTTTCCCGAGCTGCCAACCTTTCGGACCAAGTGGCAGACGACGATGCCGGTGCAACCGGAGCTCGGCAAATTTAGAGGCGGCGCAGCCTACCTTCATGCAGCCGAACGGCTAGTTGGCCAGCGCTATCATATTGACAAGCTACTCCTCCCGGGAGTAATGCACATATTCGGCTTGTCCTCTACCACAGCCGACCTGCCCTGCAGCATGAGTAAGTTCCCTTATCTTCCCGTTTGTTTTGTTCTAACTGATTTATTTTTTGCTTCTGCAGCTGAAGTCATGTGGCGCGCCAAAGCTACCGAGAAGCTCAAATTGAAGGCCGCCCAGATCGAGGCGGTGACGAACAAGGAGGCCGCCGAACGGGGCCTTTCTCCAGCTGATCCGGCCGGTGAAGAAGGTGAGGGGACACCAACTGTCCCCGAAGCTTCAGACGCCCCTGCCTCTCACGAGGAGGCAGCGGGCGACATAGAACCTCCTACCCAAGCCGAGGTGGAGGGCCGCTCGGCGGACGATGTTCCGCTAGTCACTCGGAAGCGCCGCCGGCCAGAATCTGCGTCTGCCTCCACTCCACTTAATGAGCCACCGCCCGAGCGGGGCACGAATGCTACGATGCTGTCCGGGACGATTTCCCTCGAGAGTACTCCGACCCCTCATGGCTCTCCGAGGGCCAGCTCTGAGGTGCCACCATTCAGCCCTTCCAGAACTCTGCGCCATATCAGGCGTTTGGGCGACCTCCCCTCCTCGTCCACCGGTAAGGCCGATGCCTCTCAGAGCGAGCCGAGCGGCTCGAATTTAATTAAGATCGTTCTGCGCCTCCCCTCAGAGAGATACATGGCTGCTGCTGATCGGCCCGTGGTTCCCGAGCAGCAGATCACCTTGACGGGCCACCTTGCAAAAGCTTGGGAGGACGCTCGGCGTCGCATAAAAGAGATGACTCCTGGGCAGCTCGGCGACAGCAACCTCCAACAGGCCACCGGGGTATGCCCTTCCTCTTTATTCGTGTAGTGGAATTAAGTTTTTAACCTATTCACCTTTGATCGTAGAACTGGGTGGAGCAGATTGCTATTAGCAATCGGTTGGCCGAGCTGGAGGACGAACTGAGAAAACTTAAAGCCGCCGGGGACAACCAGCAATCGACGGCCGCTCTGGAGAAGGCCAAGAAATCACTGGAAGCCGAACGGAAAAGGGCTTCCGATCTGGCGAGCAAGGTCGTCCGGCTTGAGGCGATGATCAAGCAACGAGATAAGGAGATCAAGACGGCGACCACCAGGAAGCTCCAGGCCATCGAGGATATGGACCGCATGAAGGTGGAGATCAGGGGGCTGGAACAACGGATCAAAGATTTGGATGCCCTGCTAGCCACCGAGAAAGAGAGCCGCTCGGCCGATCTCCAAAGATTTGATGGAGATTTGAAGGATCTTCAGGCCGCCAGCGACGCTGCCCACGCCGCGCTTAAAGAATATCAAGAGGGGGAGTCGGCTCGCTCCGAAGAAGGGAGGAAGGCGTTCCTCCGCTCGGAAGACTTCGGAGAGAAGTTTACCGACAAGATATCCCTCACTTTCGAGGAGGCGATCAAGGCGGCGGTGGGCTATCTGAAGACCAAAGGCCACCTGCCTGCCGAGCTGACCATCCCCCCCGAGGACCTCGCGAGCGTGATGGACTCCATCCCCGACGCTCTTTTTGATTTTGATGCGTGAGGAGCGTTTTCATGAACTTTTTTGTATTCCCGCCGTTTGGCCCAACTTTTTTCTGTAATGACTTGTTTGATTAAGTGTTCTTTATATCCTTTCCGCTCGGCTCAATTCGATCGTCTTAATTACATCTATCATGCGACCGGGCAGCCGCTAAGCTTTCGAACGTAACCGCTTGGCATTTTCATGCTAAGATCCCTAACTTTCACTGACCAACTTTTTCTTTGTGCCTTACCCCCAAAGAGATTTTCCGTACATTTTTAATGAGAGAGCCACTCAGCCGTATAACCAGGCTATCGTTGATTGTATCATGTGACTGGCTATCCGCTCGGACGTTTATAGACGTCGGCTCGTCTCTCGATATTTAACGTCGGAGCTCGACGGCCTTCCGCTCGGACGTTTATAGACGCCGGCTCGTCTCTCGATATTTAACGTCGGAGCTCGACGGCCTTCCGCTCGGACGTTTATAGACGCCGGCTCGTCGATATTTAACGTCGGAGCTCGACGGCCTTCCGCTCGGACGTTTATAGACGCCGGCTCGTCTCTCGATATTTAACGTCGGAGCTCGACGGCCTTCCGCTCGGACGTTTATAGACGCCGGCTCGTCTCTCGATATTTAACGTCGGCTGCTTGCAAAATGGTGGAGGAAGGCTGTTCGGAAGTCCTCGATATTTGTGATGGATCCGTCCGGCGACGTTTATAGACGCCGGCTCGTCTCTCGATATTTAACGTCGGAGCTCGACGGCCCTCAAGGCTAATTTTAATATTGCCGATCGGCGGACCCATGGGCCATCCTTTGAATTAATTTTGATTCCTGCATTACAAGGACACGGGCAACTAACATATATAAAAATAATTTACATTCGTGCACCTTTCACCCCGCTCGATAAGGTTGGAGATGATTCGCACTCCACGGTCAATCCAGCTGCCGCCCGTCTTCATCCTCCAAATAATATGCTCCCGATCGGAGCTTCTCAATAACCTTGAAGGGGCCCGCCCAGGGAGCTTCTAACTTGCCAACATCGCCGACCGGCTTGACTTTCTTCCAGACACGATCGCCGACCTGGAATGATCTGGGGATTACGCGGCGGTTGTAATTTTGCTTCATCCGTTGCCGGTACGCCATTAGCTGAACGGACGCCTTGGCTCGCTCCTCGTCGACCAAATCCAGCTCCATGTTCCTCCGTTCGGCGTTGCCATCATCATAACTCTGAATCCGGACGGACTCGACGCCAACTTCGACCGGAATAACTGCCTCGCCACCATACACCAAATGGAATGGCGTGACGCCCGTCCCTTCCTTCGGAGTCGTCCGGATGGCCCACAAGACGCCCGGCACTTCATCAGGCCAACTTCCTCCCAAATGGTCGAGCCGAGCGCGCAGAATACGAAGAATTTCCCGATTGGCTACTTCGGCTTGACCGTTGCTTTGGGGATAAGCCACGGATGTGAAGTGTTGCTCGATGCCGTAGCTTTTGCACCACTCCTCTAGCGCCTTCCCTGTGAACTGCCGCCCATTATCGGAAACCAATCGGCGAGGGATGCCGAACCGACAGATGATGTGTTGCCAGATGAATTTTTTGACCATCTGCTCGGTGATCTTTGCCAGCGGCTCGGCCTCCACCCACTTGGAAAAATAATCTACCGCCACTAGTAGAAATTTCCGCTGTCCGGTTGCCATAGGAAATGGACCAACGATATTCATTCCCCACTGGTCGAACGGACACGAGACTGTAGATGCCTTCATTTCTCGGCCGGTCGGTGGTAGAAGTTATGGTACTTCTGGCATGAAAGGCACGTCGACACGGTCCGAGCGGCGTCTGCTTGTAAAGTCGGCCAAAAGTACCCGGCCAGGAGGATCTTCTTGGCCAACGATCGTCCGCCCGGATGCCCTCCGCACGATCCTTGATGTACTTCTTGGAGGATGTAAGCCGAGTCCTCCGAGCTCACGTATTTCAACAACGGGCGTGAGAAAGCCTTTTTGTAAAGCTGATCGCCGATGAGTGTGAACCGACCGGCTCTTCTCCTTAGCAGCTGAGCTTCATACTCATTGGATGGTGTGGCGTCCGAGCGGAGGAACTCTATGATGGGTGTTCTCCAGTCGCTCGGAATCGTGAGGCCTGCCATCCGATCGACATGCGCCACCAACAATACTTTTTCAATTGGCTGCTGAATGGCGATCGGCGTTATTGAGCTAGCGAGCTTGGCTAACTCATCGGCCGCTTGATTTTCTGCTTTGGGTATCTTCTGAACAATAACTTCTCTAAAGTCGGCTTTGAGCTTTTCGAAGGCTTCAGCGTAGAGCTTGAGTCGAGCATTATTAATTTCGAAGGTACCAGAGAGCTGCTGAGCGGCCAACTGTGAATCCGAGTGAAGCATTACCCGACCGGCTCCCACATGCCGGGCAGCCTATAAGCCAGCTATGAGGGCCTCATATTCTGCTTCATTGTTGGTAGCTTTATAATCCAGCCGGACGGATAAGTACATCTTTTCTTCTTGAGGGGAGAGCAACAATATTCCAATCCCGCTTCCGAGCCGAGTGGACGACCCATCCACATATATTCTCCACATAGCTTCCGGCTCCGGCCTTTGCACCCCAGTCACGAAATCGGCCAAGGATTGCGCTTTGATCGCCGAGCGGGGCTGGTATTAGATATCGAACTCACTTAATTCCATCGTCCATTTGATGAGCCGTCCGGATGCCTCTGGATTTAGTAGGACACGTCCGAGCGGGCTATTGGTTTTAACAATGATCGTATGCGCAGGAAGTATGGACGAAGGCGCCGAGCGGCCAGGACCAGAGCGAAAGCCAGCTTCTCGAGCCCAGTATAGCGAGATTCGGCATCTTTTAAAATATGACTGAGGAAATATACAGGTTCTTCTCCGCTCGACCTCACTAAAGCTGAACCGATTGCATGCTCGGTTGAAGACAAGTACATGTGAAGTGGCTCACCCGCAGTCAGCTTGGCTAATATCGGGAGAGAGTTCAGAAATGCTTTCAAATCTTCGAACGCCCGATCGCATTCTTCATCCCAGTAAAATTTTGTAGCTTTGCGTAAGATCTTGAAAAACGGAAGGCTCCGGTCGGCGGTTTTGGAGATGAACCTGGATAGAGCGGTGATCCGACCGGTCAAACGCTGCACTTCTCTTGTATTTCTTGGAGGCGGCATATCTTGTAGAGCTTTCACCTTGCTGGGATTTGCTTCGATGCACCGCTCGGTCACTATGTACCCCAGAAAGCACCCTCCTTTTGCTCCGAACAGGCACTTCTGGGGATTCAACTTGACCCCATATTTGCGCAGCGTTCGGAAGGTTTCCTCCATGTCCTTGAAGAGGTCGGCCGCTCGGATGGACTTAATGAGAATGTCGTCCACATAAACTTCCAGATTCCGTCCGATCTGCTCTCTGAACACTTTATTCATCAAGCGCTGATATGTGGCCCCCGCATTCTTCAATCCGAACGGCATTACATTATAGCAATAAGTGTCGTCGGCCGTCACAAAGCTGACTTTTTCTTGATCTTCACGGGTGAGCGGCACTTGGTGATAGCCCTGGTAAGCGTCGAGCATACAGATTAATTCACATCCGGCCGTAGAGTCCACCAGCTGATCTATCCGAGGCAGAGGATAAAAATCTTTCGGGCAAGCTTTGTTGAGATCCCGAAAATCTATGCATACTCTCCACTTGTTGCCCGGCTTGGAGACCAATACTACGTTAGCCAACCAGCTCGGGAACTGTACCTCGCGGATATGGCCGGCCTCCAAGAGTTTCTCCACCTCCGCTCGGATAATAGCATTCTGCTCAGCGCTGAAATCTCTTTTTCTCTGCTTCACGGGCCGTGCGTTCGGTCGAACATGTAGTTCATGCTGCGCTATACTTGGTGAAATTTCGGGCAGCTCATGTGTCGACCATACGAAGACATCATGATTTCTTCGGAGGCTTTGGATCAACTCTTCTTTCTGCTTCTCTTCCAGATCGGACGCTATAAAGGTTGTGGCCTCCGATCGGGTTGGGTGAATCTGCACTTCCTCTTTTTCTTCATAAATTAAAGAGGGTGACTTTTCGGTGATGGCGTTTACCTCGATCCGGGGCGCCTTCCGAGCGGAACAGGCTTCTGCTCGGACCATCTCTATGTAGCATCGCCTAGCGGCTAGCTGATCTCCTCGTACTTCTCCCACTTTGTCCTCCACGGGGAACTTGATCTTCTGATGGAAGGTTGAGACGACCGCTCGGAATTCGCTGAGCGTCGGTCGTCCCAGAATGACATTGTAGGACGAGGGAGAGTCGACCACCACAAAATTTGTTGTCCTTGTCCGTCTGAGCGGCTCTTCTCCCAACGAGGTGGCCAGCCGGATCTGTCCAACCGGCTGAACTTCGTTACCAGTGAACCCATAGAGCGGAGTTGTCATGGGTAACAGCTCGGCTCGATCAATTTGCAACTGATCGAATGCTTTCCTGAAGATGATGTTGACCGAGCTTCCTGTATCTACAAAAACGCGGTGGATAGTATAATTCGCTATTACCGCTTTGATGAGCAGAGCGTCGTCGTGGGGTACTTCAACTCCTTCCAAGTCCCCTGGTCCGAAACTGATTTCCGGTCCGTTCGCCCGCTCTTGGCTACAACCGACTGCATGGATTTGGAGCTGCCGGGCGCTCGCCTTTCTGGCTCGATTAGAGTCTCCTCCGGTCGGCCCGCCAGCAATAATGTTGATCTCGCCTCGGGAAGTATTGCTTCTATTCTCTTCTTCCCGAGCGGACGGTCGGGACCGTTCTCTGGACGCTCGGCGATTCTCCTGCCTTGGAGAACGATGTCGATCGGGAGTCTGTTGCTGTCGCCTATCAGCTCGCGTCCAATCGGCTTCATTAGCTCTCTGTCGCCTGTCGACTGAGGGAGACCGTCGGCCGCCATTCCGGGGCACGGGATGAGCCACGAAGGGAAGACTTCGACAATCCCTTGTGTTGTGCGTATCCGTCCGGTGGAAGGAGCAGAACATCGGGGTCCATTTCTTCTTTGGCTTGGGCCGAGCGGCAGCTACCTCTTGCACGTGAGATCTGGCATGGGGGGATCGGATTGCTTCGGCCCTCGGTCCTCTGGGCGGCTGATGAGCGGCGTGCTGTTTTCGCTCGGCAGGAGGAGCCAGCTCGGTTGGAGTTTCTTTTTTCCTTGCCGCTTACGCTTCTTCCACGTTGATGTATTCGTTAGCCCGGTGTAGCGTGTGATCATAATCTCGGGGCGGCTTTCGGATAAGCGATCGGAAGAAATCCCCATCCACTAGGCCTTGTGTGAAGGCATTCATCATGGTTTCCGAGGTGGCCGTTGGAATGTCCATCGCCACTTGGTTGAACCGCTGGATGTAAGCTCGAAGCGACTCACGGGCTTCTTGCTTGATGGCGAACAGGCTCACGCTCGTTTTTTGATAGCGCCGACTGCTTGCAAAATGATGGAGGAAGGCCGTTCGGAAGTCCTTGAAGCTTGTGATGGATCCGTCCGGCAGCCTCCGGAACCACCGTTGAGCCGATCCCGAGAGAGTGGTGAGAAAAACTCGGCATTTTACTCCATCTGTGTACTGATGGAGAGTGGCTGTGTTATCGAACTTACCCAGATGATCATCCGGGTCGGTCGTCCCATTATACTCGCCGATCGTCGGAGGCACGTAGTGCTTGGGCAGAGGGTCTTGTAGAATGCCCTCCGAAAATTGGCGATTGACCCGCTCGGGAGATGCGTCCGCTCGGGGGGCTTTCCCTTTTCTGTTGTCCCGTCTTGGTATTTCATCCGAAGATGATCCCCATTCTCGATTAGTTGCTACAGCTTCAGGAGTGCGGAAGAGGGCCCGATGGAATGGTACTGTCGCTGGTGGTGCTTCCGCTCGGCCACCAGACGCTGATGTTGCTTGTTGTTCCGGACGCTCGGCTGTGGCTTTCTGTTTTTGCTCCACAAGCTTGGCGGCCCTTATCTCGATCAGAGCGTCAAGGGTGTTATCGTCCAGCCTCGTCCATTGTTTCCGCTCGGATACAGGAACGTTCCCACAGACGACGCCAAATTGATCCTGTCCGAATCGTCGAACCAAAGGACGCTGGGCACGTGGCGCTCTCCTAGTCGCTGACGCAGGCCTCCAAAGCTCCGGCGATCCTGCACAGAAGTCGGGCCGGGAAGGGGTTCCCGGCGGCGACCCTCCGACGCTTAAGTCAGGTAAGCGGACAGAAAAAGGGTGACTCCGAAATGCGTAGAATGCCTACCTCCGGCAAAGGAAGAGGCTCTTTATATAGAGCGGTGAGAGAACTAGTGCACGTCCACCGAGGCGTATAAGTGTCCGCAGCCCATACCTCGGTATGTACTTGTCAGAGAGCTTACCTGACACCATACTGCTACAGTTTAGTCATGTCTTCGATGGGACAACAGAACACCTTGTTGTCAGACTTAGAGTATGGCCTAGCCATAGGACTTGACGGCTGTCAGAAGATGTTCCTATCCTTCAACCACCGCCCGGCCGGGACGTCCGTCCGGCCGACCGGCGTGAATAGTGTCGTCCGGATGGCCTTAATTTCCCGCGCCAGCCGGGCGGCGCGCCCATTATGTCCTGCCCTCTCTTAGCCCTTCCGCTCGGTAATTTACTACTTCATTGAGCGTCGGAACCCCGACTCCTGTCAGGGCGTCTTTCACTATCAGACGTGTACGGGCAGGCCGATCGGCGTGCCCTTTTTCCATGCGTCCGGTCGGCTCACCCTTCTTCGACGGACCACCTGGTCTCTTGACCTCCACGTGGCATTGCCCCCTCTTTAGGGGGTCCCAGGCTCTTACCACCGGATCACTAGATATTCCTTTGCTTTTGAAACCAAGCATGATTAAACTGCCAAAACTTCATCATAAGCCACATATGATTGATTTTCTTATCCAAGTGAAAGGCATAATTGATCTTCTAATTTTCATTTCAAATCTTATTCTCACCTTAAATACTCTTCCAAGTTTCACAGTCCCATGAACATAAACTGCACTCTGCAATTACTAGCAAGACGTACATTATGCATCCTAGTACAACTTCTCTTGCAATTGAGTACTTAAGCTACATTTGTTTGCTGAAAGATGATTTGCGGAAAATATTTTTCTTGGATTAATCTTTTAAACAAAAATAGATTATTTTCTGCTGTTTAAATGTGATACTAAAATCTACTAGCCCGGACCCCATCAGAGTAATCCAACCAGCTCATCGACATCCAGATTGATGGAACCAACTGGCACACCTGGTTTGACCAGATCGGCCCACTTGACTGGACAAGACCAGTGAACCTGCTCCATGCAACCTGTCTGGCACGTACAGCTCGACCGACTAGTCTATCATGCCAACCTGCACAACCACTCAAATTGATAAACCTGCCCAAACATGGGCAAAGGACAAAACCCAAAGAGAAAGGGTTTATTGATAGAATGAGTGGCTAGCAAATGACAAAGATAGGGGTCCACCCGGCATAGATCAACTATCGAGGTGGAGGTTAAAGTCAAGATGGTCAATGTCAAGGTGTCAAAAGGTTCACCACGATGGCCGAGCGGAGGATGGCTAGAGCGGCCGGTCAAGCTAATCAATGTCCGATCGACAAGAAACAGCAATAGCTGGTCGGTAGAGCTATCAGACGGGCCAACCCATGGTGGGGCGGGTCGGCCCATGACGGGCCAACCATTTGGCGGGGTGGGGCGGGTCGACCCATCAACTTGGCAGGTTCGGAAATTTCCAACCCAACTCAATCCCAGGCGGGTTGCGGATTTGACGCGCCAACAAGCGGGCCCATTAAAATTTTTTAAAAAAATTAAAAAAAATATTTTATATTTTCAACATTTTATTTCGGAAAGGTTTCATCAATCAAATATATCTATAAACATGTATTTTAAATATAAATGGATACAAAAAAGTACTTATATTGGATGAAAAATACTATTTTTTCAAAATTATAACAAAGAAAGATAATAAATTAACATAAAACTTAGTTTACATGTGTTTCTCAATCCGTGGGTCAACCCAAGCCCATCGCGGGCCGACCCGCGCGGGTCGCGGGCCTAGGCGGGTCGGCCCGCGGCGAGCTTGGGTTGATAAAATTCTAACTAAACCCGCTTAAAATGTTTAGCGGGGCGGGCCAATTCGACGGAGCCAACCCAAATTGACGGCTCTACCGGTCGGGTCAATTAGTGTTCGAGCGGGTCAACCATCCCGCTTTGGATATTACGGTAAAACAGCCAGACGCTTAGTGAGGAGCAGCAGGACGCTGAGGAGACCGAAGACCTTGTTCGATAGGGAGGGACAAGCTACCAGGACGCTGAGGAGACCGAAGATCTTGTCCGATAGGAAGGGACAAACTACTACGCCCAGCCACCGTAAGGAAGAGCAGCTGAGGTCGACAGAGCAGAGGAGCTCTGCCCGAGCGGCTACCCCGCTCGGTCAAGCAGCGGGACTATTGTTATATCTCTCGATATCCTTTTCGGATATAGTGTCGCTAATACGAGGCATGATCAACAAACAGATCGTATGATGAAAGCTTCCACTGTCTTGTCAGGAATATGCATGTCCTGTTAAGGTATGACGTCAGAGGTATTTTATTGACAAGTCCTTTCATAGGACACATTGGAAAACGTGTCAACGCCTCGAGGAATGTGCACGTCATCCGCCAAGGCTCTATATAAAGGGAGTCCAAACATCGACGGAGGTACGCGTCATTACTGTTTGCGCTTACGTTACTGTTGCTCTGGTTTCTTTTACACTTCCGGTGACTGTCTTGAGCATCAGAGGGTCAACGTCGGGGACCCCTTTCCTGGTTCGGTACTGACGTTGCTTGTTTTACAGAATAGGACGCGGTCTACATCTAATCAACGCAATAATCACATCTCCACTTTCCATCCTCCCGTTTTCGAACAGAATCTTTCCATGAAACAAATGGAGCTTTAATAGTAAAATGCTCTGCTCCGATTCCATGCATTTAAACATATCCACATGATCAATTGAACGAATCCAATAAGGGCATCCACAACGCCGCGTTAAAGCGGCGTTATAACGCCACTGTTGCTTTAACGCGGCGTTGTGGAACGCCGCGTTCATTCAATTAGCTTGAACGCGTTCAGTATTCTGAACGCGTTCAAGCAGCATTGGGGTGGGCCAGGGCTGGCCCACCCCATGCTATATTTTATTATTTTTTTTAATAAAAATATAAACTCTAAAATTAAAAAAAAAAAAAAAACAGAAGACAACGGCAAAAGCAACGGCTAATTCAAAAAAAAAACAGCTATTTAATTTAAAATTTTTAATAAAATGATTACTTTTTAACGGCTAGTTAACGGCTAGTTTGAAATTTTGACTATAAATATCCATCCATATGTGCACATATTTTCATTCCCACTCACTACTCTTTCAATTTCACTCTCTAAATTCTCTCCCCGTCTATTTTTTCAAGTTCCTACCATCTTATTTTCTATCCGAAATGGATGAAAATAATAGGACATTTTTTTCCAATTTCTTGAATTCTACAAACAACTCGCAAGAATATTCATCTTCCCAGAATCCACAAATTCCACCAAATTATCAATACCCATATCCATTTCCCAGTATGCCGTTTCCTCCACAAAATCTTCAAAATGTCCAAGGGTTTGGAAATTATGCCCCTCGAGGTCCATATCAACCGCTTCCAGCCGAATATTGGCAAAACATGAGTCATCGTTATTTCACGCCGTCGGTAGTTCATGGATATGGTACCCTGCACACAACTGGTATGTCTTTCACTCCTTCAATGTCGAATGAACCTGCAACTCCGACTTTTGTCCCGGAAACTCAACTTTCCGACCGTGAATCCCCAATTGAGGTGGTCAATTTAGAAAAGACGATTTTAAATGCTGAGGGTATAAGAAAGCGTTCAAGTTGGACAAACGTTGAAGACGAGGTCTTAGCGAGAAGTTTTGTCACTATCGGTGATGATCCAATAATCTGCAATGATCAAAAGGCGGATGCTTTTTGGGGACGGGTTGCAAGCTATTACAATGAAAATATTTCCCTATGTTCAAACATCAGAATTACAAATGTTATACGGTCACATTGACACAATACAATCCAAAATAAGGTATATCGATTCAACGCAAATTACAATAATGTTTACAATTCATATCGAAGTGGTCACAGTGACGAAGATATATTGAGGTTTGCGTATGAAAAATATCAATTCGAAAACAATGGCGTTGCATTCAATCTCGAACATGTGTGGAGAATTGTCAAAGACCGTCCAATGTTTACTCCACAGTCCGTTGCTCACTTTGTGACCACAAAGAAGACAAGGACCTCAGAGTCGGGAGTAAGCAACACCTCCTCCAACCAAGATGTGAGTATAGACCTGGATTATGAAGATACTCATCCAATGGGGCAAAAGGCAGCAAAAAGAAAGGGAAAAGACAAAGTAAAATCGACCATGGAGGATCTGACAATAAACTACAACAATATTATCACAAAGTTCACTGAGTACACAAGCGTGAAGAAGACCGAAGTCGATTTGAAACAAAAACAACTCGAAGTAGAGGAGATTAAGGCAAAAGCTGCATTGTCCAAATCTGAAGCTAAGAATCGTCGCTTGAAGTTGAAGGAGTACGAAATATTGAACAAAGACACCTCGCAGATGACAAAGGAGCAGCTTATCATACATGAATGCCTATGCAAGGATATTAGGTCGAGATGGAATATCTAAATTGTTTACTTAACGTTCATTTTCTAGTATTATTATATTTTCGAGTGATTGTAATTTTTAATTATTATATTTCTCATTTCGATTAATGTGATTTTTAATTATTATAATTTTGTAAAATAGTCATTATAAACAAGTCGTTGGAAACTAGCTGTTACAATTAGCCGTTGGAAACTAGCTGTTACAACTAGTCGTTGGAAACTAGTTGTTACAACTAGCCGTTGGAAACTAGCTGTTACAAACTAGGCGTTACAAACTTACCGTTACAAATTAGCCGTTGCAACGCGACGTTGCATACTCATCATTGCAAACTAGCCGTTGCATGAGAAAAACAATATATATAGATCATCATCCCATTTCTCAAACACATATACTAAAACGTGTTTCCTCCAAAAATGTCTCATTCTACAAGCAGCTCTAGCTCAAGTTCCAGCTCGACAAGCGAAGACGAAGTCCATGTTGAAATCGATGAGCAAGCTTATGATCCGGGTGAAGAACTTATGTTATTGGTTCTTCAACAACACCAACAACTTATGGAAGCATATCAGAGGAGGGACATGCGCAGAAGAAGGTTCGTCCAAAGAAATCATGAAGTCGGGCATGAGAGACTTGTCAATGATTATTTCTCTATAACCCCGGTACATCACGATGAAATATTTCGAAGACGATTTCGAATGCGAAGAGAGTTATTCCTCCGCATAGTAAATGTATTAGAGAATCATTCAGCATTTTTTCAACAAAAGGACGATGCTGTACGAAGAAAAGGGTTGTCACCACTACAAAAATGCACCGCTGCGATTCGTCAACTGGCTTACGGAGTTCCTGCCGATCATCTTGACGAGTACCTACGTATGGGTGAATCAACTGCCATCAGGTGCCTTTTCAAGTTCTGCGAATACGTTGTTGAAATATTTGGTGATAGGTACTTGAGAATGCTAAATGCTGATGATGTTCAACGTCTTCTTCAAATGCATGATGAGAGACATGGCTTTCCTGGCATGTTAGGTAGCCTTGATTGTATGCACTGGAAATGGAAAAATTGTCCAGTTGCTTGGAAAGGTCAATTTACAAGGGGGCATGAGTCACCAACAATCGTACTTGAAGCGGTCGCGTCTCATGACTTGTGGATATGGCATGCATTTTTTGGGGTCGCCGGTTCACGTAACGATATTAACATGTTATATGAATCTCCCATATTCAACAACGTCTTGCAAGGAAATATGCCGGCGATTAATTTCACGGTGAACGACACTACATATACGAAGGGCTATTATCTAACAGATGGAATATATCCCGAGTAGGCTACTTTTGTTAAGGCTTTTCCTTGCCCGGAGGATCCCAAGAGGAAGTTGTTTAAGGAAAGACAGGAGTCTGCAAGAAAAGATGTTGAACGGGCATTTGGGGTGCTCCAATCTCGATGGGCGATTATCAGAGGTCCAGCTCGGTATTGGTATAGGAAAAAGTTAAAACAAATCATGTTAGCATGCATTATTTTGCATAATATGATTATTGAGGATGAGGGATGTCACGTGACAAATTGGTACAGCGAAGAAGGTGACGAACCCGCACAACCTATCCATGGCTCAAATCGAGGATTTCAGGATTATCTTCGAACAAATTCTGAGCTACGTGACACTCAAGTTCATCACGAACTTCGCGCCGACTTAGTTGAGCATATCTGGGGGCAATACAACAACAATCCATGAATTAATATTTAAAATAAATTTTATTTTCCCAACTTTGTAATTTTAGCCGCTCAGTTGTAATTTCGTTTTCCCAATTTTATAATTTTAGGTGTTCAGTTGTAATTTCATTTTCCCAACTTTATAATTTTAGGTGTTCAGTTGTAATTTCGTTTTCCTAACTTTATAATTTTGTTTTCCTAACATTCTAATTTCGTTTTCTCACAAACATTTATTTTATTTAATAAATATATTTAAAAAATTAATATTATTTTTGAAAAATAATAAAATTTTATTTTTAAACGTAAAATTATTATTAAAAATAATAATAATTTAAATATTTTAAAACATATTTAATACATATTTATTTAATATGATATAATGTTAAAATGAGTGAGTGGACGATGGGCCCCATGAATAATGGGTATTAACGTTAAAAGGGATATTGGTGAAAGAAGGATATTGTTATAATAAATATATGGTAGTGGGCCCATACTTTTTGATGATGTGATGGGTTTTATAATGCTAAAGCATTGTGGATACTCTAAGTGAATATTTACTGTGAGACTCTGACAGACAAAGAACAGAAACATAACACGGAATAATAACACAATATTAAAAAAAAAACAATAGCTAAAATAGAAAGCGCACCCATTCCAAGAGCTGACAGCTCGACCTCATTATGTTGCTGCATGTATCTCTGCGATTGTTGAGTATCAAAGAGAAGGATTCTCAGAAACAGAGTGTTGTATTTAAAAGACAAAAAAAATAACTAGAGCATCTAGCAGAAACTTAAACAAGAGCACACAACAAGGTTTTCCAACTGAAACCCACAAAAATCTAAACGACTACAAAAATCTAAGAGGGATGAGTAGAACCTTGTCGAGATTAACGTAGAAGAAGAGGGGCCTTCTTGGTATTGGACACCTGGATTCGGTTCTTCTTGTGGGAATCAGCAGACGAGATCTGGAGATTGTTAACACCCTCGGTGACTTCCTCCATCGGTGAAGGACACGGGAGATGCAAAAACCCTAATCGTAGGCTCCTTCAAATGCGTGCCCCGGAGCAATCCGTGAAGCGAAAACAGGTATTATTTGGGTCGGGTCGGATTTGGTTGTAATGCTTCGGACTGGTCGGATTGATACCGCCAAGTGACTGTTTCCACGTTTAGCCTAAAACCTCAATAAAACCCCAACTTGCTTAAAATGTATTGTACCCTAAAACAGTGGAGATCTATTTTATTTTCAAGAAAACAAGAAACAAATCTAGTATGCAATCTCAGATTCTTGTCCCCTATGCTACTTTGTGACCTTCTACCCTGTTTTTTATTTTCGCCGGCGTGTGAGACCCTGTCACTGAGCTGATGCATTCATGCCATCTGCGTCACGGTCCACCGTAGTAGTCGTCTTTGTGCGCATGGGGGCATCTGCGCGTGGTGCGAGGAAGTCGAGCGCGTCTTCCGAAACAACCTGGACTCCTGGTCCGTTTGCTTCGAGCGTCGCAGCCCGGTCGGATGAAGGCGGTCTATGCGATCCCACACACCCTCTCTTCCTAGGTGGGCCCTATCTCATCAAATTTACCTCAACGGCGACCCCAAGTTCGCCGGCGCCGGTTATGGCTGTTATCATCGCTGGGAAGCTCGTCGAGTGCCTCTTGCAATGGCATTGGTTCTTCCGGCGGCAGTAGGCATGGATCAGCGCTCGGGCTGCCCTCGTCGCCATCATCTACTACCAAAATGGGGATCACCGTGTCGACCCAGGCCAAACAGAGCCGGACCAGCAGCGACTGGCAAGGTCATCATTCTAATGAGCTTCGACGCGGACCGAGTCAAGCAGTTCAACTGGTCCTAGTCTTGCTGGCCAATCTACCCCTCGTGAAGATTAGGATAAGTGCCAAGAGAAGGCGACGAAGGGGGCTTGATGCAACGGTAACATTCGAGTCGCGAAAAGCATCTTTCAAAGCAGGAAAGAATACATCCTTCCTGGAAACTCAGCATTAATTGTCGGGAGTCAACATTTAAAAAAAAACGTTTTTAATGGATGGCTACTAGAAATCAATTAAAATTCATTTTTGGTCGTAGACCGATTATTATACGAGCGAATGAGTCAGGGATAAAAATGGATATCAGATGATCCTGTCCAAACTCAGTTAAGACGGTTGATTGGAGATATGATTTTTTAGTGGACTGTGTGAAGACTACATCTGATCTGTAAGAATAAAAATATCAGTATTGAATCGGAAAAGGGATCTCCGATGTTAATCCTTTAACAGTTAAGTCAGCCACCGGTAGCAACAAAGAGGAACACGAATAGTATACAAGTGCTCTGAATAGTAGAATAGATATGTGCACGTACTTTCTCCGGTGGTTGGACCCTCCCTTTATATAGAACTGTGGTGACATACGAGCATTCGATTAATTCGGTTAATTAGGTTAATTTGATATTAATTTTGTATAAATTATTTTTATTGTTATTTTAAACAAATTTAGTTAATTCGGTATTAACTGAAATAAATAATTCGGTTAATTCAGTTTTAGTAAAACTTTGATTTGATTTTGTTAGCCAACACTAAATCGGTTTTCAATTAATTCGGTTAATTTATGTATCGAATTAACCGAATGCTCACCCCTACATACGAGCACGCGTTCCTAGGTGATGGAGTCGTAAAAACGTGTGGGCATATGTCCAAAGGCGTCTACACATTTCCATACTTGTCTTATGAAAAGACGTGTCAGTAAAGCGTCTCTGACACCTCACCTTAACGGAGTGAGCAAATATCTGATGAGACAATGGAAGCTTCTGCCGTATGACCTACCTGTTGACCATGTTTGGTGTTAGCGACACTATCTCCCAAAAGGATATTGAGAGATAGGTCGGTGATCCCTTTGCTCGGCCGAGCGAGATAATCGCTGGGTCGAATACTCCCCTACTCGGCCTAACTAGGCCGCTTTTCCATGGGGTAACCAACCTGATAGCTTGTGTTCACCCGACCGAGCTGGCGCCTCGGTCGTCCTAACGCTCCTCTGCCCATGATGAGAGTCTAATGATCTTAGCAGCACGGGACCAAATCATGGCCGGTCGAGCGCCTCATTCCTAATCGGACATTGTAGTAAATACCCATCTGGCTAGATCATTGTCAGTCGGGAGTTTCATTCCCAATCGGTCATTGCAGTAGAGACCTGCTCTGGCCAGATCATTGCCGGTCGGGAGCCTCATTCCTGCTCGATCATTGCAATAGAGACTGACTTGGGCCCCTTCAGGGCATGCTTGCCGGTTCTCTAACGTTAACATCCTTGACTTTGATCTCCACGTTTGCCTCTATCTCTATCCTTTGACTCGCACTTAGTAGGGCCTCATTTATCACCGCATCATCAGATACACAAGTTGTCTATGCGATTTGAATAATACGAAACTTAAAATATGATATGAAAAGACCTGTCAGGAAAAGATCTGTCAGGAAAATGTCTCTGACACCATACCTTAACAGGGTATGCAAATATCTGATATGACAGTAGAAACTTTCGTCATACGATTTATCTGTTGACTATGTCTTGTTGTCAACGACATTGTCTCCCATAGAGATATTACGAGATATGGGAGGGGTCTCACTGCTTGGCCGAGTGGGGGAGCCTCTTGGGCGGGATTCCCCGCTCGATCGATTTCAGCTGCTTTCCTTCGTAGTACCTCGGTTCGACAGATTTTTTTCTTGCCCGATCGGACATGTGCTCAAGTCGGCATAGTATTTGTTGGAACCCCAAGGTTGTTTTGGTGTGATCAACAAGTTAAGTTAGGTCCTGCGTTATTTCTAACCTTGTGTCTAAGTGTGCAGGAGCTTAGGAGCACAGGTACTCGAGCGGAAGACGCAGTTAGCGAGAAGGACGGTACGCGGTGCGTCCGAGGGACGAGGTGCTGCGGAAGAGTACACCGGCGGACGAGAAGGAAGTGCGCGCGGTGGTTCCGAGGTACGAAAGCCGGAGCGGAAGATTGCTCGGGGAGCAAGAGACGCAGCTAGCGCGAAAGTCGGCACGGGGTGCGACCGAGGGACGAAGTCTGCGGATGAGTACGCTGGTGGACGAGAAGGGATACGCGGCAATTCCGAGGGACGAGAAGCCGGAGGGAAGCACGCTCGATTTCAGCTGCTTTCCTTCGTAGTACCTCGGTTCGACAGATTTTTTCTTGCCCGATCGGACATGTGCTCAAGTCGGCATAGTATTTGTTGGAACCCCAAGGTTGTTTTGATGTGATCAACAAGTTAAGTTAGGTCCTGCGTTATTTCTAACCTTGTGTCTAAGTGTGCAGGAGCTTAGGAGCACAGGTACTCGAGCGGAAGACGCAGCTAGCGAGAAAGACGGTACGCGGTGCGTCCGAGGGACGAGGTGCTGCGGAAGAGTACACCGGCGGACGAGAAGGAAGTGCGCGCGGTGGTTCCGAGGTACGAAAGCCGGAGCGGAAGATTGCTCGGGGAGTAAGAGACGCAGCTAGCGCGAAAGTCGGCACGGGGTGCGACCGAGGGACGAAGTCTGCGGATGAGTACGCTGGTGGACGAGAAGGGATACGCGGCAATTCCGAGGGACGAGAAGCCGGAGGGAAGCACGCTCGATTTCAGCTGCTTTCCTTCGTAGTACCTCGGTTCGACAGATTTTTTCTTGCCCGATCGGACATGTGCTCAAGTCGGCATAGTATTTGTTGGAACCCCAAGGTTGTTTTGGTGTGATCAACAAGTTAAGTTATGTCCTGCGTTGTTTCTAATCTTGTGTCTAAGTGTGTAGGAGCTTAGGAGCACAGGTACTCGAGCGGAAGACGTAGCTAGCGAGAAGGACAGCACGCGGTGCGTCTGAGGGACGAGGTGCTGCGGAAGAGTACACCGGCGGA
Source organism: Zingiber officinale (assembly GCF_018446385.1). NCBI lineage: Eukaryota > Viridiplantae > Streptophyta > Magnoliopsida > Zingiberales > Zingiberaceae > Zingiber > Zingiber officinale. Next base: position 185,720,207 of record NC_055987.1, on the reverse strand, counting down.
CGAGAAGGAAGTGCGCGTGGTGGTTCCGAGAGAAGCCGAGGCGGAAGATTGCTCGGGGAGCAGAAGATCGCGAAGGTCGGCACGGGTGCGACCGAGGGACAAAGTGCGGATGAGTACGCTAGTGGACGAGAAGGGACACGTGGCAATTCCGAGGGACGAGCCGGGAGGAAGCACGCTCGAGAAGACCGGAAGATGGGTTGGGTGAGCCCTATTCGGATGTCGAGATCACCCAAGCAAGCGGGCCGGAGGAAAGACACGGACTAGGCGAGCTGAACCGGAGAAGAGGGACCAAAAGTCAATTGGGTTGACTTTTGGCTCGGGGGCCAATCAGGCGCCCGGAGCTGTCCGGGGCGCCCGGAACCCTTCCGGGCGCCCGGAAGAGACTTTTTCACAGGATCGAGCTTTGACTTGATCCAACCGTTGGGGGATAAATTTTATCCCCCCAGGACGCCCGGAACCCTTCCAGGCGCCCCGACCAAGGCTATAAATATAGCCTTGGTCCAGAAGCTTTTTATCAACTCAGTAATTAGCATTCCAAACACTTGTGCGCTCACTGTTCTAGTTTAGCTTCTGTTTTTGTGCTTTCATCGGTGTAAGAGGTTTCTCCGCCCGAAGGAGTTTTTAGTGCGATCACTTTCCTTGGATTAACAACCTCCCCGGTTGTAACCAAGTCAAACACGGTGCCTCGTTTCTTTCTTGTATTTCTGCTTAGCTAATTTTATACAAGTGTTAGTTTAAGAATTCGAGAAGGGTTGCTTTTGTTCTTTTTACAGGGCTATTCAACCCCCCCTTCTAGCAGGCCCAACGGTCCTACAAGTGGTATCAGAGGCAAGACGCCTCAGAAGGACTAACCGCCGTCTGAAGCAACAATGGCCGAAGCTAGTGACTACCCACCAGCATTCGAGGGGGAGCTTTCTTCATGGAAGCAACAAATGAAGGTATTTCTTAACTCTGATATTGATATTTCTCTAATAATGAAAACAGGTTATGAAGCACTGAAAGACACGAACGGAGAGAAAATCGGCATACGCCTCTGGAACGAGAAGCAACGTGAAGAGTCCATGGCGACTGCTCGGGCAGAGTTTCACATTCTAAGCGCAATACCAATTAAAGATTTCGACAGAGTCGGAGAGTACAAAAGCGCGAAAGAACTTTGGGAAAAGTTCTTAATGCTCTACGAAGAACCGGTTGAAGTCGTCTCCTCAATAGACATCGAACCGTCATCAGAAGTACATCCTGAGATCGATGAAGGGGGAGAATCTTCGGAAGAAATTAATTCAACAGGGGGAGAACCAACGGCCAAAAAGGTAAGTCAGGTATGGTCTCCATCTTCTAATCAATTGGTTAAACCAATCGAAAAACTGCATAAAGATTTTTTCGAATTAGAAATTGATACATCAAAAGAGATTTTCGGTTTAGAAAAACTTTTGTATAACAAATCTTGCAAACTAGATTCTTGCGAATTAAGTACTTTATCAAAAGATTTATTTCCAAATATGTTATCGAAAGAATTTTTCGGATTAAGAGATCGACTGTTAAAAAATTTTTACAAGTTAGAATTTTTGTTGTCAAATTCTTGCAAATCACAAAATAGTATTTCGAACGAATTTTGCACCTTCCGAAAGAACTTCTTATATTGTCAAAAAATTTTATCAAGTTAAAATTTATGCTATTCAAATATTTTTGTGAAGTAAAAATTCAAAAAATAGAAATTAACATGATACAAATTTTTACATGTTTAATACTTGCGGTTTTAAATCTGAAAAAGATTGATTTAAGAAATTATGATAAATTAAAATGAAAATTTAAAACTTTCTGATAAATAGAATTAAGAACTAAATAAATAAATAAATGCATAGAAATTTTTTTAATGTTTAAATTTTCTTGCATAAAAGTCTTTTTGGGCTTAGAAAGTTTTTTTTAACTTAGAAACTTTTCAAAAAGCTATTGTTGACTTAGAAATATTTTAACAGATAACTTTTCAAAATTTTCTAAGTCTTTAAACCCTTAGAATTTTAAACCCCATTTTATTGTGATCAAAGGGGGAGAAGGAAAGTATAAGTCTAGAGAGAGGTACAAATTAATTTTTTCTATCTTGTTGCACATTATTGCAATAAATTGTTTAATTTCATATCTATTTTTGACCCTAGCTTAACTTGGGTTGATCACACCAAAAAGGGGGAGATTGTTGGAACCCCAAGATTGTTTTGGTGTGATCAACAAGTTAAGTTAGGTCTTGCGTTGTTTCTAACCTTGTGTCTAAGTGTGCAGGAGCTTAGGAGCACAGGTACTCGAGCGGAAGACGCAGCTAGCGAGAAGGACGGCACGAGGGACGAGATGCTGCGGAAGAGTACACCGGCGGACGAGAAGGAAGTGCGCGCGGTGGTTCCGAGGTACAAAAGTCGGAGCGGAAGATTGCTCGGGGAGCAAGAGACGCAGCTAGCGCGAAGGTCGGCACGGGGTGCTACCGAGGGACGAAGTCTGCGGATGAGTACGCTGGTGGACGAGAAGGGACATGCGGCAATTCAGAGGGACGAGAAGCCGGAGGGAAGCACACTCGAGAAGACCGGAAGATGAGTTCGGGTGAGCCCTATTCCGGATGTCAGAGATCACCCAAGCAAGCGGAGCCGGAGCAGAAATACCCGGACCAGAGGCAAGCCAAAAGTCAACTGGGTTGACTTTTGGCTCCGGGGCGCCCGGAGTTGTTCGGGGCGCCCGGAACCCTTCCGGGCGCCCGGAAGAGACTTTTTCACAGGATCGAGCTTTGACTCGATCCAACCGTTGGGGGATAAATTTTATCCCCCAGGGCGCCCGGAACCCTTCCAGGCGCCCCGACCAAGGCTATAAATATAGCCTTGGTCCAGAAGCTTTTTATCAACTCAGTAATTAGCATTCCAAACATTTGTGCACTCACTGTTCTAGTTTAGCTTCTGTTTTTGTGCTTTCATCGGTGTAAGAGGTTTCTCCGCCCGAAGGAGTTTTTAGTGCGATCACTTTCCTTGGATTAACAACCTCCCCGGTTGTAACCAAGTCAAACACGGTGCCTCGTTTCTTTCTTGTATTTCTGCTTAGCTAATTTTATACAAGTGTTAGTTTAAGAGTTCGAGAAGGGTTGCTTTTGTTTTTTTTACAGGGCTATTCAACCCCCCCTTCTAGCCGGCCCAACGGTCCTACAGTATTCACTCATTTGGTTGAGCATATGATGTTCTTTCCATAGTGACCCTGGCCGGACAAGTAGTCCACTCATATAAGCCACCTGATCGATCAGATCATTTAAGTCCAATCAACAGTTGGCGTCGACTTCCACTCGATCAATTTTGATGGGTCCATTAGTTCTTTAACGTTAACCGTCTTAATTTTGATATCCATGTCGATTCTTGATCTCACCTTTAACTGAAATTTGATAGGCATTCTCCACCACAACATCAAATACGTTCAGTAATTTGTCTAACTTAATTGTATTCATTAGGGCTACACTCTGGTGGTTCCGATTATCTTTTATATTTACAGAAATGCTTGCGGGGGAAGGGGGGGGGGGGGGGGATTGAAGACCCCTTTCATCAAATTCATCAAAAATTTAAATTCTGATTTTACAAAATTCTGTCATAAATGAGAAGCTGTGCCTTTTGATGATTTTTTTTTCTAAAAAGGACATCAGTTTATATTATGATAAAAGACCCTTTTCAATATTCACCTTTTTTTTTGTTTTTTATTTTACTTTCTGCCTACTTCTTCTATAATTGCTACTTGATGTAGCTCTTTATCATAACATGTCACTAAAAAAACCCATCAGACGGAGTTAGTGATGGAAAATAAATTACGTCACTTATTAGTGATGGATTTTATTTTCCGTAGTAAATTAGTCAAAAATTAAATAAATTTTGTCGCTAATATATCTATATTAAGGTGATAGGAAACCTTGAATTCTAAATTTCATCCTCATTTTAGGATGGTATTTATATTCCATCGTAAAATTAGCGATGAAAAATAAATTCCATTATTAATTAATGACGAAATGTGTTTTTCGTCCTAAAATTCATGATTTTAGATTTCCTAATATTTTTCCCCTATCTGATCGTGGACCAACCACTTCTCCGGCACAAGCAGTCTTCTCTATTACATGTAGTCTCTCCAACATGCAGGTAAGCTAGATCTTTCCGTTTCCTCTCTCTTTGAGCGTCAGCCTCGCCTAGGCAACCTTGAGGCGGCCACACTCGACTGGCCGCCATCAAGCTCGGCCCGAGATAAGACCAGTGTCGAGCTTGGCTGGCCGTAAGATCAGCCAACCGTGAGCTTGACTTGGCATGATCTTGCCCAGCTGCAAGCTCGACTGTGAGATCAACCTCGGCCTCAACTAGCCCTAGTTGCAAACTTAATCGCGGTTTCAACTAATTCAAGCCGTAATTTTGACTGACAGTTGTTGTATCTTATTTTGTATTTAAAGTATTGTGTAATATAATTAAAAATAGCTAATTTTTTATCTTCAAATATACTGCTGCATTTTCTGATCTATACGATTTTTAGGTAACTGTTCTTTTTTTATGTTCAAACTTAATATTTAGTTTAAATTTAAGTGCTATTAATAGTATTAAGTAGTTTAAGTTTTAAAATAGGTTTAAACTATATGCATGTTTAGTTTTACACGTTTAGTTATGTTGCAATTACTTGTTTTGATTATATATTGATTATTTTGAACTAAAATCAAACTCTTTAGTAGAATATTTACATTATATAGAACATCCTTACTAGAAAAATGACGTCCCTAAGAATTTAAATGTCATAATATTTTTTTATTCATCTTTAGTTTACACGTTTACTAATGATAGAATTTTTATTCTCGTTAGAATACAATGTATATAAATAAAATAGGGATACAATAGGTTAGAACATGACTTCATCATCTCAGAATATTTTACTGGAGTTACAGATTTTATGAAATTCGTTAAGCCTCATCCAGAAGTTAATTGAGGTTAATAAAAATAAAAAATTCAACAAGTTTAAAACTTTAATTTTTACAGTATAATCTGGTCAAGTATTCTATCTTAAATACTCAACGAAGAGAAGAAAATCTAATGAGTGATTAGCACTTTGTCAAATGAATTTTCGATCAATAACAGAAATGTCGAACACTATCACTGTCCAAAACCATGATGCATATCAAAGTGAAGAAGTCGAGAACCACTTAGTTGATTTGAAAATCTAATTTATATCATAATTACTTGTAGATGTTAATATCATTTACGAGGAAATAGATGATGAAAAGATGTCTAACAACGAGGAGTTTGTTGTACCAAGGGAGTCTAGCAATGAGAATTTGCAAAAATGTTAATGTTATTGATTCAAATTAACCTGATGTTTAAAAACTTGTCATGGAACATTGTATTCATTTACCTGTCTTAACATGTACATCTCTCTACTTATAGAATAGAAGACTTCATCATTTTGAATGTTGTGTTATACTGTGATTATATATATATATATATATATATATATATATATATATATATATATATATATATATATATATATATATATATATATATATATATATATATATATATATATATATATATATATAGTCAGACATTCTAGTAGCACAGGGTGCCCAAACTATATTAAGGGTTTTTGGTGATTGACAATTAGTTATGTATTTAGTAATTTCAATACTTACTACTCTTTTATTTATCTTACATTTCTTAGTAATTCTAATTTTTTCATACAATTTCGTTCCAAATGGACATAAGATCACAACATACATATCTAAAAAAAATTCAAAGAACAGATGTACGCTACTGGTATTATATGGAAGCATGTAGATAAGGAATTGAAAATTTTCTATTATGGTGAACTTTTGGTAAGCATTTTGAATATAAATTGAACATCCGTGTAGAATAAAATTCTTTTCATACTAATTCTCTCAATATTATTTTATAAAAGATATATTTGGGAGGAGGGCCACGAGGTCAAATTCAAGACACACGGAACATCTATTGCACAAAACTTTACAAGGGCTTATTGTAAGTACCTCGGGTAAATTATGTTATGATCAATCAGGTTAAGTTAGATTGTATTGTATTTGATCCTTGTGTTTAAGTATGCAAGAACTTAGTGTAAGTACCCCGTACGTGGTAGTTTTGATGTGATCAACCAAGTCAAGTTAGGTCATGTTATGGTTTGATCCTTGTGTGTAAGTGTACAGGAACTTAGGAGCACAAGAAGTCGAACCTAAGACGTAGCTAGCGAGAAGGACGGCATGTGAGAGAGTCGACGAGCTCGGTGCGTATGAGAGACGAGGTGCTGCAGAAGAGTAAGCTGGCGGACGAGAAGGAAGCACGCGACGTTTTCGAGGGACGAGAAGTTGGAGCGGAAGGTTACTCGAGAAGGCCGGAAAATGAGTTCGGGTGAGCCCTATTCTAGATGGCCGAAATTACTCAAGCGAGCAGAGCCAGTGCAGAAGACTCGGACACAAAGTCAACTTAGAGTTATTGGAGTCTGGGCGCCCGGAGCTACTCTGGGTGCCTAAACCTCTTTGGTCCAGTGGGGGCGCCTTGGCGAGGCGCCCCTGGTCGAAGATAGTCCGAGCGCTCGAACCTGGTCCAGGCGCCCGGGCCAGGAAAACTTTATCTTAGCCGAGCTATTACGATGCAGATAAAACTTTATCCACACCCAGGCGCTCGGACCGTACTACATCAGCAACGGTCAGTTTCGACCAGTGAACTATAAATAGAGCCCTAGTCTCAGTAGTTTAATACAACACACTCTATATTCATTTCTATTTCGATCTTTTGTGCTTAAACTGCTGTAAAAAGCTTCTCCTCCTTCATAAAATGAGAGTCTTCTACCGGAGCTTTAATTGCCTTAGATTAGCAACCTTCTCGGTTGCAAATCAAGTAAACTCGGAGTCTTCTCTTACTTATTATGTTATTATTCTTTAGTAACTAATGTATGTTTGTATTTGCCAAATAGAAAGTAAAAGATAGTGCTAATTTTCTTTGTAGGGCAATTCACCCCACTTGTCAGCCTCCAAGGGATCAACAATTGGTATTAGAGCCAGAATGTCTCAGAAGGACTAACCACCGACTGAAGCAAACAAGACGATGGCTGGACCAAACATCTACCCAACAATGTTTGAGGGGGAGTTCACGTTTTGGAAGTGACGAATGGAGATATTTTTTAAAACAAATTTTAATATTTTATTAATGATGAAATATGATTTTGAATCACCAAAGAACACAAACGGAGAACTCGAAGAACACTTCTGGAACAAAAAGTAGTGCGACGAGTTTATGACAAACGGTAAGGCTAAATTTCACCTTATAAGTATATTACCAGTTCAGGATCTTGATAGAATTGGCAACTATAATAGTTCAAAAGAACTTTGGGAAAAGTTTTTGAAGCTCAATGAAGAACCAAAAGAAGCCAAATCCAACTCCTCGATGGACACCGAGTCATCGTCGGAAGAATCTGAAACCGAAGAAACTGTTAGAACAACTCTTATAGTCGAATACCTACCTGGAGATAAAGAAAACTCGTCCGAGATGAGCATCGATGGAGGAGGAGAGTCTTTGGAAGAAAACGACGATGAAGGGGGAGCATCTATCGACGAAAATTATATGGTAAGTCAGGTATGTAAACTTTCTCCAAATCAAGTACTATCTGAGTATATTAAAATGATAAGTAAATCATTGTGTAAAACAAGATCTAAGTATGTAAAGTCAAAGAAAGAGTATGCATGCCTAAAAGAAGAATTTGAAAAACTAATAGATGAAAATACAAAATTAAAAGATAAAATAGAAATGTTGGAAAAGGATAATTTATGCTCAAATTTTTTACATGTTCCAGAAAGAAATTTTAAATATCATCGAAAGTTTAACTGGTATTTTAGAATTCTATAAGGGCCAACTAGCAAAAGTAGAAAGACAATTAATTCCGAAAAAAATTCTAATGAATCCAATAAGTAGAAACTTATATAGGGTTCTAAAATCATGCTTAAATTATATTTTTATGCATGTTTTAATTTTAATTTGTTTTAATTTTTTTGTTTGCTTAGAATTATCTAAATAAATTATTTTATATAATTTTTGTAGAATATTAATTTCTTCTTTAATTTTTCCGAGAAAGAGAATTTCATCACTTATCTAGAAAATTTTTTAATTTTTTTTGACTGTTAAATTATTTTTAATTTTTTTAAAAAATTATTATATTTTTTAATTTAAAAATAATTCACATAGTAATTTTTGCAAACTTCATTTTTTGTGAAAATTTGTTATGTTCTCTGTTCAAGAAAATATTTTTATTTTTTTTTTACTGTTATTGAATTTTATAAAAATTATTTATCCAAATACAATCTTTTAATATTAAAATTTTTCAAAAAGTTATTTTTTGAAAATTTATTTTTTTTCAAAGCTATTTGCTATAATACATATTTAGAAAATTTTTCAAGATTTTTTGAGCTTAAAAACTATTTTTAAGATTTTTTTTTATAAAAATATGTCTTTACTTAGAAAAGAATTTATTACTACTTAGATTAATTTTAATTTTTAGTAAAAATTTTATTTCTACTTTGACTATGTCCATTTAATAGTTATTAAAATTTTTAGATTTTTTCCATGATTAAAAATGATTTTTTTCCAATTATTTTTTTTCCTAAAGATGGTTTATAAATTGTGAAAATCCTGATTTTTAAAATTTAAAGTTAATGATTTTTCTGGATAATAGTCACTCTATTGTGATCAAAGAGGTTATCCCATTTTTTTTATTCAAGTATTACCCCATTTTTAATATGATAACGGGGGAGAATTAGAGGTTAAGTCTAGGGGAGGATACATTTTGATTTTATCTTGATTTTTTTAATTACAAAATTTATACTTATTACTTTACTATTATTTGTTTGTGATTTACCCTAACTTAACTTGGTTTGCTCAGATCAAAAAGGAGGAGATTGTAAGTATCCCGTGGTAATTTTGATGTGATCAACCAAGTTAAGTTAGACTCTGTTGTGGTTTAATCCTTGTGTCTAAGTGTGCAGAAACTTAGGAGCACAAGAAGTCGAACGAAAGACGTAACTAGCGAGAAGTACGGCACGAGAGAGAGTCGACGGGTTTGATGCGTCTGAGGGACGAGGTGCTACAGAAGAGTAAGCTGGCAGACGAGAAGGAAGCACGCGATGTTTCCGAGGGACAAGAAGCCGAAGCGAAGGTTGCTCGAGAAGGCTGGAAAATGATTTCGGATGAGCCCTATTCGGGATGGCCAAAATCACCCAAGCAAGTGGAGTCGGAGCGGAAGACTCGGACACAAAGTTAACTTAGAGTTGACTAGAGTCCAGGTGCCCAAAACTCTTTACTCTAGCCGGGGTGCCTTGGCGAGGCACCCCTAACCAAAGGGTCCGGGCGCTCGGACCTGGTCCAGGTGCCCAGACCAGGAAAACTTTATCTTGGTCGAGCCGTTGTGATGCAAATAAAACTTTATCCACACCCAAGTGCCCAAACCCCTTCTAGGTGTCTGGACTGTGCTACGTCAGCCATTGTCAATTTTGACCAGTGGACTATAAATAGAGCTCTAATCTCAGTAATTTAATATAACACACTCTGTATTCATTTCTGTTTCAAACTTCTGTGCTTAAACTACTGTAAGAGGCTTCTCTGCCTTCATAAAAGGAGAACCTTCTACTGGAGCTTTAATTGCCTTGGATTAGTAACTTTCCCGATTGCAAACTAAGTAAACTCGGAGTCTTCTCTTACTTATTTTATTATGTTATTATTCTTTAGTAACTAATATGTGTTTGTCTTTGCTAAATAGAAAGCAAAAGATAGAGCTAATTTTCTTTGCAGGGAAATTCACCCCCTCTTGCTGGCCTCCAAGAGACCAACACTTAAGAATATAAGAAGTCGAGTGGAAGATGCAGCTAGCGAGAAGGATGACACGGGAAGCTAGTCGACGGGCTCGGTGTATCGGAGGGATGAGGTGCTGCGGAAGATTATATCAGCGGGCGAGAAGGATGTGGGCGGTGCTTCTAAGGGACGATAAACTGGAGTGGAAGTTTACTCGAGGAGAAGGCCAGAGTTAGATTCGCGTGAGTTCAACTCTGGATGGCCGGAGAATCACCCAAGTGGCTAAAGCAGTGCCTTGTTAGAGTGTATACTAAAAGTCTATCTTTTGGTATAAACATTTATCTAGAAATAAGAATCACATTGGTCAGATGACTACATTTATGATAAATGTAGTTGTTCAATTAATTTATATTGTAGATAACATGGTGTATGGTGTCACACACAGAAGATCATGTTATCAGTACCTTATAAATTATAAACAGTAGCTCACGACCAAGATGGAAAGGAACAAACCATTGGAAGGTCGTAGTGTAATTAGGTATTAGTTTATCTTAACTATATAATTACACTAGTACACTTAAAGTGTATTGAGTAGGATCATTTGAGGTCGTTCCTTTTATACTGACTTAATAAAGGAACAAAGACCTCAGTTATTATGGAAGCGTGTGCTCTTAATCCTAATATAATAACAAGCACATATATTTGATATTTATTTCTTTAATTTATCAATGGGTGAGATTTAGTTCGATAAATCAATAAGCCTGATAAGTTGGGAAATGATATCACTTATAGTGTGTGTTGTTGATTATAGAAGGAAACTGTGTCCTAGTGATCTAGGTTGAGAATGTCCCCAAGAGGAGCTCATAAGGATTGTCATGTTAAACCCTGCAGGTGGACTTAGTCCAACTTGACGATGAAGTTGAGTGGTACTACTCTTGGAGCTAGATATTAATTAAGTGAGTTGTCAGTAACTTACTTAATTAGTGGACATTTGTTATCTTAAACACAGGGAGACTAACACACTCATGATAAGAAGGAGCCCAAAATGTAATTTGGGATTGGTGCGGTAGTTCAATAATAGTTCTCTAGTGGAATGAATTATTATTGATAAAATTAAGTTGTGTGTTCGGGGCGAGCACGGGATGCTTAATTTTATCGGGAGACCAAAACCAATTCCTCCTCTCGGTCCCTATCGTAGCCTCTTAATTATAGAGTATTATACCCACCTATACCCACCTTCTTACCCATCCTATAGGGGCCGGCCAAGCTAGCTTGGAGACCAAGCTAGGGCCGACCATGAGTATGTTCATGGGTGAATTCATGTGGCCGGCCCTATTAAATAAAAAGGAATTTTAAATTTTAAAATTTTTCTTATGTGGATAATATAATTTAAAAGAGAGTTTAAAAATTTAAATCCTTCCTTTTATAAGATTCTACAAAAGATTAAGAGAAGAGTTAAAATCTCTTTCCTTATTTGTAAATTAAAAGGTTGATTTTAATTTTAGTAAAAACTTTCCTTTTAATTATATTCATGATTTAAAAGAAAGTTTAAAAATTAAAAATTCTCTTTTATTAGTTTCTACAAAAGATTAAGAAAAGATTTAATATCTTTCCTTATTTGTAGATTGAAAGGAGATTTTAATTTTTAGAGATAACTTTTCTTTTTGGAAATTATCCACATGTTTAAAAGAAAGATTTTAATTTATAAAATTTCTTTTTATTAACCAATCATGAAGGGATTAAAATTATTGGAGAAATTTTTATAAATTTCTAGAAACAAATTAGGAAGTTTTAATTTTTGTTTTAATTAAAACTCTCCTTATTTTGGGGAGAAGAGTGGCCGGCCATTATAATTTGAAAAGAGAAAATTATTTTAATTAAATAAATTTTCCTTTTCAATGGCAAAAGAATTAAGGAAGTTTTTATTAAATTTTCCTTATTTGCCAAGACCAAGGATTATAAAAGAGGGGGTAGAGGAGGCTTCAAGGTGAACGACTCTATTCTATTTTTTCTCTCTTTTCTCCTTGGGTGTGGCCGGCCCTTTCTTTCCTCTCCTCTCCTTTGTGTGGCCGAAACCTTCTCATGGTGGAGATAGCTTTGGTGGCCGGATCTAAGAAGGAGAAGAAGGAGAGAAAAGAAGCCTCTTTTCTAGCATCCCTTGGAGCATGGTGGTGGTGGCCGAACCTCTTCATCCTAGGAGAAGTTTTGATGGCCGAAACTTGTAAGGAAGAAGAAGGTGCTTGGTGGTTCTCATCTCGGAAGATCGTTGCCCACACAACGTCCGAGGTTAGAAGAGGAATACGGTAGAAGATCAAGAGGTCTTTCTAAAAGGTATAACTAGTAATTTTTCTTTCCGCATCATACTAGTTATTTTTGGAAATAATACTAAATACAAGAGGCATACGATTCTAGTGTTTCAAATTTGTTTTCGATATAGTGTTTCTTTGTTTTTTTTTTCCTTGTGATTTGATTGTTCTTTTCGGTTGACCTAAAGTTATTTTAGGAAATTAAATATTAGCTTTCTATAAAAGATTTTGTCTAGTCGGTGGTGGTTGCTCCCATATCCAAGAAGGCCGTGTGCCTCGCCACGTCAGTACTGGGAACCAATTATGGAAATTAATATTTAATGGAATTAATAACTTAAGGTGATTTGGGTCGAACGTGTTAAGTTCCGCAGGAGACCCAAGTCAAAACCTAAAAGAACAAATAGATTAAGTTTTGGATCAAACGTGTTAAGTTACGCAGACGATCCAAAATTTAATTTAAAAGAACACATGGTAGCTAGGAAAAGGTTCAGACCTTTGTACAAAATTTTTGTACAGTGGAACCTCTAGGTTTTCCGAGTAGCAACCAACATGGACAAGCTCTGGGTGCTCGGACCAACTTAGTACCTAACAGGCGCCTCTTCTTCAAGACGTTGTTGTGGATAACTGTCGGAGTCCACGTTAGCAATACTCCAGGCGTCCGGACCAGTCCAGGCACCCGAACCTGGATAAAAAGTTATCATCAAGCCGTTGAAGAGCCGTTGTGAAGCAGATAAGGTGCACCGCTGGGGGCGCTCGGAGCTACCACGTTAGCTAATGGACGAATTCGACCAGTAAGCTATAAATAGAACCCTGATCCTAGAAGTTTAGTGCAATACTCGTTCATAATCTCTAGATTCTTGAATTCTCTTATGTTTGTACTTAATTGCTGTAAGAGATTTCTCCGCCTTCAACGAATGAGTTTGTTAGTGCTTTCAACGTCTTGGATTAACAACCTTTTCGGTTGCAACCAAGTAAACTCGGAGTCTACTCTTTTCTTATTTTATGTCATTGTTTTTAATTATCTAACATGTGTTTGTCTTTGCTAAATTCAAAAAGTAAAAGAAGGGGTTGGTTTTATTTGCAGGTCAATTCACCCCCAATCTTGCTGGCTTCACCAGGACCTTCAGTTATTATACAATTGGAGGAAGAGGGTCGGGGAACCAGGCCAAACGAGGTGTCTGATGATATTTGGGAGGCTTGGAGAGTCAGTTGGCCTGCCGAGAGATGATAGTCAAATTCAGCGATTGCTCGAAGCAATTGCAATACTGAGCTTGTTGGGCTAAACACCAGATCTACAAAGTATATTGCTGGATTTCGTTCTATTGTTGAGCATGTCGTAGACTTGATAAGTTTGTTAATTTAATGTTCAGGGGAAAATTTATTGCTATTATTGACTTTGTTTTATTGTACTTGTATTTTTTGTATGCAAGCTGCTAAATTACAGAGACCTCCTACTTATTGGGAGATATTTAACAAGGCACATAAGAAAAAGATGAGACATTTGTCGATCTACCATCCAAAATAGTCAATGTAAGAATATTAACTTTATTAAATTACATAATTATCATTCAATATGTTTTATAGACTATATGTGGACATTAATTAATTATTTATTTTTTCATAAGATGAAATGACAAATAGAATTGCATAAGCATTTCAGTCTGGTACATAGGAAGAGGAGTCACAGACTTTATCCACAAATGCAATTAATGACATTTATTATGATGCCATTACTGGAAAGAAGAAGACCTCCCTCTACAACCTTGGCTCTCAAGTAAAACTTGTCTTTGATCGTATGAGGGCTCCTACAGGGATCAGGGGTCATCCTAGCTAGTCCTCATCATATAGTGAGGTACAAGAGTTGTAATAAGAAAATCGAGAATTGAGGGGTTAAGTCATGACATTGGAACAGTCGATGATTGCTCGGGACGCCAGAGCTGAGGAGATGTATCGTCTTATGTGTGCCATAGAAGCTCAGTTCACTACGACACAGGAGCTGTAGACACAGGAGCTGCAACCGTAGCCACATCATTTTGAGTTCCAAGATACCGAGGATCCTAATGATACCTCTGATGAGTAGCTCATTTTAAGGTTTGTTATCATATAACTTAGTTTTTTTGTTTATCTCCGTGTTTCAATGAAAAATATTGCTATGATTTTTTAACTGATATGCATCTCTAATTGTATTATATTTTTTCGTTATCCATTTCAATCGATGATATTTCTATCACCATCTATAATCTATCATATTTTATTTTCTGCATGACTTAAGATGATTTTGTATTAGATTTTAAGTTTGATGTCTTGTATTGGATGATATAGATTATTGTATTGGACTTCTCTTGATTGTATCCAAATGTTTGATTTTATATCGTTTCTCATGTTCGGATTGGATAGAATTGAATTTTATTATCGTTTGTCATGTTTTGGATGTTATGTTTGGATTGTATTATCAATTGTATCGTTAGACTTGTTTATTTTATTTGGATTGGATATTATGGTGTTTAGTTCTATAATGTAAATATTGTGTGGCTTAGTTCTATAATGTAAATGTGTTGTGATAATCATCATTTGTGATGACTTATTGATTGTTATATTTTATGTAAACAGGGAAAACGATAAAATGAGGAGATTTTGGCAAAAATTTGCCAAATTTAGCGATGAAAAATTATAATTTTGTCGCTATTTATTATAAAATAGCGATGGATTTTAAGCTCTCGTCGTTATTAGATACAATAAAATAACGACAAAAAATTATATTTCTATTTCTAGTTGTGACGGAATAGCGATGGAAATATAATAACCATTGTTTTTAGTGATGAAAATTTATAACTCCGTCACTAATAGCGATGGAATTATTCCGTCGCTATATTACTAAAATTAGCAACTGAAATCTTAATTTTCCATCCCTAATTTCAAATTAGTTAAACAGGAAAATTATATTAGGTTAGCACTATAATTTATATTTCTGTCACTAATAATGATGGAATATAAATTATTTATCTTTAAACCTATGATACCGTACATTAAGGACAAAATTTATCTAGTAACACCTATTATTTAACAAGCTCCATACCTGCATTCTTCGTGCTCCTATATGTAATTCTTTTATTGCACCCCTTGTGGTCGTATACTCAACAGAGTGTCATTTCATAATCCATTGAATCAGTATCTTTTTGTTTTTCCATCAACATTAACCCTCATTGCCTTAGTGTTACCATTATTCTTTTTTAAGCATCAACAGATCAAAAATGTTGTAGTTACCAATCTTCTTACTGGAATAGTTGCAGTGATCATGTCATAGGTTTCATTTACTGTGATTGCAATCTACATTTGGAATCCGATACAAGTCGTTTAATTGTAAATTATATATATAAATATAAACCGAATATATTAGTGATTTAATTTAAGGTTATTGTATTTTAGATTATCGGATATGGATTGAATGTATAAAATCTTTTAGTCCGATCCGTTACCATATATGAACCGATAAAGAATTGATTGTCTATATAAGGGGAAATTCCCAAAGGTTTAGACATATATTTTGACCTAGTTTTTTGTTCCACATTGATAAGAAATTTTTCGGCACCGTCACTCCTAAACCCCTTCAAAGATTTTATCTGTTTGCTTCCACTTCTTCCTCAAGATCTTCCAGACTATGCTAAAAGATAAGAAGAATGTCTCTACAGTCAGGTTCCTTGTCCTTTTTGTTTATGCTTATATATTATGTCATATTTTCGATGAAACTAGATCATATCGTGTGTTTTCTTGATTCGAATTCTTATTTCGTTCATAGGATTCATGTAGTTGGGAGGAAACTCAAGTCCTTTCAATTGGTATTAGAGTCATATATTCTGTTTCGTCGTTTTCATTGGCAATAAAATTTAAGTTTTTCATCGATTTGTTGTTTGCATGCTAGATCAAAATTTTCTAGTATAATATAAAATTTTGATTGCCAAAAATAATGTAAGAGAAAATTAAGATAGACTTGGTTTTAGATTTTTTTTGTATTTCTGCGAAGAACATGAATAACGACGAAAATCATCACTGTTTAATTTAATTTTAGGTAAAATTGTGATGATTCAGTTGATTACTTTGGTCAAGCAATCGATTCTTGAGTCTAAAATTTCGAACAGAAACGATTGGAATCGATTGATCAATCAATTAAAGTTTTCATCATCGATTGTAAATTTTTCCAATCAATTAAAAGCTGAGTCGTGATAAAATTATGTTGCTAATTGATTAAGAATTTTTTTAATCAATTAATAGGATGAAATCACGACAGACTCAATTGGAATTGATTAAATTAATGAATTCATGATGGCAAAAGGTGAATACGCTCGTCCCCAGCACCCCACCAATCCGTCCTAGAGTCAACATGGAGGAAGTAAATCACAGGCGGGTACTAACCATTAGAATAATGACTAACACATAAGGAAGATATTACCTCGACTTTATTAAGATTCGAATCCCAAAGATGATAACACCTCAGCTAATTGATTGGACTTCAATCCTAATCGATTGAATTAATTAATGAATTCAATCGATTAGGATTGAAATCCCATCAATTAACTACCTTAGTGACTACATCAATTTTCAATTGACCACGCCAATTTTCAATCAATTAACAATGATTTTAATCGACTAAAATAGATTTAATCGATTAAACACATTCCGTAATCGATTAAACATTGTTTCAAATGTTTCTATGTGAAACAATGTTTCATGCATTAACAGAAAAAAGAATTAAAACTGTCTCAACGTAAATAGTGAAAGAAGGGGGAAAAAGCTATTTCACCGTTTCAATATGAAACAGTGAAAAAATAAATAAATTTTTAATACAATGATTAAACAACTAAATAGTATTATATAATATTATTTAATTATAGAACTAAAAAGAATCTTAGTTTTAAGCAATGATTATCATAGAAAAAAAAAATGTGGAACCGCCACATCAGCGGCCCCCTAGAGCCAGTCCCACGGATATTGAAAATTTTGCATGTAATTTTTATTAGCAAATAAAATTTTACATGTAGTTCCTATTGACAAAAATATTTGATTCCATTTTCTAGTAAAAAATATTTACCTAATTACTCTTAATATTTTTAGGTACAAAAGTACAAAAATGAGTATAATTACTCTTAAATTCAGTATATTAAATTAGAATTTAGTATATTTTCTATCAAATTAAGCACGATCCTTTTTTTACCTCAACTGGATGGAAAATATATTAGATTTTCTTTAAATGATACTCAATTGGATGGAAAATATTCTAGATTTTCTTTAAATGGTGCTGAATTTAAGAGGAATTATATTAAGTAAGAAAAAAGTTGTGCTCAATTTAATAGAAAATATATTCAATTTTAATTTAAAATACTAAATTTAACAAAAATTATACTCATTTTTAAATTATTTGTACCTAATAAAAATACGAGGAGCAATTTTGATAGAAAATATACTCGATTCTAGTATAAAGTGTTGACTTTAAAAAAAATTATACTCATTTTAGTATATTTTCTATCAAATTGAGCACGATTTTTTTCCACCTTAATTGGATGGAAAATATACTAGATTTTCTTTAAATGATACTCAATTGGATTGAAAATATACTAGATTTTCTATAAATGATATTAAATTTAAGAGGAATTATATTAAGCAGGAAAAAAGCCGTGCTCAATTTAATAGAAAATATATTCGATTCTAGTATAAAGTACTGAATTTAACAGGAATTATACTCATTTTTAGACTTTTTGTACCTAAAAAATATGAAAAATAATTTTGATAGAAAATATATTCAATTCTAGTATAAAGTGCTGACTTTAAAAGGAATTATACTCGTTTTTGGACCTTTTGTACCTAAAAAGTCTGAGGGGTAATTAGGTAACAATATTTATATGAGGGAGTTGAAGCAAATAAAACTTTGCATGCAAGGAGTGGAAATAAAGTTTATGATTGGGGACTACATGCAAAGTTAAAGTTGTGATTGGAGATTTTTCTCTAATTTACCGAAAGTAAACCGTTTTCTTAATAAGGTTTTAGGTTTTTTCCCCCCTTCGCTGCTTTCTCTCCATGGCACGTCGGTGATGGAGGGCGACAACAACAGAGTAGCGACAACGATCTCCATGGTGAGTCAGCGACAATGAATCTAGATCTCAGGTAGTTCTTCAATTCTCTTTAGACTCTAGTTCTCTTTGTTAGATTTTGAGGGATGTTCTAAGGCAATGACCATATGGTTTTTACTAATATAGATTCACTATTTTAGTGCATATTATATATTTGATTGTCTTAAACTCATTTACTGAATGTCCACAAAATAATTATAGCATGAGAGAAATTATGATTGGATCACAACTAGTGATTATCTCTATATGTGCAATTATGAATGTATTAAAATTTCTCTAGTCGTCGAATTGATGCATTCGAACATCATCAATTCTGTAAGACTAGCATGGATTATACTCCTTGGTTCACCAAACAGCTATTTTCTCACTGATTGGAGACATTGGGATGTCGAGAGTTAAACATAGATGCTAGTTATGGTAACTAGTTCCTTGGAGTGACTTGCTATAAGACTTCATATGGTTATCTATATATTGGATATGTCTGTGAAGCTCTTACTGCAACTCGAGTGCAAGTTTCCTTCGACTTGAGGTATACAAGTCATCTTGGTCATAGAAACTTATCTTTGACATCTTAAGAAAGCACATCATTGAGGTGTGGACCCGAGATGATTGGGTATAAGTCAAAATACCCAAAGATGTTTGACTAGCCCACACAGGATTCATCGTTCCTTGCGAGGAGACGTATATCCTATGACCACTCATTAGGATTATCACTCAAAGTCTTAGGCCAAAGCATCACATGTTAAGAGTGCGAGACTCTTAGACACATGTATGAATAATTAGAATCCATAGAATGAGGAAGTATTGCTTAGGCTAGGTGTGACGTAGTAGTCTAGTGAGGACAGACACATAAATCATGTCCCGAACCAAGTGGTTATAAGATGAGTGAAAGGAACAAGACATGACACACTGTAGCTACTGAAGAGTTTAGAATTAGTTCTAAGATTAACTATGATTTTTTGACTAATTGAGGATCATGATGTACTATTAGGTGTCACTCATGATCGTTCTATAATTAAGTAGTTAATTATAGACGACTAAGATAAACTAGGAATCTATTTGGTCACATGCACTAACGAGTCTCTAAAAGACGTAAAACAAGTTAAATAATATGATTCTTAGATCAAGAGATAAATATTTGGTTGGACCATATATAAAACAAATATAGAAATATTTGTCATAATGAAAGCGCGGATGGACTACACCTCTTATGATAGAGTTGAACCATATTTGGTTTAATTATGAATTAGTCATGAACCAACTTGATTCAGTTATGAACCAAACCAAGGGATTAATGAGCTAATTTTTTATTAAGGGATAATGAGTTGGATTTGGACTTTCTAATCCAACTCATTAAAGAGGATTATATATAGATGTAATTGGGAAATAATTAGATACAAGTTTTATTATTTGGTTGATGGCTTTTGAAAACCCAATCCTCCTCTCCCTCTCCTCTCTCTCCCACCGCCAACAAGAGGGTTCTCCCTCTTGTTGCCGTGACCACCACAAGGGAGAAAAATTCTTCCTTGTGTGCTTCTCTTCTTCTTCCTCTTGATCTCTCTTTTTCGCTTGTGGCTAGTAACTTCCGAAGGAGAGACTTGTACTCAAGGAGTTGTCTTGAGAAGCTCGGCGTGGATACAAATAGAGGCGAGGGTTGACAACATCGCAACAATTGATTCCCTTCTCGTTACACGTCATCCATAAGGTATACCTAACGTAAATTTACTTCCCGTAAAATTTTAATTATGTGATCATGTTTGGCATGTTGTATCCTTGTATGTATGTGGTGTGTGTGATGTAACAATTAGGAATTATTATTATTTTATTTTCCACTGCGTATGTTTACGAAACGTGTTTTAGCACTAATTCGCATTGGGCATACCCCAACACTCTTGTCTTCTCAGTTGTTCTGTTAAGACTTAAAATCACAGATTAGTAGATCATCATTCACCTCTGACCTTTGAGCCTCTCCCATTGACAAACGACTCTTGTGAATACAATAGTTAGCTGCCAATTACTAAACTACGAAATTGCCAAGGTTCGAACTAGTATTATTTTAATGATGGTTTCAAATTTCAATTGGCTGCTTTGTTTGTTGTTTTTCCATACTACAAAAAGAACTCAGAAAGCTTCACCTTTTTTTTATGCAAAAAAGCTTCGCCTTTTCTATTTGATGCCAGACTGCCCATCTTTTATTTCCGTATGTTTGCTTCTATTCACTATGGACCAATTAACTAATCAACTATTAATTCCTAGAACATATTATTAAAGAGCATGATTATTATAGAGTTTGTTTTACAAATTAACCCTAAAACCCTACTCTCATTGTCTAGTAATCTATTAAATGAAAAGTAGATTCTGTCACTTTTTTTTATTGTACTTGGAGTTGTTGCAAAAAAAAAAGATGAATTGAAATTATTAATATGCCTTATTGTCCACTTGAATTTTTATTTGTTGCACTCATTTTTGTCTCTTGCATTATAGATTTAAAATTGTGAACACTAGTGTAGTGTGCATTCTTACTTTGGATTTTAACCTCAAGAAAGTAAGTTCTTTTATCTTTTTCATTCATTGTTTGTAATTTTGTTATTTTCTAGTATGAGTAGTAATCAATTATTATTTTAAAGTTGCTCTCTTGGTAGATTATGTTATTTTTTGAGTTCTATAACCTTTAGGGTTTTATTTTTGTAAAAATTGTAATTTATAATTTATCCCAAGATATGCTTATACAATTCATTGTGCTTTGAGTTATTACTTGTTTATTTATATGATTGTTATTTTATTACTTATTTAGGGATATAACTTGAATTATTTTAAAATAGAACATCAATCTGCTGCAAGGAAAGGAAAGATATCTTCTTTTTTTTTAAGAAGAGAGATGGTTTAACTAGTGAAAACACTTCAATTCCCATCGTCCCTACAATGCAACTTCAATCTAGTGAAAGTCTTCCAATTTCTATTGCATAAATTCTTACTATTTCCTCTCCCAATAACGACCATCAGCCATCCTCTACTTGTATTGAATGATATCCAGGAAAAAGAAAGCAGATATGTGAATTGTTAATGTACGAGATGAGATAAGATGTTCATATCTAAAGATGGGGTCTTATCAACCATATATATTGGAGTATCCGAGTATAAAATTTGGAAGTCAAAATCATCGATTTCAGAAAAAATGGTTCCAGAAATTTCATTGGTTAGAGTATTCATCTTCAACAAATAAGGCATAGTACTTTTATTATTTTCTTTTTCTGAATGATGTTAATTCGTCTAATATCTCGGCATTGGTCAATGAAGGATTTGACAATTGGAAAAGGGTAAATCAAGGAAAAATATGTGCATTTCTTGCCTATATTAGTTCTGCAGCATCTTCGCCTCATACTATGTGAGAGAGAAGGGCTGAAAATTTGATGAAGCCCTCGCAACATACTGATAGTGTGATTCATGCCCAATCTCAAGAGGAAAAGGAGAAAAATCATTTGTATTTAAAGACCTCAATTATAACTGTTCATCGGCTAACACTTCAAGGTTGTGCTTTTAGAGGTAACGATGAATCTCTATCTTCATCTAATCATAGAAATTTTTTTGAATTGGTGAAAGCTTTTACAAAAATGAGTACACAAATTGATGAAGTTATACTTGAGAATGCTCCAAAAAATGCCCAATATATCGTTCCAGAAATTCAGAAAGAAATTTTACATATTATGGCCAATAAGGTACGAAAGATGGTTGGTGAAGAAGTTGGAGATAAATGCTTCTATATTCTTGTTGATGAAGCACGAGATATATCTAAATGGGAGTAAATGACCATTATTTTGAGGTTTGTGAACAATCATGGGATTTTGACAGAAAGATTTTTTGTCATCAAAAGTATTAGTGACACTACCTCATTCAATCTAAAAAAAGAGATATTGAATGTTCTTGTTCATCATGACCTCCAGGTTAAGAAAATTAGAGGCCAAGGATATGATGGTGCTAGCAATTGTGTGGCGCATGGAATGGACTTCAGGTATTTTTTTCTCAGAGATTGTCCCTATGTATATTATATCCATTGTTTTGCTTATCGATTACAGCTAACATTGGTTTCTGTAGCTAAGGATGTCAGTATTATTTGGAAATTTTTTTCTCATTTGAATAATATTATTAATATTGTCACTTCTTCTACTAAGCACATTGTTGAGTTACATGCTATACAGAGAAATGAAATTGAGTATATGTTGGCAATTGGAGAATGTGTTTTTGGAAGTGGGGCTAATAAGATTGGCAATTTGCAACGAGCAGGAACTACTCATTGGAGTTCTTACTATGACTCAGTAAAAACCTTGATAGGTATGTATGCTACAACTTGTAAAGTTTTTGAAATTCTTAGTGAACATTCTCCAAATGGAAGAGCTAAGGCTGAAGTTTAGGGGATTTATAGAAACATGACAAGCTCTGAATTTGTGTTTATTTTGCACTTAATCATAAAATTATGAGAACAACATATACTCTTTGTTAAATTCTTCAAAGAAAATCTCAAGATATTTTGACTGCTATTGTATTTGTCTTTACTACCAAAACTATCCCTCAAGAAATAAGAGAATGCGGATGGGAAGAATTTTTTTATGACGTGAAAGTTTTTTGTTCGAGAAATGAAATTGCTGTGTCTGACCTTGATTGTCCATATAAGATCAATCATTTTTGTCAGCAAACTATAATTGAGCATCATTACCACTTTGATATTTTTAATGTAGCAATAGATTTCATCTTAATGGAGTTAAATACTTGGTTCAATGAGTCATCAGTGGAACTTCTTTCTCTTAGTACAACTTTAGATCTGAACAATTCATTTGAATCAATTAACAGTGATGATATTTGCAAACTTGCAAAAAAAATTTATCTTGAAGATTTCATAGATCAAGACATCGTTGCTTTGGAGTATGAATTGGTACATTATAAACTTGATGTGATGAAGAATTTGAAGGTTTATACACTTGTTGAGTTATGCCAACAATTGATTGAGAATGGGCGGTCAAAGGTTTATGTTATATTAACTAGATTGATCCATGTTGTTTTGACATTACCTGTTTCTACCGCCACTACCGAGCGAGCCTTTTCAGCTATGAAACATGTGGAGACAACACTTCGCAATAAAATAGAGGATGAATTTCTTGAAGATTGCTTGACACTTTATATGAACGAGACTTAACTAAGGATATAGATGTAGATTCTATTATAGATGAATTTTATGTTTCAAAATCTCATAGGGAACAACTCTGTTGAATAATATATTGTAAATGACTTATATATATATATATATATATATATAAAAGTCATTTACAATATAGAGTGTGTGTGTGTAGGATCGAAAAACGCTAGAGGGGGGGGGGGGGGGGGAATAACGCTCGTGGCTAATTCATTTGTTAAGAAATAATTGAGTAAACACGCAGCGGAATAAACAAAAATCAAACACAAACACCAAGATTTTACTAGGTTCAGAGCCTATCGCGACTCCTACTTCAAGGCCCGCACGTAAGAGTGTTTTCGATGGACAATCACTATAGCTTTGAAAAATTACAACTTGAAGTACAATATTAATGCAGTAATTAAAAGTATACCAACAAATAAGAAAGGAGAAATTAAGGCTTCTGGTTGTCGGAGTCGAGTTACGACTTTGTTGGATCGTCCTTTGAGCAGCACATGGAAGAAAGATTGCAAGTTACTGTTATATACTTGCTGTTGCTTGAACCAGGCTTAAATAAGCCATTGAGGGTGCCTCCAACCTCCATAGGAGGCACCTCCAGCCCAAGTCCACAGCGTCGATAAGCTTCCGTAGTGTCCGCTACTTATCCACCTGAAGGTGCCTCCAAGCTCCATGGAGGGAACCTTCCATCCAGCGTTCAAGGCGCCTCCCATCTCCTTGGAAGGCGCCTTCGCTCTTTGCTACAAGGCTTTTATCCAAGGCACATGAGGCACCTCCAAGATCTATGGAGGGCGCCTCGGGTAATGTTCATCCGAGGCTTCCCTTGGGCAACTTCATTCCTGCAAGGCATATTAGTCCATAAACAACGTATACCCTGCAAAACCAAATTAGCACAATAAAATACAAATAATATAACTATTTGACAGTCATCAGACTATCCGATTATGACTTCGGATTTCCCTCCATAAACCTTAGGTCGAACCGACATCTACTGTTCCCTCACTGGAGAACACGTCCTCACCTACTCCACTCAGGAGAGTTTACCTATTGCCAGATCGGTCTTCCAGATCGACTGGACTTTCTGCCTAGGGTTACCACCCCCTAGGACCTAGGATTACCACCACCTAGGATTTAGGGTCACCACCCCTTGGGGGTTTCCATAGCCTAGGGTTACCATCCCCTAGAACTTAGGGTTACCATCCCCTAGAACTTAGGGTTACCACCCCCTAGGGTTTTCCACAGCTTAGGGTTACCACCCCATAGGACCTAAGGCTACCACCCCCTAGGACCTAGGGTTACCACCTCCTAGGGTTTTCCTCCTGCCTAATCGCAGTTAGGACTTTCCATTACCTAGGGTTACTGCCCCTAGGATCTAGGGTTATCACCCCCTAGAGTTTTCCACCTGCCTAGAATCCACTAGGACTTTTGCCTAAGAACACTTAGGACTTTTCTGCAAGCTCATTTAAACTTGTTAGATCACAAGATAACTTAATTTTGGACCCTTTAACATAATCAAAACCCAGGTTTGATCGTTGGATGCTTCCTGTAACGACCCGACCCATTTGGCGACCCTCGGGTCGTTGACCGTCGACCGTCAGCCATGCCGTTACTCACTAGGACTTTCCACCCCTGGCAGTGGATTTTTACCTCCCCCAGGATTCGAACTCTAAACCTCCAGACTTAAGTATTAGAGTTTATGAATCCTGGTAACCAAGTGAGATCATCTCACTTGGTTACCAGGATTCATAAACTCTAATACTTAAGCCTGGAGGTTTAGAGTTCGAATCCTGGGGGAGGCAAAAATCCACTGTCAGGGGTGGAAAGACCTAGTGAGTAACGGCACGGCCAAAGGGTCGTCGGTCGATAACATGAGAGGTCGCCAAATGGGTCGACGACATAAGGGCCGCCACAAGGGTCACCC
This sequence comes from Zingiber officinale, assembly GCF_018446385.1. Taxonomy (NCBI): domain Eukaryota; kingdom Viridiplantae; phylum Streptophyta; class Magnoliopsida; order Zingiberales; family Zingiberaceae; genus Zingiber; species Zingiber officinale. The sequence continues at coordinate 185,694,846 of NC_055987.1, read as the reverse complement.
AAGAGGCCAAAGGGCCGGGTCGTTACAATAAAAAGGCGCCTTTTCATTCTTTTTATTGTAACGACCCGACCCATTTGGCGGCCCATTTGGCGACCCTCGGGTCGTCGATCGTCGGCCGTGCCGTTACACACTAGGACTTTCCACCCCTGGCCAGTGGATTTTTGCCTCTCCCAGGATTTGAACTCTATACCTCCAGGCTTAAGTACTAGAGTTTATAAATCCTAGTAACGACCCAACCCATTTGGCGGCCCATTTGGCGACCCTCGGGTCGTCGACTGTAGACCGTCGGCCGTGCCGTTACTCACTAGGACTTTCCACCCCTAGCCAGTGGATTTTTACCTCCCCCAGGATTCGAACTCTAGACCTCTATGCTTAAGTACTAGAGTTTATGAATCCTGGTAACCAAGTGAGATCATCTCACTTGGTTACCAGGATTCATAAACTCTAGTACTTAAGCATAGAGGTCTAGAGTTCGAATCCTGAGGGAGGCAAAAATCCACTGGCCAGGGGTGGAAAGTCCTAGTGAGTAACGGCACGGCCGACGGTCGACGACCCGAGGGTCGCCAAATGGGCCGCCAAATGGGTCGGGCCGTTACAATAAAAAGGCGCCTTTTTATTGTAACGGCCTGACCCATTTGGCGACCCTCGGGTCGTCGACCGTCGACCGTCGGACGTGCCGTTACTCACTAGGACTTTCCACCCCTAGCCGGTGGATTTTTGCCACCCCCAGGATTCGAACTCTAGACCTCCAGGCTTAAGTACTAGAGTTTATGAATCCTGGTAACCAAGTGAGTTGGCGGCCCATTTAGCGACCCTCGGGTCATCGACCGTCGGCCGTGTCGTTACTCACTAGGACTTTCCACCCCTGGCAGTGGATTTTTGCCTCCCCCAGGATTCGAACTCTAAACCTCCAGGCTTAAGTATTAGAGTTTATGAATCCTGGTAACCAAGTGAGATCATCTCACTTGGTTGCCACTTATGCCTGGAGGTTTAGAGTTCGAATCTCGGGGAGGCAAACCAGGCAGGTGGAAAGTCCCAGTGAGTAACGACACGGGGGCCCGGTCGTTACAATAAAAGGCGCCTTTTTATTAGTAACGACCCGGCCCATTTGGCGACCCTCGGGTCATCGACCGTCGACCCTGCCGTTACTCACTAGGACTTTCCACCCTTGGTAGTGGATTTTTACCTCCCCTAGGATTCGAACTCTAAACCTCCAGGCTTAAGTATTAGAGTTTTATCAATCCTGGTAACCAAGTGAGATAATGGGCCGCCAAATGGGTCGGGTCGTTACAATAAAAGGGCGCCTTTTTATTGTAACGACCCGACCCATTTGGCGGCCCATTTGGCGACCCTCGGGTCGTCGACCGTCGGCCATGCCGTTACTCACTAGGACTTTCCACCCATGGCAGTGGATTTTTGCCTCCCTCAAGATTCGAACTCTAAACCTCCAGACTTAAGTATTAGAGTTTATGAATCCTGGTAATCAAGTGAGATCAGCCTGGAGGTTTAAAGTTCGAATCCTGGGGGAGGCAAAAATCCACTGCCAGGGGTGGAAAGTCCTAGTGAGTAACGGCACGGCCAAAGAGTCGTCGGTCGATGACATGAGAGGTCGCCAAATGGGTCGACGACATAAGGGCCGCCAGTTGGGTCACCACAAAGGCCGCCCAAGAGGCCAAAAGGGTCGGGTCGTTACAATAAAAGGCGCCTTTTTATTGATCTCATTTGGTTACCAGGATTCTTAAACTCTAGTACTTACGCCTGGAGGTCTAGAGTTCGAATCCTGGGAGAGGCAAAAATTCACTGGCCAGGGGTGGAAAGTCCTAATGAGTAATGGCACGGCCGACGGTCGACGACCTGAGGGTCGCCAAATGGGTCGCCAAATGGATCGGGTCGTTACAATAAAAAGGCGCCTTTTTATTGTAACGACCCGACCCATTTGGCGGCCCATTTGGCGACCTTTAATGTCGTCGATTGACGACCTTTGGTCGTGCCGTTACTCACTAGGTCTTTCCACCCCTGGCAGTGGATTTTTGCCTCCCTCAGGATTCGAACTCTAAACCTCCTGGCTTAAGTATTAGAGTTTATTAATCCTGGTAGCCAAGTGGGTGCCGCTCACTTGGCTACCAGGATTCATAAACTCTAATACTTAAGCCAGGAGGTTTAGAGTTCGAATCCTGGGGGAGGCAAAAATCCACTGCTAGGGGTGGAAAGTCCTAGTGAGTAACGGCACGACCAAGGGTCGTCGATCGACGACATTAGAGGTCGTCAAATGGGCCGCCAAATGGGTCGGGTCGTTACAATAATGTCGTCATCTCACTTGGTTACCAGGATTCATAAACTCTAGTACTTAAGCCTGGAGGTCTAGAGTTCGAATCCTGGGGGAGGCAAAAATCCATTGCCAGGGGTGGAAAGTCCTAGTGAGTAACGGCACGGCCGACGGTCGACGACCCGAGGGTCGCCAAATGGGTCAGGTCGTTACAATAAAAAGAATGAAAAGGCGCCTTTTTATTGTAACGACCCGACCCATTTGGCGGCCCATTTGGCGACCCTCGGGTCGTCAACCGTTTCCACCCTGGCAATGGATTTTTGCCTCCCCCAGGATTCAAACTCTAAACCTCCAGGCTTAAGTATTAGAGTTTATGAATCCTAATAACCAAGTGAGATCATCTCACTTGGTTACCAGGATTCATAAACTCTAATACTTAAATCTGGAGATTTAGAGTTCGAATCCTGGGGGAGGCAAAAATCCATTGCCAGGGGTGGAAAGTCCTAGTGAGTAACGGCACGGCCGACGGTCAACGGTCGACGACCCAAGGTTCGCCAAATGGGCCGCCAAATGGGTCGGGTCGTTACACTTCCCACACCAACAATCTCCCCCTTTTTGATTATGGTAACACGGTTCAAAGTTATGTAAAATATAACAATAAATAAAGGAATTTAAGCATGAGCATAAATACAATAATTTATAAAAATAACTCCCTTATACTTCCGCTTTCATGAAAGTTATGTTTAAATTCTTAACTTTGACTTTTCTCTCTTCCTTTGACATAAATAAAAAATAATACTAAGTAGAGAGAAGGTTGTTTTACATGTAAAAAGAATATATTTATTCTATTTAACATTAAGCTCACCTGAAGAGTAGCACTTAAAAACAACTTAGTTAATTTTTAAGCGTTGAAAATTACTTAGCTTTAAAAAGAAAAACCTTAACTTTAAAAAGAATTCCTTGTAAAAGTACTTAGCAAAGACGATGATTCCTTTAAAAAGAAACTTTATCAAATACTTAGCTTTATAAAAATTTACTTAAATACTTAACTTAAAAAGCTTTTGATAGAAATACTTTAGTTTTAAAAATATTTTGAAAAACGCTTAGCTTTAAAAATATTTTGATAAACACTTATCTTTAAGAATATTTTGATTAAGATTTAGCTTTAAAAATATTTTGATAAAAAATTTAGTGATCCGGCAGTAACAACGGGGGACCCCCTTTGAGGGAAGTCAACGCCACGTGGAGGTCAAAGGTCAAACGGCCGACCGGAAAAGGGGGGGCCGACCGGCCAAACGGGGACTAAGCGGAAGCAAAGACAACCCGACGAGGAGTCGGATCTCCGACGCTTATGGTGAACAGGGTCGCCTGGCCGAGCAGGTAGCCCATCTCGGCCGAGGCATAAAGCAGTAATGCTGTGAACAGTTTTATCCGGGCACACGACTTGGAATCTCCCGAGAGGATCAGTACCTACGTCCGGTCGGACGTGATGGGACTGCCGAGCGGCCAGACGCTCGGCGCGGGAATAGAAGAGACAAAGGGACAAGAGAAACATCGGGGGACATCTTCTGACAACAAGCGTGTTCGACGACTAACCCATACGCAAAAGCCTATGACAGAAGGTTCTACTGCCCCATCAGAGAGGTGCTCGGACTGTAGCAGTATGGTGTTAGGCAAGCTCCTCTGACAAGCCCATACTGAGGTATGGTAAGAGGACACGTATTCGCCTCGGTATGTGTGCATAAGCTTCTTCACAACTCTATATAAGGGTTCTCACACTTCGCCGGAGGTACGCATTCTCTGAGATTCAAAGCCACTTCCTAGTTTCCTCTTGCCTGACTTGAGCGTCGGAGGGTCGTCGCCGGGAACCCCTTCCCGGCTCGACTTCCTTGCAGGTTCGCCGGAGATTCCTACGACCGGCCGGAGATTCACGTTATCAGTTTGGAGAGCGCCACGTACCCAGCGTCCATTGATTCAGTGTTCGGACAGAATCAATTTGGCGCCGTCTGTGGGAACGCACCTGCATTCGAGCGGAAGCAATGGACGAAGCTGGACGACCGCATACGGTGATGCTCTCCACGGAGGAGCTCGATGCTCTGATCGAGGCAAGAGCAGCTAAGCTTGTGGAACAGCAAAAACAAAAGGCGCAAGCCGAGCGGATTGAGCAACAAGTGACGTCCGCGTCAGGAGGCCGAGCGGAAGCACCACCGGCCACGGTTCCATTTCATCGGGCGCCTATTATCTGGAGGATGAAGACGGACGACAACTGGATCGACCATGGAGCGCGAACCACCTCCAGCCTTACCGGGCGGGGTGAAAAGTGCGCTAATGTAATATACGTCGTATATTTTTCGTTCAGTTGTATATTTGAAATGCAGGAGTAAAAGATCCGGAAAATTAGCACAAGTATAGGGCATCATCAACCGAATCGGAAGACCGTCGAGCTCCGACGTTAAAAATCGAGAGTCGCGCCGGCGACTATAAACCCTCCAGTCGGAAGACTGTCGAGCTTTGACGTTAAAAATCGAGAGTCGCGCCGGCGACTATAAACCCTCCGGCCGGAAGACCATCGAGCTCCGACGTTAAAAATCGAGAGTCGCGCCTGCGACTATAAACCCTCCGGCCGGAAGACCGTCGAGGTTCGACGTTAAAAATCGAGAGTCGCGCCGACGAGTATAAACCCTCCGGCCAGAATACCGTCGAGCTCCGACGTTAAAAATCGAGTCGGCGACTATAAACCCTCCGCCGGAAGACCATCGAGCTCAGACATTAAAATCGAGTCGGAGACTATAAACCCTCCGTGCGGAAGGCCGAGCTCCGGCGTTAAAAATCGAGAGTCGCACGGCGACTATAAACCCTCCGAACGGAAGACTCAGACGTTAAAAATCGAGAGTCGGCGACTATAAACCCTCCGGCGAAGACCGGCGAGCTCCGACGTTAAAATTGAGAGTCGCGACGGCGACTATAAACCCTCCGGAAGACCGTCGAGCTCCGACGTTAAAATCGAGAGTCGCGGCGACTATAAACCCTCGGGCGGAAGACCGCCGAGCTCCGACGTTAAAATCGAGTGTCACGGCGACTATAAACCCTCCGGAGGAAGACCGTCGACCTCCGAGTCGAGACCACGACTATAAACCCTCCGGCCGAAGACCGTCGAGCTCCGGCGTTAAAAATCGAGTCAGCGGCGACTATAAACCCTCCGGTCGGAAGACCGTCGAGCACCGACGTTAAAAATCGAGAGTCGCGCTGGCGACTATAAACCCTCCGGCCGGAAGACCGTCGAGCTCCGACGTTAAAAATAGATAGTCGCGCCGGCGACTATAAACCCTCCGGCCGGAAGACCGTCGAGCTCCGACGTTAAAAATCGAGAGTCGCGCCGGCGACTATAAACCCTCCGGCTGGAAGACCGTCGAGCTCCGACGTTAAAAATTGAGAGTCGCACAGGCGACTATAAACCCTCCGGCCGGAAGACCGTCGAGCTCCGACGTTAAAAATCAAGAGTCACGCCGGCGACTATAAACCCTCCGCCCGGAAGACTGTCGAGCTCCGATGTTAAAAATCGATAGTCGCGCCGGCGACTATAAACCCTCCAGCTGGAAGAGGACAATAAAGAGGTCGACTCTTAAGTCGTTTGGCCGATTGACCAAGTAACCAAAAGTACGTGAACATCTGGCGAAAATCCCGTTTGCGAAACAGGATATATTCCGCCGAACGGACTAGCTACGCAAAATACTTCGTAAAAAAAACCCCTTTCGAACACAAGAAAGGTGGGATGAGAGGCAAATAACTAGGAGAAGCAAAGGAACATGAACAACGATAGTTAGCGAGCCGAGCGGACAACACTCATATTGATTAGCAAAAGAAAAAGCAAGTAAAAGGATAGCATTAAAGAAATTAAGGCCGAGCGGCCGAATTACAAAAATGGATAAGTGTTTGGCCGAGCGGCCGAGTTACATAAAAACTTCCTATTCAAGGAAATCATAAATGTCCTGGGGGATGGTGCCGAGAAGCGCCGCTTGGTCTTGGGCCGGGATGATAACGGAGTCGGCCTGATGACCTTTGGATTTCAAATAAGTGATGGTGGCAGTCATAGCCAGATCGAAGGCAGTGTACATCCGTTCGCAGACTTTCTCCGAGAACTCTTCCGAACGGATGTAATTCAGCCTCAGGGCTGCGACTCGGCCAGGCTTAGCCTCTTGATATTCTTTAAAGGCCGCTTGGGAGGCTGCAAGGGACTCCTGCAGAGTTTTCAGTTCGTCCTTATGCTTAATTGCCTCGGCCGAGCGGTTTGCCTTCTCGCCGTCCAGCTGCTCCATCAACTCTTTGACTCGCTGCTCTAGGCCCTGAGCCTCGATATTCTTCTTCTCCAGATCGGAGATAGCTGTCTTCTTCCGCTCGGTCGCCAGGCTTATTTTTCGGTCAAGTGATTTGACCTGTCGATCGAGCTCGGACAGAGTATGCGCCTGGTCGGCTGTTTTTTTTTTTTTGCTCCGCCACTAGCAGAGCTTGGGTCTTTTTGAGCTCTTTCTGCAGCTCGGCGTAGGAGGGGCCTTGGGAGCCGGGCGGACCGCCCGAACTCCTTAGCCGCTTTAGCTCCTCGTCCACCATGGCTAGACGGTTGCAGACGGCTATCTCCTCCACCCATCTCTGGCATAAGAAAGATTGTTAATGGCCGATCGGAAAGAATGCGTAAAGGACTTGAAGAAAATAAACTTACCCCCGTGGCCTGCTGCATATGGCTGTTGGCCAGATTGCTGAGGGGAATCATTGCGACGCGTGCCCGAGCGTCGGCCCACATCTCAGCTAAGGGCCCCTTCATTGTGATCATGTGTTCGGGCGTGGTTGGCCGATCGGCTTCGGGCATTAATTCCTCGGTGGGGAGATGCAGGGAGACTCGGACAGTGCGGCGCCGACCGAGGGTCGTCTGGGCGGAAGCCGGGGAAGGATCGGAGGCCGGTGCAGAAAATTACGACAAAATGGCCGAGCGTTCGACTCGGCGTGGAGCGGGCGGAAGGACGCTGACTGGAACGACCTCAACGGGGTCCGCGGACGCGTCCAATTGGGACGGGGTCCGATCGGACGAGATGGCCTCCACCTCTGGGGCTTTGCCGCGGGAATCCACGATGGTCCGCTCGGATGGCTGGACCGCGGATGTGGCTGATCGGAGGGGTGTCTCAACTCGGCGTCTCTTTTGCCTGAGCGGGCATTCTTCCTCTTGTGCGGAGCCTTCCTCCCGGACGGAAGCCCCTTGGTTGGAAGTTCTGCCAACCGCCGGCTTCGGAGGAGAAGCCTGAGCGGCCGACTCCTCAGCATTTGTCCCGCTCTCTCCTTCGTTAGAGCCGACCGGCTGAATGCCAAGCGTCTCTATCTCTTTGGCAGCCGCGGCCTCGAGCGCCGCTGCTTTCCTTTTCAAGATGTCGGTCATCACTGACCCCATGACGATGTCCGCTGCAAAGGAAAAAGGAGAAAATCAGTTAGCAATCAAAGCGAATGCACAAGTAAAATTCTTACCGAAGCCGCTCGGAAGGGGGGCCCTGATCGGACTCAGGCCGAATATGTACATCACCCCTTCAGGCAGGAACTTATTGATGTCAAACTTCAGACCGGCCAGCATGTTGGCTGCGTGAAGATAACCCGGTCGGATCTTGAATCTTTTGAGCTCTGGGGAAATTGGTGGTCCGACCTGCCACTGGGTACGGAAGGGGGCCCGCTCGGGCATACGAAGGTAGAAGTAGAACTCTTTCCAATGTTTATTGGAAGAGGGCAGTTTATTGAAAAAAACTAAACCGGGCCGAGCCTGGAACATGTATGTACCCAGCTCGGACTGTTTAGGGTAATAAAAATAGTAGAAAACCTCCGGTCGGAGGGGGATATTGTGGATTTTAAACAGGACGACAACGCTGCATAAAAGGCGGAAAGTGTTGGGGACTAGGCTTCCGAGCGGAATGCCGAAAAAGTTGCAAACTTCAACGATGAAGGGATGGATTGGAAAGCGCAGACCGGCTACGAACTGGTCGCGAAAAACGCAGAAAGCTCCGCGCGGCGGTTTGTGTGGCCGAGCGGAGGGGGAGGGTAGGATAATCTCAAAATCAGAAGGAATTTCAAAGGAGTCCATCAGAATATCGACGTCGCGCCGATCGAAGCGCGACTCCATGGTAGTATACCATGGGCCGAGGGCTTGGTCTTGTGGCTGAGAGGAACTAGCCATTGTCCGAGCGGATGAAATCACGAAAGGCGAAGAAAAATAGATGGTAGAAGGAAGAAGATGATAGATGAAACAGTGCACAGAGGACGAGAACACGACGAGAAACACAAGGCTAACAAAGAAAGAAAGAAGAAGAACCTTACAGAGAAAAATGAGGATCGGAGAAAAACACTGAATCGTCGGAAAAAGGAGAATCGAAGCCGCCGGAGCGCTGGAACGCTGAAGGAAGCTTCTGGGCACGCGAAAGCAGAAATGCAGCAAAGGAAGAAAGCGAAGGCTTTATAGGGTTGAGCCCGAGCGGCCTCCACCGTCGGATGCAGGTCGCGAGAATCGAAGCACGCATCGCGCCATCCATTTCAAACTGCCTCGATCCCGTCGGCACACCACACCGCCGCCGTACAAATGACAGCAGCATCGCCACATGGCATTCAGCCACTGGAACGCATTTAATGAGCGCGTGCTCGACCTTAATGATGGAGATTGGTGAAAATTCGAAAAGATACCAAGGAATATTGGCATTGACTAGCGTTTTAGCTGCCCCGTGGGGGCTGAGCGAAGGATAGTTGCATATGGACGCCGCTCGGCGCAACTAATGGTCCAGTCAGTCGGACTAATCGCCTCCTTCGACTAGACTTGAAGGGGAGGTAAGTGATCCGGCAGTAATAACGGGGGACCCCCTTTGAGGGAAGTCAACACCACGTGGAGGTCAAAGGTCAAACGACCGACCGGAAAAGGGGGGGTCGACCGGCCGAACGGGGACTAAGCGGAAGCAAAGACAACCCGACGGGGAGTCGGGTCTCCGACGCTCATGGTGAACAGGGTCGCCTGGCCGAGCGGGTAGCCCGCTCGACCGAGGCATAAAGCAGTAATGCTGTGAACAGTTTTATCCGAGCACACGACTTGGAATCTCCCGAGCAGATCAGTACCTACGTCCGGTCAGACATGATGGGACTGCCGAGTGACCAGACGCTCGGCGCGGGAACAGAAGAGACAAAGGGACAAGGGAATCATCGGGGGACATCTTCTGACAACAAGCGTGTTCGACGACTAACCCATACGCAAAAGCCTATGACGGAAAGTTCTACTGTCCCATCAGAGAGGTGCTTGGACTGTAGCAGTAAGGTGTCAGGCAAACTCCTCTGACAAGCTCATACTGAGGTATGGTAAGAGGACACGTATTCGCCTCGGTATATGTGCATAAGTTTCTTCACAGCTCTATATAAGGGTCCTCACACTTCGCCGGAGGTACGCATTCTCTGAGATTCAAAGCCACTTCCTAGTTTCCTCTTGCCTGACTTGAGCGTCGGAGGGTCGTCACCGGGAACCCCTTCCCGGCCCGACTTCCTTGCAGGTTCGCCGGTGATCCCTACGACCGGCCGGAGATCCACGTCATCAGTTCGGAAAGCGCCACGTGCCCAGCGTTCATTGATTCAATGTTCGGACAGGATCACTTAGCTTTAAAAATATTTTGATAAAATCTTAGCTTTAAGAATATTTTGATTAATATTTAGAAATAAATATTTCGATAAAAACTTAGCTTTAAAAATATTTCGATAAAAGCTTAGCTTTAAGAATATTTTGATAAAAACTTTATCTTTAAAAGAATTTTGATAAAAGCTTAGTTTGATAATAGCTTAGCTTTTAAAAAGTTTTTTAGATAAAAAGAATAGTTAAGTACTTTTTCACAAACTTAAAAGTCTTTTTTTTTAAAAAAAAAAAATATTTGAACTCGCTTTTTCAAATAAGGTTTATTTGTAAAAATAGTTGAAAATTGAGCTTCCTTTTTAAGAAAACTTTGAAATATTGAAAAACAATGTTTTAATAAAATGAAAATTATTGACTAGAGTCCAAGCATGTAAAATAAACATAAAAGTTATTATTTATTTTTCAAAATTTTCAAGGTAATTTTCTATTTTCTTGATTTTCCATCTCACTATTTCTAAGTTATCAAACATGTAAAACTTATGAGTTTGTGTGAGACGGAGTTAAGTTTATTTTAATTTTATCAATATCAAAATTGAGATTTTAAAATATAAGTTTAAATTTTCAATGAGTTTGAATTTCAAATTTTAAAATATAAATTTAATTAGATTTGAACATTTGACAATAACTAAAATTTTGAATATTTTGAAAATTAATTAAGTTTGAAATTATAAACTTATATATTAATTATGATTTAAAAATTAATTATCTTTTAAAAATACTTAAGATTTTGAAAATCTAAGAATTAATAATTTGAAATTTAATTATAATTTGAAAATTAATAGGCAAACATTTCATTATGACTTTAAAATAATTATGATTAAGATTTTGAAAATTAAATCACTTGAAAATAATTAATGATTAAGGATTGAAATTAATTATACTTTTAAAATTAATTATGATTTTAAACTAATTGACTTTTTTGAAATTAATTATGATTTGAAAATAATTATAATTTAATTATTATTTGAAAGTAATTAACATTTTGAAATTAATTATGATTTAAAAATAATTATAATTTAATTATGATTTAATATTTAAAAATTAATTATGATTTGAAAATAATTATAATTTAATTATGATTTAATATTTTGGAATTAATTATGATTAATTAGATTTTTAAATTAATTATTAATTAAAATGACTTAGTTTATTTGAATTAATTTTTAGTTAACTTAATTGAGTTTAATTAATTTGGGTTTGAGTAACTACTTTATATTTTAAATCTAGGACTAATTCACCCTTTTCTAGATTTTCAATCAGGGAATCTTAATAGTTTTGTGAGATGACTAATTTAATCTTTAATTTAAATTCCAATCTAAGGATTGATTTACAATTGAGTTAGACTAAAGTTTTACAGTTAGTGAATTAAATATTTATTGATTTATCAATTAACTACTTATATGCACATTCATGGTAATTATGCATGGATCAAACAAATCAAGTATTTATTAGTTAAGTTAACAAGTTACAATTTTAGGTTAACTTTTATGTTGAGTTTTAAGTTTACTGATTAATTTAGTGTTTATTGATTGGTTTCATAATTAAAAGACACTTGATTATAGCTTGGTTTGTAAAGTTTAAGTTTCACCTTAGACTTGTAATCCAAGTTTAGATTTTTTGATTTGGTTAAATTATTAACAATTTTTTCTAATTTATCAATTTTATCTTTTAAAATATTATTTTGTATTTCTAATTTTCTAAGAGTTAATTTTTTATTTTTATTAAACAATTTTGAGTTATTCTTATTTAGATTTGAATTAACTTTATTCATTACATTATTAGCATGCATATCTAATTTTGAAGAGAAATCTACACTAGAGCAAGTAGGATTAGTTAAAGTACATACATGTGTTGCAAAAATTGGATTTTCATGTAATATAAATTTACTTACCTTGATTTCTCCTCCTGGATTCTTAGATCTTCTTTTTGGACATTGACTTTTGCAGTGACCTATTCGTTTGCACTTGGAGCATTCAATGTGCTTCTTCCCTCTTCAGATCGATTTCTCCTTTTCCTCTAGTTGTGCCAGCCGAATCTTATGAGTAGGGCACTTGTTTCTATAGTGCCTCTCTCCCTACACTTAAAACAAGTTATATGAAATTTTGAACTTATAATTTTACTTTTTAGATCCATGATAGGATTCTCCCCCTTGACTGTTGTCATCTCAAATTCGGACTCAGATTCAACTATCTTTTCCTTGGCCATCAGTGCTATGAAATCGGTCTGATTTGATTCTTCTAAGTCTGGTTCGGAGGTTAACTCTGGAGATTCATACTTAGATTTGAACTCAGGTTTGATTTGGTCTTCTGGCTCTGAAGGAATCTCATGAAACTTGATCAACTTCTCCCAAAGCTCCTTAGCATTGTTGAACTTTCCAACTCGATCAAGCTCTGAATTTGTTAGTCTGTATAGAAGAATACATGTTGCTTTTGCATCAGTCTCAATTTTTCTCTTTGTTTGTGTATCCCACTTGTCACAGGCGATGGACACACCTTCTTCGGTGGGGAGTATAAATCTGATCTAGACTATGGTCCATATCTCCACTTGGGTTTTCAGTTTATGCTCCATATGGTCTTTCTAGTATCCAAAATTTTCATCGGAGAAAAGAAGTGGATGAGCTGTGTTGGAGCCTTCTTGGTAAGCCATTAAAGAGGAGAAATCTTGCATACAATAAGAAAAATAACGAATGTTCCAAGACTTGATCTTGGATTAGTAGTGCGGAAGAAAATAAAACTAATAATTTACTAATTTCGAGAAATAAAATATTAAAAATATTAATAAAAAAATATTATTTCAAATATTGGCAAATGCGATATTTTGCGAATACTGACCAATGGTAAAAAGATGAAAATAACTTTTTCAAAAATAATTTTGGAGGGAAAAAATGAAATGCATAAGAATCTAATTTTTGAAAAAATAGACAAAAAAGCAAAACTTACTCGAACGGTAGTTGTACCAATTCAGAGTGGCCCCGCTTTGATACCAATTGTAGGATTGAAAAGCGCTAGAGGGGGGTGAATAGCGCTCATGGTTAATTCGTTTGTTAAGAAATAATCAAGTAAACACGCAACAAAATAAACAGAAATCAAACACAAACACCAAGATTTTACTTGGTTCGGAGTTTGTGGCGACTCCTACTCCAAGGCCCGCACGTAAGAGTGCTTTCGATGGACAATCATTATAGCTTCGAAAAATTACAACTTGAAGTACAATATTAATGCAGTAATTAAAAGTATACCGACAAATAAGAAGGGAGAAATTAAGGCTTTCGGTTGTTGGAGTCAAGTTACGACTTTGTTGGATCATCCTTTGAGCAGCACACAGAAGAAGGATTGCATGTTACTATTCTATACCTACTGCTGCTCGAACCAGGCTTAGATAAGCCATTGAAGGCGCTTCCAACCTCCATAGGAGGCACCTCCAGTCCGAGTCCACAGTGTCGATAAGCTTCCGCGGCATCCGCTGCTTATCCACCCGAAGGCACCTCTAAGCTCCATAGAGAGTGTCTTCCATCCAGGGTTCAAGGCGCCTCCCATATCCTTGGAAGGCGCCTTCGCTCATTGCTGCGAGGCTTTTTTCCAAGGCACCCGATGCGCCTCCAAGCTCCATGGAGGGCGCCTCAGGTACTATTCATTCAAGGCTTCCCTTAAGCAACTTCATTCCTGCAAGGCATATTAGTCCACAAACAACGTATCCCCTGCAAAACCAAGTTAGTACAATAAAATACAAATAATATAAGTATTTGACAGTCATCGGACTATTCGATTCTGACTTTGGATTTTTCTCCGAAAATCCTAGGTCGAACTGATGCCTACTGTTTCCTCACTGGGGAACACGTCCTCACCTACTCCACTCAGGAGAGTTTACTTGTTGCCAGATCCGTCCTCCAGACCGATAGACTTTCTGCCTAGGGTTACCACCCCCTAGGGTTTTCCACAGCTTAGGGTTACCACCCCGTACGGTTTTCCACCTACTTAATTGCAGCTAGGACTTTCCATCACCTAAGGTTACGACCCCTTAGGACCTAGGGTTACCAACAATATATATATATATATATATATATATATATATATATATATATATATATATACCCCCTGTAACTCTAATTCCTGGATTCGTCCGTATGGATGGTTCTATATATGAATATGTAGTCGCATATAATAGACTTTTAGATCGATTGGGATAATTAATTGGATTATATCAATCGATTACTATAAGATATCAATATATCGATTAATAAATCTAATTTTAGATTGTTAAGGCTAATTAAGTAATTTCTATTCGAATTAAGTTCCTAGGATTTTCTTGGGTCTATCTACACAACATGCTATAAAGTTAAATTATTGTGTCATCCCAAAGGAGATTTAGTGCATTTTGTATTGGTAGACGTATATCCATACTAAGAGTGATCGGCCCAAAAGAAGATTACCTTTATGCCACATATATGCACAAGATAGCTTACATGTATAAAACAAAAATATTATTTTATTTAGATTATGTACTAAATATGTTGGCCCAAAGGAAAACACATTATGTGCTGATTAAGGTTGTTGTGAGCTATAGACCAAAATATAACTCATATAAAGTATCATATTATGCGCACAATGAGTCATCCCAAAGGAATGCATGTTGTATAATCAATTAAAGTTTTAGTTATATCTGAGAGTTCCACTAACAAATTATATTTTAATCCATAAAGTAAAATACAATATTGTATTTGATATCTTATAAAGAGCTCATTTATATGCATTTAAAATTTTATTTTATTTCCATAATTTTATATTATACATGTTTTTAGCTTTAATTAAATCGCGATCTTAAATAAATTTTTCTCTTTAATTTTAGTGCAATCTATAACTTCCAATATTAATAACATTCTAACATTAACTGATTCAAATTTTACTGAATGGAAAGAATACGTGATCGTAGTCTTATGCTGCATGGACTTAGACTATGTATTAAGGAATGATCGCCTCACACTTCTGACCAGTGCTAGCACTATAGAGCAGGGGGTTAAATTTCAACTATGAGAAAAATCAAATCGCATATGTCTGAGTATTATAAGACTTTCCATACTAGCACTAATAAAGTGTTCAATAATAGAGGGATGCTAGGAGTTTTTTGGACTAATTGGCAGACTGATTCACCTCTTACGAAGTTAGTAACCATACAATACAGTGGTAGAGGAAATATAAGAGAGTACATTATGGAGATGCCCAATATGTTGAGGATCGGTGGCTGGCAAGAAGGGGGTTCAATAGGCGTGACCCCAATTTGCTTTCCCATGATCTTAGCACAGTGGAATACAAACAATAACAAATAAAAAGCTAATCTAAAGACAAGAAAACAAACCAAACTCGACACGTTCGTTTACGTGGTTCAGAGATAACTTACTACTACTCCACGACTTTCTGTAAAGTGGACGATATCTATCCGTCGATGGATTAGCCCCCGGCAAACTCCGTTTGTCTCAAGTCTCCTTGTGGATGGAGAAACCTTATCACAACTCTTACCAAAATTCTTGGATTACAATGAGCACTTGAGACTTTGGTGACTAATAATTAGGGTTAACTACCACTAATTTTGTCAACCATTGTTAGCCACCCCAAGCTTCATTATATAGATCTTGAGAAAAATAGCCAAGCTGATTATATCGTTACCAGTCAACTGGTGTCAGAACCAATTAACTGGTCCTCTATGGAATTCGACTGTTACAGCCCCAACGACTCAATACCAGTCAACTAGTCCATACACCCAGTCAATTGGTCCACTTCGGTTGAGACAACAAAAGCATTCTGTTCTCCCCAGCTCGACCACCAGTCGACTGGTACATACACCAGTCGACTGGTAAAACCCTAAACTTAGGGTTTCCCTTCCCAAGTATATTTTTCTCACACTCGGACCCTCACAACTCACTTAACTCTTCATCATAGCCTTGACGTCTTGTCTGCAAGCCTTCTTCCTTTGGCTCTCATCCCTCGGATGCATTTAAGCCAGTGGATTGTCCCAATCTCATCCTTCACGTATGCCTCGAAGTGCACTTTCCTCGGCTCTTGTCATTGCTGCCTTGTCTGCGGTCCCTCGGATGCTCCATCCTTCACCGTACCCAAAGCTATCAAGCTGGGCCATATATGTATCTTGCAAACCTGTACAACTCAAATATATATATCAAATACAAGAGTAAACCTAACTTAAATCCTTTGTCCAAACATTAAAATACATGGTCACATGGACCCTTAAGATTGCATCCAACACAATATAGCGACAAGTTTGAAAGCACTAAAACTCAATATGTCTGAGGGTATGTTGGTACATTTTGTCTTAATGTCTTTACCTACACGGTTCACTCTTTTTAAGATATCGTATAATACTCAAAAGGAAAAGTATACATTGAATGAGCTTATTGCTCAATGCGTGCAAGAGGAGGGGAGACTAAAGATTAAAACATCTAAGAGTGCTCACTTAGCATATGGTTCTTAAAGTACGAGCAAGAAATGAAAGAGGATTAATAACAAAGGAAAAAAGAAAATAAACTACATATTCTAGAGGTAATGGTCATAAGGTGCACAAGAAGCAGGATAAGGAATCCACTTGTTTCTTTTATAAGAAAAAAATGTCATATGAAGAAAGACTGTCTAAAGTACACCAACTTGCGTGTAAAGAAGGGTTAAATACTCAACTTTATTAGTTTGAAAGTCAATTTAGCGATGTACTCATTGACACAATTAGTAGATAAATACCTGTACTACTACTCACATTAGTGTCATTATGCAGGGTTGTCTCAGAAGCCGACTTTCGTTTGATGGTGAAAGATACATCTATACAGGAAATGGAAAGAAGGTTAAAGTTGAGTCTATTGGTGTTTTAAAGCTTTGTTTAGGAACTAATGTCTTTTTGAATTTAGAAAATATATTTATTATAATGTCTTTTTGATGAAATTTAATTTCAATTTCTTATTTGGATAAATCAAGTTATTCTTGTTCATTTACTTTAATTCAGTGTTGGTTGGCGGTGGTTCCTTGATTTATAAGCTTTATAAATTGAACACTTTTACTGCTATGATTGACAACGTAATAATGCATAGTATAGGTACAAATGTAAATTGACCGATGAGAATTCTTCCATGTTATGATATAGGTGTTTAGTACATATATCCAAACAACACTTAGAAAGGTTAATGCCACATGGAATTCTTGATTCTCTTGACATATCAAAATTTGATGTTTGTATAGAGTGTGTTAAGGGGAATTCCACTAACAAAAGGAACAAGGGAGCTAATACATATGGATATTTGTGGACCATTCCCTAAGGCATCTTGGAATGGATACACATATTTTATTAGTTTCATAGATAACTATTCCAGATTTGACTATCTATACCTTATTCATAAGAAGTCACAATTTTTGGACATGTTCAAAATTTTTAAAGCCAAAGTTTAACTTTAACTAGGTAAGAAAAGTAATGTCGTCCGATCCGACCATGGAGGTAAATATTACGATTGATATGATGGATCATATGAATAATGTCCAAGACTTTTTGTGAATTACTTTACTGAGTGTGGGATTGTACCTCAGTATACCACGTCTGGTACTCCCAATCAAAATGGTGTAGCTTAACGTCAGAATCATACCCTAAAAGACATGGTGAGAAGTATTGATGACCTTCACTTCTCTACCAGAGTCTTTGTGGGGTGAAACACTCAAGACTGTAATTTACCTACTCAATAGAGTACCTAGTAAGACAGTAATTAAAACTTTATTCGAGATGTGAACGGGTAGGAAGCCTAGCATTAGACATTTACATGTTTGGGGTTGTCTAGCTAAAACTAGGCCTTATAGGCCTAATGAAAGGAAACTGAACTAAAAAATAGTTAGTTGCAATTTTATAGGTTACATTGAGAAGTCAAGAGGGTATAAATTTTATGATCCCTCTAATATATTCTTCTTTGAAATGGGAAATACCAAATTTATTGAAGATAGTGGGAGCAATAAAATCAAAAAAGTATCTTTTGACGGAAGCGTTGGTGATCCTCTTATGATCACTACTAGTGCGATCAATAACTATATGATTGTCATATCATACATTATGAATATTGTACATCTAGTAAGAGTAGTGAACCGAGATATTCTCATGACATCTCCAATGCAATTGGAGGAGTCTATCACTAAAATTGAGGTATTGCCTCATATTGATGAGAAAGTACCTCCACCACCTCAATCACAAGTGCCTTTAAGGCGATCCACAAGGGAACAAAGAATCATAAATTCTCGTGATTATATTTTCTCCAAGAGTATGATTTTAGCATAGGGTTAGAAAGTGATCTTACATCTTTTCAAAAAATCAAACAATGTTATAACCCTGAAAGGTGGATTAATGCTATGCAAGAAGAGTTTAAGTCTATAACAGACAATGACGTTTGAGAACTTGTCGAATTGGCTGAAGGTAAGAAGCTAAGCCTGTTAGTTGTAAATGAATATTTAAAATCAAGCGAGATTCAAGGGGCAATGTTGAAAAGTATAAGACTCATCTTGTTGCCAAGAAATTTACTCAGAAAAAAGACATTGATTACAAGGAAATTTTCTCACCTGTGTCAACGAAAGACTCCCTTAAGGTAATTATGACATTTATAACTCATTATGATTTGAAGCTACATCAAATGGACGTAAAGACTGCATTCCTTAATGGAGAGATAGAGGAATATATATATATATATATATATATAGTGCAATCAGAGAACTTTAAGTCTAAGGACTCAAAGCACCTAGTATGTAAATTAAAGAATTCTATTTATGGTTTGAAATAGATATCTCGTCAATGGTGTCAGAAATTTAATCAAGTGGTTACCTCATATGGTTTTAAAAAGAACCCCGTTGATAAGTGCATATATGTCAAGTTTAGTGAGAGCAAGTTTGTTATACTTGTTTTATACGTGGATGATATATTGCTTGCAAAAAATAATAAGGGTATGCTGCATAAAACCAAGTTATTTCTATCTAGTAATTTTGAAATAAAAGACCTTGGTGAAACATCCTTTGTTTTAGGCATACAGATATATCATGATCATTCAAGAGACATTCTAGAATTTTTACAACATGTCTATATTAAAAAGGTGCTTATAAGGTATGGTATACAGAACTATACACCTGGTGACACACCTGTATCAAAAGGTGACAAGTTCAGCTTGCAATAGTATCCATAGCCTGAACTTGAAATAAAGGACATGAATAATTCTGATATGCATCAACAGTGTGAAGTCTCATGTATACACAAGTTGATGGGAATCTTGTATGGCCGGCTAGAAGGGGAGTTGAATAGTCGGTGCCCCAAATCGATAGCTTCCTACACTTGTTAGTTTGTGCAGTGGAAATACAAACTAATATGAATACAAAGAAAGTTAAAAATAAAGAAAAACAAGCAAACCGCTAACATGACGATACGTGGTTCAGAGATAATGCTTCTACTCCACGGCTGTCCTTGAGGTGAATGATCCCTATTTGTTTATGGATTAGTCCCCGAAAACTCCGGCTAGCACAATCCTCCTTGTCGGTGGAGAAATCTCGCCACAACTCGATCAAGATCACATGGATTGCTAGGGCACTAGTTGATTACTAATTAGGATTAACCACCACTAATTTTGTCAACCTTAATTAAGCTCCAAAGCCTTGGTTATATAGGCTACGGGTTGAAAAACCCCGCCTACCAGTTGACTGACAAAACCATCAATCGACTGCCCTCTGTGGATATTTGACCTCTACAATCCAACGACTTGATGCCAGTCGACTGGTGAAAGTACCAATCGACTGATCAATACTAGCCGAGTGAACATAAGTATTCTGTTCGTTCCCAATAGACTGATGAAACCACCAGTCGACTGGTACCCGAGTACAATCTCTCAGCACTCGGACCCTCACCCTTACGACTCACTTGACTTTTCGTTGCATCTTTGATCTCTTGCCTTCAATCCTACTTCCTTTGGCTCTCGCCCCTCGGATGCATTCAAGCTCGCGGCTTGTCCCCAATACCATCATTCGCGTATGCCTCGAAGTCGCTTCCATCAACCCTTGTCCTTGCTGCCTTGTCTACGGTCCCTCGGATGCTCCATCCTTCATCGAATCCTAAGCCATCAAGCTGAGTCATATGTATATCCTATAAACTTGCACACTCACATACACATATCAAATACAAGGGTGAACCTAACTTAAACCCTTTGCCCAAATACCAAAACACATGGTCGCACGGACCATTGGGATTGCTTCAACACAAGTTTGTACTCAACCAGATATAACATTTATAGTGGGGGTGTTAGGTAGATATATTAATAACTCAGGACCATCACATTGGAAAGCGGTTAAGAGAGTGATGCAGTATTTATAAAGAACTAAAGGACATATGCTCGTGCATCGGAGATCGTATCACCTGGAGGTGATTGAATATTCAGACTCCGATTTTGCTAGATACTTAGATAGCAAGAGGTCCACTTCGAGCTATATTTTCATGATTGCTGGAGAGACTATATTTTGGAAGAGCGTCAAGCAGACACTAGTAGCCACTTCTACTATGGAGACAGAGTTAGTAGCATGTTATGAAGCATCCAATCACAGGATTTGACTGCGGAACTTCATCACAGTATTATAGATCATTGATGACATTGACACGCCACTGAGGATCTACTGTGATAATAAAGTCGTAAAATTTTATGCCAATAACAACCATAGTTCGTCTAAGCACATCAATATTAAGTTTCTAGCGTTAAAGAAAGAGTTTAGAGTCGTCAGGTCAAGATAGAGCATATGAGTACATATTCCATGTTGGTTGATCTCCTTACCAAAAGCTTGGAGTCTAAGGTGCTTCATGCCCATATTGTAGATATGAGAGTCATTCTTATGAAAGAAGAACTCATCTAATAGAAGTCTGTATTTATTTTATTGCTCTATATTGATTAATGAAGATAAACATTTGTTTTGATTATTGTATGTATTTAAAATTTAAAACATTAATGAGAATTTATATGTTTGTTTGACACTTTGACTATGATATTATAATTTACTGTTGCTATTTAGCATTTGCTTTTTGTAAATATAATATAAATTTATTTTAAAATCATAAAGTTTGAATCATGATTTGCTATTGCAGTTTAGTATAAAGTATTTTATAAATATGATTTGACCTATTTTGAGATATTCTTAGGATCGGTTGGAAATTGACATATACTGATCATGTTTCATGTAATTTCTACTCTATACATTCATATCTTGATCTATGTCATTAATGAAATTGGTATTGTGATTACTGAGGGGGCTTGTTATATGCATATATAGTAGTTATAATCTTTTTACTCCTATACCAATGAAGTTAATGGGCAAGATTGTTTACAGGGATATTGTGTATCCATAAAGTTTGATATCAACTAAAGTTTTACTTGTATTTCATAAACAACTCACAAGTAACCCAAGTGGGAGATTATTAGTTATAATCTCTAATTAGTGGGCTTAATTATAAGTTGTGTATATGAATACAAATCGAATCCATTAAAATGATTTAAATTAAGCTTATTGGATTTGGGCTATCAAATGTGGGTTGAATGTGTAGAATATTTTAGTCCTATTCGTTATCATCTATGGGCTAATAATGGATTAGTTTCCTATATAAAGGGAGGTCCGATCCCTAAGGGTTTAGGCATATATCTTGACCTAGTTTCTTATTCCTCATTGACAAAATTTTTTTTGGCACCGTCACCCCTAAACCTCTTAGAAGATCTTCTCCATTTACTTTCGGTTATTCTTTTTTCTCTTCCTTAGAATCTTCCAGATGACGCTAAAAAATAAGAAAAATGACTTTTCAATCAGGTTCTTCATCAATTTTGTTTATGCTTATATATTATGTCATGTTTTCGATGAAACTAGATCATGTTTTGCATTTTCTCGATTAGAGTTTTTTTTCGTTCCTAGAATTCATACAGATAAGAGAAACTCAAGTCCTTTCAAGATAATCTTTTGCTGCTCATTTTACACGCTTAGATTAGTTTCTTGGACTTGATTATGCCCTTGATTCTGGTAGTTACAAGAAATGTTTTCAGAAATTTAACTACACTATGATCTTGGTGTCTAAGATCAGATAAAACTATAAAAGTTCATACCGAATTTGACTATAGAGTTTTGATGCACAAAGTTAGGAGGAAATTCGTCGGTAAATACTAACGGAAAATGGGTTTCCATAGGTAAATGCAAATCAGTTTTTATTGCAATTACCGAAATAATTATATTTCCGTTAGTAAATTACTGGTTGTTCAAACAGTGTTTCCAGTGTCATTTCCAACGAAAATAAATTTCATCGATAAAATATTAATGACGGAACTCCATATTCCGTCGAAAAGTCATTCCAACAAATCTTCTACTGATGCTTATTTATCCGTCGGTATTCTATCGGCATTTACTAATTCCGACAGAATACCAACTAATAATTACATCAGAAATCCTGTAATTTTTTTTTTTTATAGTGCATCATCTGATCCTTCTTCTTTAATCATCAACTCATAATTAGTTACCTCTGTTTATTTCTGTCCCCCTTGTGAATGGTAAGCGTTAGCATTGGAAAGAGAATCAAATTCTTCCTTATTCTGATGCATGCCTTCAGTAATGGAGGAATGAAAGTTGGCAGTGGGAGAAAGAACCAAAGATCGACTCTGAAGGTAGGTTTGCTTTCAAGTTTTGATCTTAAAACTTGCAGTGTTGGTCAAGATCATTGGACGGCACTGCACACTGATTATGAACAATCAATCAATCAATAATAATACACTAGTCGTTCATGGCCGGCAGCGATATGGTCAAACGAATTCAATGACCATCGAGCAGCGCACATGCCTACACATCAACACAAACGACAAAAGAACGAGCTGTTGAATTCAGTGTTTACAAACACAAGAGATGAGCCAAACAAAAACAAGCTAAGATTCAACATAATTGAATCCAAATGGAAAAAAAAAAAAACAGAAGAGGAGAAAAATGATGGAGCTTTGTAATAATAATATTCATCGTTTGAATTTCGATCTCAATTTGCCAGACGTGTGGAGACTTTCTGCGTCAGCGCCTCCTGGAGATCTTTGCGGATCTTCGCTTGGTGAAGAATCCGCAGCAGCGAGGGAGCTCCGGCGACGGCGGATCCGTAGCTCGCTGCACGACGGCGGCGCGAAAGGGCAGCGCCTGGCGGGAGCCGCCGCCGGCGCTGCGGCTGGAGGCCATCATTCCGGTGGAGCCGACGCTTCTCGAGTGGCGGAGCTCTCCGGCGACCTCGGCCTCCTCCTTGTCGGGGTCCGGGTGGTCGGAGAAGATTAACCTCTCATCCCACACCAGCCCCGACGAGCCGGACCTCCTAAACGTCGTCGCCGATCGTTGCAACTGATCCGCCATCTTCTCCGTCCGATTCACTCTTTCCTTCTCTCCTAAATATACACAAACTGGCTGTTTCTGCAAGATCTATCGGCGGTTTGATATTTGTTGATCTGTTATCGTGAATAATTTATATAGAAGAAGGTTGAGGGATGAGATTGGAGAGAGAGAGAGAGAGAGAGAGAGCGCCACGTGATGATTTATTTTTCTGCATTTAATTATTTTTGGAGAAGAATAGTCAAAAAATTGTAATTGATAAAACTAAGAAATTCTTTTTCTGCATTTATGTCTCCCGTCTAGGGTTATAAATGAATCAAGCGTTCGTGAACAAGTTTGGTGTTCGGCTTGATAAAAGGTTGTTTATGTTCGTTCAATATACATAAGATTAATTAAACAAACAAACTTGAACAGCTCGTTAAGCTAAACAAACAAGCTTGAACGCATATGTGTTCAGCTCGTTAACGTTCGTGAACAACGTTCGTGAACAATGTTCATGAACCATATTCATTAATAAAGCTCTTTTTAATATACTAAATAAACAATAAAATAAATAAATAAATTTAAATTATCAAGCTCAATATCCAATCAAACAACTAAAATTTTCAAACAATCAAACAAATTTGAATTGAGAGCTTGATAACATCTAAATGAACCAAGCTCAAACCAAGCTCAAGCCAAGCTCGAACCAAGCTCAAGCCAAACTTGAATTGAGAGCTTGATAACATCTAAACGAACTAAGCTCAAGCCAAGCTTCAAACAAGCTTAAGCTCATAAAATATAAACCAAGCCAAACTTGAACACTCATTTCAAAAGCTTGGTTCATTTTAAGCTCGGCTCGGCTCGGCTTGGTTACCTTATCAAACTGATGCGGATATATGGGGATGGCTTAGACGTAATTAGGAATGGGAAAAAAGGGCAGTTTGGTCACTTAACAAGAATAGGGTTGGAGGTAAAAGGGGGGGACTGTAGCACAGCAAAAGGAGAGCTTTTTTCTGGCCTTGACGGCGGCCAAAGAAGGGGGATTTTTTCTCCTCCTCGCGCCTTTCGCCGGAGCGGGCGAGATCATCGACGCTCTCCTCCTCTCCTCCAGCCGGCGAACGTCTTCAGTAGCCACCACCTCTCCTTCCCACCAGCCGCTGCTCTCCTTTCTTCTTCACCACGAACCCGTCGCAGGTGACTCCAGCAGCCGCCTGTAGCTCCCTCGTCCTCACCACTTTCAACCATAGCCGGCTGTGAGCGCCTCCGGGAAGGCTTTCTGGTGTTGTGGTTTTCGTCGCCAAGCATGAGCAGAAGACGCCTCTCTCCCTCGTGCGCCATCACCGCGCCACCTTCCGTTTCTTCTCGATCCACGCCGACGTAGCCACTTCTGGCAGCCACTGCCGTAGTCACCTCCGGCGATCAGCATCCTCGGCATCCAGTGCCGTCACCTCCGGCTGCCGTAGCCGCCTTCGGCGACCCGTGCCGTCAGCACCTCCGGGCAGTCGTCGTCGCCCACCGAGTAGTTGTCATTCGAGTGCTAAGGTATCGTATTATGCTTATATTTCGGCCTGCGAGCCGAGAGAGTGCCCGGCCTTCGTGTCGTTGTTGTATCCCGGTCTGCGAGCCGGTAGAGTGTTCGGCCTTAGTGCCGTTGTTGCATTCCGGCCTGTGGGCTAAGGTTGTAGTCGGACAGTGCATCATCCTACTGATCCATATCGCGTCCGGCTCCGAGCCATTGGAGCTAGCTACTCATCAGGCGGACATTTATCTACTATTCAGAGCCGCGACGACTCGATCGGTATCCCGACCAACTCATTCATCCATCCGAGGGCGCCCCCCTGGACCAGGGTAAGTTCTCGTACTCAGTATCTGTTCATTTTATTGCTATACTATTATTCGATTGCTTATATATCTGTGGTATTCGCCTCGAGCACCGAGGTACTAGAGGCCGGGGCGACCCGGTCGCTGGATACAGGTACAGTTGACCGGAGGAGGACTTCTGACGATCTGGTCAACGTAGAGGACAGCTCATCAGCCGGGTCATGGGGATGCGGTCAACCTTCCAGACACGTCATACCGGCAGGTTCGTTTTCTCAGCTTCCAGACAGGAACACAAACAAACTTGAACACTCTAAAGCTCGACTCGGCTTGACTTGTTTATAGCTCTACTCCTGTCCATGACTATGGTCTTGGATTTAAAGAACATATCCAATGCATTGATATTGAATTTTATAGAAAAAATAATATTAGTGTGGCATTTTAAAAATTAACACTATAAATCAATGCCATAATGACATGATCTTTGAAATCAAACACTATTGGTGATGTTCTTTAAATACCGCATCGTAATTGACATGGAAAGGATAAAATGTGAAATAAATACCTTCTTCACAAATTTAAACGTTAAATACGTCTTTTAATAATTCGGTAATTGCCTTTATCTTTTAAGATTTAATAATATTTTAATTTTGTTAATTTTAAATTACTCTTTTTAAAATCATAAATGCTTATTCTATCCTTTTTCAAATTATCAATCAGATGACTTCTATATTAGGCGGAGGCATTTTAGATAGTTAGAAGAAAATACTAAAGATAATTTTAATAATAAATATAAAATATCGAGGGCATTTTAAGAAACTATTGAGGATTTTTTTTTTTATTTTATGAAATAATTTCTTATTTGATTTATAGATATTTGAAGGTTCCAAAATACAATTTTTTAAGATGCATCTACAATTAGATATATAGTTTAGTTTCGTCTGTTATACATTGACACATTAGGTAGGTGTAGATGTGTCAACCAAGCATTTTATTTTATAAATCATTAATATTAATTATAATGGTAATTTATCCAAGGAACCTTTTTGCTTATTCGAACTTTTTAAACTTTGTCTATAATCCTTGCTTAAAGTTTGTTAAAAATTTTGATAAAATCTTTTTACAAAATTTTATTTAAAATCTATTGTTGTTAGGTACACAACATTTAACTTAGAATTTTGATATATGACTAAGATTAAAGTTAAATTAGTTGTGATCTAATCAATTGTATCAACTTAGCCAACATTTAATTACTATATGCTTAATTTTTAAATTCTTAACGCTATTCATCCCCTTTAAGGTTGATTTTAATTGTACAAAATCTTTACTTAAATTTTACTTACCTTTTACCTATATTTTGTTTCAATTATTTGCCTTGCCTAAAGTATTGCTTTTTTTCCTTGAAAAATTCTCACTATACTTATGGATTGCAAGTCAAACAAAAGCGATAAGTAAAATACTTTTTAGGCTTGTTAAATAAACAACTTTTATAATTATTAATCAAACAAAAGTATTCCCTCCTCATTCTTAAATTGATAAGAGTTAGCACGAATTCACCCACCTAATTTATAAAATCCTTTGTTCTTCTTCGTTAATACAATTATAAATAATGTATTACATTATTTTTTTGAATTAAAGAAGGCTCATCTGTTATCATCATTATTGCCATTAAATTATTAGAGTAGTTGAAGAAAATTGCATGAGTGAGAATGGAGCGAAAAGGAGTGGGAAAACGCAAGTAAAAAGGAAGAAACAAAGAAAAAATC
This sequence comes from Zingiber officinale, assembly GCF_018446385.1. Taxonomy (NCBI): domain Eukaryota; kingdom Viridiplantae; phylum Streptophyta; class Magnoliopsida; order Zingiberales; family Zingiberaceae; genus Zingiber; species Zingiber officinale. The sequence continues at coordinate 185,667,942 of NC_055987.1, read as the reverse complement.
ATTAATGTCAATTGTCACATTAAAGTCAGAAAAATATCGTCCATGTTTTGGTAAACGCGAGGGAGTCTGAATTGATTATTGATATCGTGGTCATTCACGTTGGTTTGGAATACTAGTGTGTGACTTAACAAGAGGATATCCTGTTGAGATAGTTGAACCGGAAGTGGCATTTCGAGCCAACTTCTCGCTAAAAGTCGACACCTCTAAATGGTTCAACGGATCAAATCCTCTGTGTCGATCTCTCTTAGTTTCTCTCGCAGGCCTGCATGCCAATAGCTTGCCCATAATTTTCACCTTTTGGCGGGATATTAGTCCACATCATATACTATAATGACTATTAGAACAGTTGAACTACACTTCCATCTTTCTCCTTTTCTTCCATTTTTTTTTTACCATAAATCTAATTTAAACATCAGAAGGATTTTATCGGGATGACTTATGTTAAGCATCCAACTACCTTCCCCTATGTTGACTGCCACATTATCCAACCTTAAGAAGCTGTCGACCAACTCATTCCTCCATCTCAGCAGCAGATTTTAGCTGCATCACAATAATGGTTTAAATAAGCAGTCATAATTCAGAAACCAAACGTGAGCTGGGAATAAGCAAACAGAAAGAACCATGCAAGCCAATGTTCACATGCTGTGTCTGAACAACTCATTGATTATATAAAATGTGGAGCAGATCAGCCACTTGAATATCTTTACAACGCCGTCCATAATAAACCCTCGAGACCAATTAATATCCTCATTCAGATTAGATGAAACCAAATATGTACTAAGAGAAATTTGAAGCAAGCTTTGTTGATATGCAAAAGATATTACAAGCAAATCTAATGAAAGCATGTGAAGGTTAATCAACTTGAGCCAGTTCATAGCCTTTGGGAAGATTCAGGGAATCTATGCTTTCAGACCACGAGGATAAGCATGGCAGTGCAACCTAGAAAAAAGTATTTTCTTTTTACCATAAACAAATCTTCAGATCAATTAGTAGAGATCGACTCAGATGAAGAGCGGCGGTAAGGAACACGCTGAATAGGTACTCCATCCTCAAGTCTCTTGTCTTCAAACCACTTTGATACTCTCTTCCATGGAAGGTTTGTTACATGTACAATGCTGCTAATCATCGCATTCTGCATCATAGCATAGAAACAATTGACGATTGATTATTATTGTAGTGTGCATTCCTGTATATAACTCATGCTTAGTAGTGAAACAATATAGCAGCATTATATCTGAAATAGAAAGACATGTCTTATTGGTCAAGCTGTGCCCAAGCTGGAGACTCAAAATAGTTGGTTCTTTGCTAATTATTTTCATCTGAGTCAATAAGTTATCTCACATTCCAAACGATCAGAACTTGTAACACAAAATACTTAAGGTTGCAAGTGTTGAATGTCCTTTTGTGAAGGAAAAACTTACAGTAGGGCGTTTTGTTCGTGAGTAAACTCTTTCAAGCGTTTCAATATGAACTTTCTTCAACCTCTTTTGCATTAACCACCTTTTCTGCATGACATGGACAGGGAGATCCTTTTCAGGCTTGCTTTTAACATCAACTGATGTTGTAAGAGGAGATTCCATCGGCTCACTTTCAGGTTCAAGTGTTTGACGGATGTCATAAGGTGACCTGCTTGAAGAGTCAAATGTTTGTATGGTCTCATCAGGTAAAGAAGCAGACAGGAGTAAAATATTTGGAGGTGGATCACGAAGCAATTCAAGAACAAACGCTCTTTCTAGACCAAGCTCTGCAGCAAGATTCTTAATCTGCAAAGAGAACACCGCATAAAAATAGGAATGACCATCTACAACTCAGAACATCACTAATGGGTTATAATCACACAATTTTTGTACAGTACATATGGTCATAGTCTCAATGAGGTACTTACGCTAGTTTTTCGTCTACCAATCTTTAAAGCACGAGCCAATCTCCGAATCTGCCAATTCTTAAGTTTTGGCTGCCTTTCTTCGTCATCATCCTCCTCACTATCCAAGCTTTCAGAACCTGGTGAAATTCCAGAAATTTCATCTTCCTCTACATCACCAAACGCTTCCTCCAACTCTTGTTCTAACATTGCCATATCTTCTTCAGTAATATCATCATCATCATCAAAATCATCACTCAAGAGGTTATCATTTTTTAGATCTTCCTCAAGTTGGGCAAAAAGGGCCTCCAAAGCATCTTCATCAATATTATCTCCATCTTCCTCACTATTTGGCATTCTTGTCTGTGAATAACATACTTTTATCATAATATGCTGGAAAGATACAACACTTGCTCATGCATACATAAAATCATAGCTGAAAACACTAGGCACGACATTGCTTTCCAGCATCATCCATACAAATCGGAAAATTAATAGCATCATCAGAATGAAACATAAGATATTAAACAACAACAACCCAGTTTCTATCTCCTACTATATCATCATCTATATTTAAATAATTTTTATCTTGTTTTATTGTTGCTAACAAAGTCTTTTTTGGTATACCTCTATCTCTTTTGATGTGCATATTTGTCATAATTTCGTATCGCCTAACTAGAGTATTTATTGATCGTCTAATATATGTTCATACCATCTTAAATGTGTCTCTCAAAATTTACCCTCATGCAATGCAACTCTAAATTTCTCTCTAATATTTTCATTTCTTATCCAATCTATCCTCTCTTTTTGCTTTTTTTTTTTAATGAAACATAAGATATTAAAACACTAGGAAAAAAATCTGCAAAGAGAAAAAATGCATCAAACAAACAATAGTATAATCTAACAGAATTTATACAGGGAACCAAGGAAAACTTTGATTGATCATCTTCTAAGATGTTAAAATTGATGAAAAAGTTCAATTTTGCAGGAGCATACTTGGCTTGCTTCTGGCATTGCCATGTTCTGTTAACAAAGCAGCAAGAGACTGCTTCCCATAACAATGGCCATTTCACTACAGCACTCATTTAGTTTGCAAATTTGAATCTGTTAACATGATGATTTGACAAAAACAAAATGAAGAACCAAATGTGAAGCTGCTGAGAAAGTGTTGTGGGTTTCATAAAATATTTTCTATTTTCCTACATAATTTTTTTTTATTCTTCAGCATTTTGGAAACTCAATTTGTATATCTCAAATTAGGGATGGAATTTTTAGCAAAAGAATCCAATAAAGTGTACAATAAAAACAATGAAGAATTTTTTCTTGTTTCTGAAAATGGTCAATCATCCTCTTTACAAATACTAAATTTTATTTCTTAAGGAACTGAAAAACCTATGGTAACACATTGTTTTATTTTTAAAATTTTATATTTTTTGCGAGAAAACTCAAATCTTTTCTAAAGCAAACTCAACCTACGTTCTTTTTCAACTATAATTTTGGTCAGACTCCATATTTGATCTGGCACACAAAAGTGGACAAGCTACAAAATAAGAAATTGAAATTGTAATTCAAGTCTTTGTTAATTAATGTCACTTCCTACATATTAAATCATGTATTGATATAATGAAATACTCCACCAAACTTTTTCCCACAGAAGAACACACATCAAATTAATGGCGTGTTTGGTTCAAGGAGAAGATAAGGCAAGGAATTGAATAGCCATTGCTAGGGAATGAAATCAACTATGTATAGAATATCAATAAGTTTACTTCTCCTTTCTAAATGAATGATATTTCTTCTCATATCTTAGGCAATGTTCATTTTATACAGTTTAAACATCTCCCTTTTCATTATAAACCCCAATGTAGAATTAAAAAACAACAAGAAATTCACAGACTCAGGAGTCAAAGTGTGGCATCTAGTCTTTGAGACAATGAAGATATGTTCGGAGAACTATGTATATATCTCTTTATCAGCTGATGCCTGAGTGATTTACTGATTTATGATTAAAAGTTGAGAGAACTATAAAGATAAACCTACATCTCTCATCTTTAAGTGAAGACTTGAGGAGATGAAAAGAATGTCTTCTTGCCACAACAAACCGTGATACCACAAGCAACACTAATTTAGTCTAAAAGAGGGAAGTAGGGATACCTAAAAAATGAAGACTCACCAGATTCATTACTAAATGGGTTCTTCTCGTGCCTATCTGGATATCAATAAGTTGTTGGTAATGGTCACACACCTATCTAATAAATCAGACGCATTATTAACACAGGGCAAGGCATAACTTCAAGCATATAATATAACTAGCTCAAATAGCCTATGATACACAATTCATTAGCAATCCAACATAGGCACAATATAAAGCAGGACATATATTCATGTATGAATAAATTCCATTAGAACTATTAGTCGAAGAGAAATATGTCATACACTATTTCATTACTTAAAGCTGAGAATTTTCGAGGGGAAAAAAATTCTTTTATCCAGGGGAACGGAACCTGTTGTGCCCAAGCATAAGAAGACCAAATGACTTGAAAAATCTTAATAAAAATATGATAAGAGCTGGGGATTCTGGAAATAGAGTAAAGGTGATAATGAGTACCTTTTGCCTGGGAGGACCTTCTTCTCTTCTGATGGAAGCAGAGCTACTCCTTCGCCTTGGCCGAGCGAAGGGGACGAGGCGGAGGGACGAGCGGGGGAGACGAGACGCCGAGGAGACGAACGAGAAGGAGACGCTCACGAGGTGTTGCGCCCTGCTAGTTTCTCTGCAGCAGAGGGAAGCCGGTGAAACCCTAACTGTCAAGGCCGGCGTCGAAGCGAATGCCGCCATGAGCGAGCGAGTGAGCAAATCTATCGCCGTGAAATCGTCGTGAAGTATTAAAACAAACCAAACGACGGCGAGGTCAGCGGCCCGGCCCAGTTCAGTAGTCCTACAAGGAATCTGCGACACTATAGATAGGCCGGCCCACAAAATATGAATATATATATATATATAAATGAATTATTTACTCATATTTATCGATAAAAAAATAATAGAAAAAAATTCATCTTTAATCCTCTCTAGCCATTAAAATACAAGCATATATAACTAATCATTGTTTTGGGAAATGGTCTAAAATTATAAATTTTTTTAAATGACTTATTTTTTTTCTTAAATGCATAATTATATTTAAAAAATAATTAAAAAATCATGGCAAAAGTGGAATAATTATAATATACATAGTTAAAATTTAATTGTATCAAAATTAAAAAATAAAAATTTAGAATATATGTATTTGTATAGTTATTTAATTAATATCTAGTTTATATTTTTTGGGGTTTGACGCGGTTTAATACCCTTAACCGGTCGAGACCGGTTGGCCAAGGCCGGACTCGAGACGCACGCAAAAAACGGAATTTTATAGGTCGCCTCGGTTCCATTTATATTTTATAGGTGGCCAAATTCCCCGTTAATTTGTCTTCCAAGCCAGCGGAGAGACGGAGAGAGAGAGGAAGAGTTCTCGTCTCGGAACAAATAGAAATTTGATCTGTCGTTTGCTTTCTCGTCCTTGAAAAGTAAGTTACCTTTTGTCGGATGGATTGATTAGTTATCATCGGCAAGCGATCATAGTTTTGTCTTTGATTTGTGTTTATAACTCGGTAATCTGTTGTTTTTTCTTTCTGTTATTGATATTGAGCAGTTGACGTTTAGTTGAATCAGGTTGTCAGGTTCTGCTTGTTTACTTTGATTCGGATGTTTGCTTCTTCTTTTTTTTTTTGTTTCTTCTGTCTTACCAGAAATGTTTGGTTCATTTTTGTTTTTGTAAACTTGATTTAATTGGGGTTTTGGCATTCACTGTTTTCCGAAGTTTTTTTTGGGGAATCGGACTAGTTTTCTTAATTTCTAACTTTAGTAAAGAAACAAAATTTGATTTTTTTTTTTTTAGAGACCAAGTCCTTTGGCTTTGATTTCTTAGCGATCTTATTGGAACTGTGTTTAATCTGTCAAATGTTTGGATATTTTCCATTGCATCAGAATATCGATCGCTGGGGTCCGTCAGGTTGTATTTTATGGTTTTCTGCTACTTTCTGGTTACGTTCGCCCTTGTTGATTATTTTTGTCCATTCTCTCCAGTCGTCCATCATTTTATTCATCCACCCATCAATCCGTGTATGCATCCTCTAATTTATCTACCGACGGAAACAAGTTCTAACTCTCATTTCTTATTTGTTTAGGAATTCAAAGTTCTATGATGAGATTCAAGAAGGGTAATAAGGTGGAGGTTTGGAACAGGAGGGGGGTTCCTTCTGGCTCTTGGCAGAGTGCCGAAATCATATCTGGTGATGGGCATACATATTCTGTGAGGTATGATGGGTATCCAACAGATAGCAGTGTGGCAGTGCATAGAGTGTCAAGAAAAGCCATTAGACCATGCCCTCCACCGTCAGATGACCTTAAAGAGTTGAGAATTGGTGATGTTGTTGAGGTCTTTGACAAGAACTCTTGGAAGCTTGCTGAAGTTCGGACTACTATTGATCAGAATAACTATTCTTTGATGCTCCTTGAATCGTTCAAGGAATTACGAGTCCACAAATCTTTCATGAGGAAACAACTGTCTTGGCATGACAACCAGTGTATGGTGATTCATAAGGTAACATGATGTGCTGTTTTATGCCACAAAGTTATTCTTAAATCAGTATAAATGATGATTGATTTCTTAGCATTTTTACATATTTATACTGACTCATTTTTGGTATTTTTAATCTTTTGTTATTTTTATTTCGTAACTACAAGTATGGCTTTTATTCTCTCTAAGTATCTGGGTTCACATATTCTGACAACTTGAAGTGTTCTTTTGTTACCATTAGGATTCCGGAAAACAAAATGATAGAAGACTGAGCAGCTCAGTTAGAGGAGGGAAGTCAGGTTGCCGTATACTTCAGTCACATGAGAAGCTGGAGAATTATTCTAAGCGTAGCAATTTTCCAATGGTTTTACCAAGAATAATGAAGAAAAGGACACTTGATATATCTATTTCTGCTAACTCATGGAATGGAGGAAGAAAAAAGAAGATAGCAATTGGAAAAGATGGCAGTTGCCAGAGAATTACTGTGAATCCATTAAAACGTACATCAAAGGTAGATGATACTACAAGTGGAAGACTGTTTGGTGAAAAATACATGGATTGTTTCTTAAATAGCAGAACTTGTTCTTCTAGAATTGAATCAGGGAGGATTGTTCCACATTCAGATGAACAGAAGTATATTTTGAGTTCAGTCAATAGTGATGCTGAAAGTATTTCATCCTCTGTTGGCAGTTGTAGTGTTGACAGCAGTCCATGTGGGTCATTGCAGGACAATGAAGAAGTGTATAGCCAAACTAATCGTGCTGAAACTTCCTGCAGTTACGAAAGAGATTCATCTCCTTCTAATATGGCAGACCTGCAATCAGAAATTCATCTGCTGGAGTTGGCTGCATATCGGTCCACTTTAACCGCAATGTATGTTTCTGGTCCGGTAAGTTGGGAACGAGAAGCAGTGTTGACAAACCTTCGTCTTATGTTAAACATATCAAATGATGAACACTTAATGGAGCTAAAGAAATTGATAAATTCTGACATGGCTACATATCATCATAGTTGACTAAAAGACGTGCTTAGTTTTGGAGGAGTTACCAATTACTTGAGTATTTTTCTGATAATTTTTGTCATGTACCAAGGTGAATCAAAACTACAAAGAATTCTATTTACCTTTTTATTGCAAGTGGGCTCACCTTTTGTGGCATAATCCTGTTGTATTACTCTCAGTTAGCAATAAGAAGTATGCACTGACCGAAGCTTTCTCACACTATCTTTTATTGTTTTTTTCTTTAGTTATCTTCTTACCTCATTTCCTTGATATTCCATCCAACTGAACAAGTGTTGTAATAGATATATGTAGTACCACAAGTGTATATATCTATCAGGTTTTCTATTGCAGGTTTGTTCTTATAAATATAATTTAGATTCAAAATCAACTGCATTGCCCCAATAGTGAAAAATCAATGCCTATGTTTGTCGCACTCAATTTGATGACTCTATATGGCAGCCAAAATGTCAATGAGGAGAAATTGAAAATTTTATTTTATTGAGGAGTTGATTTCAATAATTTCTGATGAGCATACAAGGCACTATGACTTGTATATCTTTACTGAATTTTATAGGGGACAGATATTATCAAAAACCACGTTGTAAATCTCTTGTAATAATTAATTGGTCATGCTCATTGTCGCATGATTTGTTGTTGATGCGTGATCTCATGATCATGTGAAGCTTTTTTGCTTTGTTTTGGCCCTTCTATGTGACAAATCCATTTGATTGACTTGATTATAGTTCCATCTTGTGAACAGAATTGACACTTATTATCCATCTTCCAGGGCCAAAGTTGGAGGCTTCTAAGCTTTGCTTCCATAGGCCTATGATGATATTGGAATTGTCATGCCTTTGCACTTCAATCAGTGTGTCAAGATTTCCATCTTATTCTCATGGGGTATATCAGTTTTGGTGCTTCTATTTCTGTTTGCAACTATTTCAGGCCTTTTGCCTTCGATACATGTGTGATGAAAGGGGATTTAGTTGATATTTGAAACTAATCTTAGTATCAAACATTTGATCTTTGATTCTGTTCAGAGTCTTGACTTTGTTATAGATATAGGGAATGTTTGTCGGTAGCTTATGCTTCTAGTTTAGAAACATCTGGTAAATGAAACATTAATACTCTTTCTTATTACCTGGATTTAAAATTTTAAATCAAAAGTTTTTTTGAAATCAAAATTCACACTAGTGAAATCTTGCAACTTAGTTTCATTCACGCGACCATAAAGTCATTGATAGTTGTTTGAATAAATAAAATAAGTTATACAACAACTAGTCTGTATAAGTGGACTCTAGGCATCTTTGGCACCAATTATGACCTAAAGGAAGGTTATGCCTCTAGATAATTTACATTGGAAGTTTTATCTGACACGTTTAGTACATGCCCCAGGAAGTGTTTGATTAGTGGCAATGTTGAGCACTGAACAGATGCTCGTAGTAGCTTTTCTGTATCATCATCGTTCATGGTACAATGTTTTTATCATACTTACCATAGTTGTATACATTTTCAAGTGGTGGGAGTCTATGACTTGTTTCTCTTACAATCTCCATTCTAACTTTGTTTTTATGATGCATTTGAGGAGAATTGGATGAATTACACGAGGTGTGCAATGGTGCATTGTCAAACTTTCTACAGGGAAGTAACTTTTCTCAGATTTTGAACCATTTATTCTTCTGTCATTCTCAGATGGAAAAGAAATTTCTATGCCTTTTATCACTTTCATGTGATTTTTAATTCTAGCTATGAAATTAAAATTTAGTGAATAAATTTATATTATTCTAGTATCAGGTATGTTGTATATTTCCTAGTGGGATATTCAGATGTCTGTTTTTATATAAAAATTATAAACACTACTCTACTCTAGCTGAAAAATAAAAAATTATTTTTTCATTTGAATTATCAGGATTAACTCATATAGACTCCCTGTCTATGCTGGAAAGCTGAGAAATTTAAGTGGCAAATACTATGATTTAGGTATAGGTATCTAAACTTTCATGGCATGTGAACCTATATTGATTTTATCTGTGAAGAATTGCATTGAAAGTGAATCATCAATAGCTAGCTAAACCAATATATGTTTCTTAAATCAGGATAGTGCTGATTTGAAAATGCTAATTCCCTTGATACTGGATAAGGATGGAAATTTAACAGTTAGATTAGTGTTTTGCATGTCTCATGCTGCTAAGGTGATTGGCAGTTAGTGCTCTGCTACCCGCAGATACTGTGTAGAAGTAAACGACTTTGATGAAGTCTACACTCATATTTTGTCCTCAGGTCTGCTGTTCTTTGTCTCACTAGAAATTGGTTCCAACAAATGTCTCATCCAACCTATTGATTATTTCTTATGTCTTTAAGTGGACTGCATTTAAATTTCCAGTTGGCATTTGAATACTACATATCAACACATATAGGTACACAATGGTAGAGGTATGCCCTTTCTTTTTCACCCTTTGAATGTTTAGATATTTCTAATTTCCTATATATTAGCATTTCTTAATTTGATCTAACATTCAATGTTTTCTAGCTCATTGTTAGTTTGAAGTGGCAGAGAAAACTAATTTAGTTTCTAATAACTTGGTTTTCTTCTAGGAGCAATGGTTTGCTAAGGTCGCCAATGAATCAATTCTTCAAGTATATAGCACAATTGTCAAAATTCACAGATGCCAATATGAATTGACCGAGTAATGTGAAGGCTGACTTGATCTTTCTCAAAATCACTTATATAGGTTGGAAAATTTGATTTTTGTAAACTCAACTCATATAGGCAGCTCTTTTCTGATATTAGTTTGAACACTATCAAAGGCATATAGAATAGACATATCTTGAATATTTAAGATTGTTTAATAACTTCATATTGATAAATATGATAGCATTTAATAATATTTTTTAGTTATTAATTCTATATTGGTAAAATATAATGTATTATCTATCAATAATCTAAAGATGCATATTAATTTTACAATAATACAATGTCATCTATATATTTTTTTTTCCCCCCAGGGCGTAACACAGACATGGCCGCATGACATCTCTGGCATAATGGTCAGGGGTCGATTCTCAGGAACTGATGTGACCTAGGGTTTACCTCATCATACGTCTGACGTCTGTGTACCTGTATGTACCTCCCTCCATATCCATCGGGCCAGCACTAGAGGGACCGTTAATGTAGCGGATCTACATTTTTATAACATTATTTTATTAACCTAATAATAACAACAATATGAAATATTGTTAATATAACTACTTTAATTAATTAATCTTACTATTCATATGACTATTCTAATAATTAATCTCACTGTTTTTTGTTTACACTGATATTTTATTGTTTCTTGGGATGCAATATAATCTTTATTATGATTTAACATCATTTTCTTTCTTTTTTTGTTTATATCAAGTTATATACTTTTTTATTTTTGCCCAATAATTTTGATTTCATTGGGTTATTAATCCGACATAGTTGATACCAAAGTTTAAAATCTTAATTCATTTTGGAGTTTCGATCTTGATTGGAACAATGTGGTTTTGATACCATAATGTTCCAGTTAGGTAAATTTTGATTGCTTCAAGGATGAAGCTTACTTGAATCTTTTAGGTCACTAAGGGAGCTGGCCACACAAAATTGAGTCATAGAAAACACTCTGGCTTGAGTAGAGGGTTGTGGAAGAAGATCACGGCTTGAGTAGAGCCCGGAAAACGCTTGTGACAAAGCGGAGTCCTTGTAGAAGACTCTTGATGGTGGTGGAAGGCTTGTGATGAATGCAAAAGCTCAAGTGGAGTTTGCAAGAATTCAATGCTCCAATAAAGTTTCACAACAAAGGAGAAGGTCATGTCAAGCTTGCATCGCAGGCGGAAAGCTTGGGTGAAGCTTGTGACCTAGGGGAAGGCTCTTGACAAAGGTGGAACTGCGGATGGACTTGTTTGCTTCTGCATCAAGTATTGGTGCTTGTTGGCACAGGTAATGAAAATTTTCAGGGGTGTCAACCGATGCAATTTGAGATATGAAATCATGGTGGATAGATTTTTATAAACCGTAGGTCTAGATATTGATATCCCCATATTGACAACCTTGGTATAATATAACTGGATTTCAATTCCATATTTTGCATTTTGGCAGATTCTCTCTCATAAATTGTATCTCCTAATTAAATTTACTAAGACTTACTCACTTGTGCATCAGGGTATTGAGCTTCTCAAGTGTTGATCGGCCGTGTCAACTGGCACAACTGGAGGTTTGAAACCATGGTGAAACTTGGATTTTTAAACCATTGGATCCTGATATTGATAATTCCAATATTGTCAACCTTTGTTTAATAGAACTGAATTTTAGTTCCATATTTTGTATTTGTTAAACACATTCTTTCTCATAAATCCTTTCTCCTAATTAGATGCACAATTAAATTATTTCATTTCTAATTAATAACAACTCACTAATTTGTATGAGATCCATCCTTGCTCACTAATATCTTTGGTATTTTGACAATCTTATTTGAACTGAAGCCGGAAATGGTTGTTTATTTAAATATTTACTTCACAGCTCTCTTTTGCATGGTGTATGGATGATGATGTTTAAGCATATATCCATGGGATGCAATGGACTTGGAACTTATTAATGGGTGCACAGAAAATGTGTCTGTTAAAAAAAAATGTTAGAACACAACAAAATATCTGAATTTTCATGCACCATATACAACATTAATACGGTACCTGCAAATAAAAGAAAAAACAAAACCTTCATGAATAAAATTATTTAAAATGCGAATACTTCACATAATTAACTATGAGGATCAGTCTCTGAATTTTTTTTTTCTAAACATCATCCTCATCAAGGTTTGCATGCACGAATATTTGTGACTACAGGGAGAAATGAAAAACCAATTAAAATATGGGCATGGTGACTACAAATGAAAACCAAAATATAATTAGGAGCACTAATCCTTAGATACCATATGGCATTACTCTTCACTGACGTGGATCCCAAACTGATCTGTGATGTGGCGGAGAATCATACAATAGGGGTATTTATTGTTCATAATCCGACAGTATCTGATTCTTTTCAGTGGCCAAATACTATTGATATTGGCGAGTTGGGAGGGAATTATTTTTTATCCTATTTGGACGGATAAAAAATGTCAAAAATTTTCTATCATAATTTTTTTTTCATAATTTTTATTTTCGTCCAAACAGAGCTTAGTTGGGAAGCGTATTTTGTTTGGGGTTTCAGTTTCTTAGGTATTTTAATTAATTCAGAGATCTTGAGTTTTTTTAAAATATTTTTTAATTGTAAATTCACGCCTGCAAATTATAAATTGCAATTCATAGCAAATGGAAAATTATATAAAATTTTGGTAATAAAATTGTGTTGTCGAGTAGGGTAGAGACAAAGTCGTACAATTAAAATGGGACCCTTGATAGAGAATGGAGCGTGGGAAATTAAAGGGACGTTGGGTGGACGCAACTTAGTAGTGATGTTGATAAAGTGTGAAAGGAAAAGAAAAGATGAAATTAGTAATTTGAATTTTAATAGGAACGAATTTCGGTCTTTGAAAAAAATAGATCTATTATTTGTAAAAATATGTAATAAATTAATGATTAACAAAAAAAAAAGTTTAGGAGAAGGGTGCCCAGCCATATTAAAACTCTTTAAGAAGTCATTTTCTCGTGTCAAATACGGATTCTAAATAATTAATTTATTAAGCAGATACTTAATGATTTATAACCCAATTATGAATTTACTGGATCGTTAAATATTTCGGTAATTTAACTTTTCATACGAAGAGAAATGAAAATGCATACAAAATAACCGCACATACCACTTCCAATCCAGCCGTACGGTTTTAATCAAACGGCACTTGTTATTTCTGGGAATAAATATATAAATCCCAGAATAAGGCATTTCCGCAATCGACTTCTAGAAGAAGAAATATTTAAATTTTTTTTTTTAGAGATATATACAATAATGGGGAAATCGTTCGAAATCGAAGTCGACGGGTTGGATCGGCGGCCGCGACGAGGTCAAGCGGATCCCCGGCGAGGAACGTCGGAGGCGAGGCGAGAGGCGATGGCGGAGTGGTACATGGCGTCGTGGAAGGCCTCCGTCTCCATCATCCGGATCCGCAGTTGCTTCGCCTTCTCCTCCGTGAACACCGTGAACTTCCGGACCGACACCGCCTGCTGCCTCTTCTTCTCCCGCTCGTCACCCTCCGCCGCCGCCCCCTTCTTGGCCGCTGCTGCTCCAGCCACGGGAGCGTCGATGTAGTCGGCCTCCGGCGACCAGCCGAACAGCGGGGCCCACCAGCTGTTCCCGCTGGCCCGCGAAGTGGGGACGCCCCTCCGCCCGCCGCGGCCGTCCACGGCGCTCGCGCAGGCCACCGCCGGCCGGATCGAGTTGAGGAATAAACCGGAAGCCATTTACCTTGCTCTGCGCTTTTCTTCTGTCACCGTTGAATTGATTTGGCTGGGAGAAAAAGGGGAAAATGGTTGCGCTTTAAAGCGAAGGAAAACGAGTGGATAAGGCTGGAGAACGAAGGAAGAGAAAGCAAGCCCTCGCCATACGTGGCGCCCATCGAGCGGTCGTGCGCACTTTTTCCAACGCCTTTTCCGCGTATGCCTAGCTGGTATTTCCTAATTTTTTTTAGTTGAAATTCTTATTAAAGAAATTCTATTTTTAAATAAATCCGAAATTTCTATAAGTATGGATAAATCGGGTAGAAATTCAAAATATCAGATTAGAAGGCCAGGTAACGATCGAGTCAGTGAGGAGGGCTAGTCACATTTTCATCACATTTTTTTAATTGATTGATACGGATAGCGATATTTTGGCGACCGTTCCGTGCCGGTGTCGAGCATAATGCAGCGGCCGCCACTGTTTGTATCGGGACGTTTTATTGTGGGGTGACGTGGTCTTTGTCCGGATGTTGCGCTTTTTTTCCAAGCACTTGCTCGGTGGCGTGCATGACCTGCAGGCCGCTTTTCTTCGCTGCTGGTTTCATACTTTTGTTATTTTAATGGATCTCAGTGAACATGGAGAGAGGTGCATATAGATAAACAGGTCATAAATGTATAATGAAATTTGTCGGTTCTTGAGAATTGATCTTTGATCATTACGTTAAAAATATTATGTGTCCACCGTCTACGCTACACCCGGGGGCAAGCATTTAAAGAATCGAGTGAGTAGAACTTTGTGATGTTAAGTTTGTTTAATAAGTAATCGAGGCAAATTATATGAGTTTAAAATGAACTAATTTATTGAAATGATTATTTAAGCTTAGAAATTTTTTTTACACACTTGAGATCGATTCAAATTTATTCATAAATATTTAGTTCATTTACCACCTTAGTTTTAGATGTATTAGATCATACAACCAAAAGTAGTTGTCTTTCATTTGCGAGCTCTTGCTTTCCTCGACCTCCTCCTTCGATCAGTAACTCCTGGGAACATATTCTTCATTTTCGATATCCAGTCAACAATAGAATCTACTAAATTGAAGTAGACAACACTCCATGTCTTTCTGATCGATATAACTCCGAACAACCCCAAAAGACCAGAAGCAAATCCGAGTCCAAGGCTCACGTAGAATTCCTCGTCTTCCAGTATACTCTCACTGCCGTCGATGACGATGCCATCAGATTTGCCAGTCGGTGGATCGTCTTCACAAGACACATTAAGTGGTGCTCCACATAGAAATGGGTTCCCAGAGTATGCAGATGGATCGAATGTCCCGAGTTGGCCTGCATCTGGCACCCTGCCAGAGAAATTGTTGTTGGAAAGGTTTAGATAACTCAAGAAGCTCATGGATGCCATACTTGCAGGTATGCTTCCATTGAATTGATTGTTTGACAAGTCCAGGAACAACAGGTTTTGGAGCTCAGAAATCTGCTGCAAAACCTCACCGTGAAGTTGGTTTCTTGAAAGGTTCAAAACTAGTAACCCTGAAAGGCCCATCAGCTCTCCAGGAACCTCCCCGGACAAATTGTTATCCGACAGATCAATGCTCACGAGAAGGGAAAGTGTTTTTGTGAACACCAGTTGTCTGTTGTTTATCACCATTGACAAGCTCTCGGAATAGTATGTTCCTCTGTAAAACCCATACTGGACGTATTGGTTGGGTCTCTGTTGAATAGCCATTGCTGTGAGGCTCCCCAAGCTGCCAGGAATTTGGCCTTCCAGATCGTTTCCTGCGATGTCCAACACTTGCAAAGAGCTCAGCTTCGAGAGCCCATATGAGATTCGGCCGGAGAGCTTGTTTGCTCTCAACCTGAGAATTCTCAAGGCCGGGAAGCTTTCTCCGAGCCATACTGGAATTGCGCCTTCGAAATTGTTGTAGCCAAGATCAAGAGTTTGGAGATTGGACATGTTCTTTAAGGATGGTGGAATGACTCCATGAAGCAAATTGTTGCTGAGGTGCAGGGATTGGAGCTGTCTCAGGCTTCCCAGAGATGGAGGAATGGTTCCAGTGATAGAATTGTGCTCCAGCACAAGAGCCTTGAGGTAGGAGCAATTGCTCAAGCTTGCTGGGATTGGACCGGAAAGGTTGTTTCTCGAGAGGTCAAGAACTTGTAGTTCCTGAATCAGCCCAATTGAGTTAGGAATTTCTCCTGATAGATTGTTGTTGGAAAGAGACAGGGATATTATATAAGGTTGCAGCTCAGCAATGTCACCTGGGATTGGACCAGAGAATTGGTTGTTTGAGAGGTCAAGTAGTTCGACGAAATTGGAGAAAACTGGCAAGGGACCAGATAAGAGGTTTGATCTAATATCAACATCAGCAAAAGCATTAATGTAAAGTGGTTTAGGTAGTTCTCCTTCGATCAGGTTGAAGGAGATGTTGAGGAGCAACAAGTTGGAAGTTAAGTCCCAGAACCATGTTGGTAGTTCGCCGGAGATGGAAGAGTTAGAAAGGTCCAAAAATTCGAGCTCCTTCTGGGTTTGAAGCCAATAGGGAAACTGATCCAACTGACATGAACCCAACCCTAAATTTTGTACCTGAAATGGAGGAGTCCAGCCAGAGCTTATGTTGACAGTCAAGGAATTGAACCCTAGCAACAAGAACTTCAAATCATTCAACCTTTCAAAGTGCCTTTCTGTTATAGTTCCTGTGAGGTGGTTTGAAGAGAGGTCCAACTGATGCAGTTTAGTAAGCTGTCCTATGGAGTATGGAGGTGTTCCATCCAATTGGTTCCCGGAAAGGTCCAGAGTTGCGAGAAATGGTAGCTTTCCGATAGAGGAAGGAATGAAGCCTCTAATTGAGTTATAACTAAGATCAAGTGTCTCTAGGTTTGCAAGTTCACCCAACCATCCAGGCAAAGTGCCTGATAACTTGTTCACTGCCAAGCTCAAGGTCCTCAATTTTGGCAAAGGGTGTTTAATGAGATGCAGTGGTAAATCCAGAGTCAGATTGTTGCCACTTAAGTCCAGTATTTGTAAGTTAGAGAGCTTACCTATGGAGCTTGGGATGCCTCCTTCAATGTTATTAGAGAGAAGGTCGAGCTCGATGAGAGATGAGATATTTCCAATGGAATCAGGAAGCCTTCCATATATCTGATTGGAAGCAAGTCTCAGCACTTCAATCTGTCTCCACTTGCCTCTTAATAGTGTGAAAGAATCAACAGTGAGATTGCCGTTCATCGATAGATCCAAGTGCCTCAAGCTGGGAGTTGCAGAGAGCTCAACAGGAATAGAACCATAGAAACCTGCACTGACCATGTCCAACTGAACTAGGCTGCTTAGATTCGAAAACCAGTATGGAATCTCTGAATTGAAACTATTGAAGGAGAGATCAAGAACGGCGAGTGAAGAAAAATTGACAGGGGAGATGGATTGAGCAATCCCTGATAGGCCACATGCTTGAAAATCCAACAGAGTGAGGGATGGGATCCCATTTACTGCTTGAACCCAGTCTGAACCGATCTTTGAAAGGTCGACACCCGACATTTTAAGGTGTCGAAGAGAAGACAGACCGGTCACCCACTGCAAGCTATCAGCAAAGAGTGGTTGTAAACTTGAGGATAAATCAAGGTACCGCAATTCGGATAGATTTCCCACTCTGAATGGAATAGTGCCTGCAAAGCCTGCATTTGAGAGGTTTAGATACTTCAGTCTCTTTAGGGAGCCAATGAAGCTTGGTATCTGAAGGCCATTGAAGTTGTTGTAGCTCAAATCCAAATGACTCAGAAACTTGAGCTGGAGCAAGGAATGATCCACTCTCCCACTCAAGTTCCACAAGTCATATCTTGGATCAGATGCATTTGCATATGGATTGTGGAGATCAATGCTGATAACTGATGCAGTGAGGTTGTCACAGCTCAATCCTCTCCAGTGGCAACAGTTGCGACCTTGCCACGACGAAAGGAGGTTGTCAGGGTCGATGAGGCCTCGTCTGAATTGGAGAAGGGATTGGAGCTCTTCAGATGAGCAAGCTCCATCAGAGGCACAGTTGCTGGTCCAGAATTGTGCATGGAGGAGACAAAGTAAAAGCAAGAAGTGGGCAATGCAAGAACAACATGAGAGACTCATTGTAGCAGTATACAAGTTTGCTAAATGCTTGTTCTATTGAAGAGGCTCAAACTGACAGATCCTCAAATATATTGAAAGCTGCTTCCTTGCATCCGACGGTAAGTCCTATTTAATTGGAGAAAGATAGACAACAGTTGACTTTCCTGAAACATTGAAGTCAAAGAAAGAGACTGCTTCCTGCTTGCACTTATTACCTTGTGTATTCTTTAAACATTCTTTGGAAGCTCTTAACAGCATTCATTTGGCATCTTGCCCTTATTGCTCAGCATTGAGAAATCTCAAATGGCCTTTTCCTTCCTGGTTGCTCTCATCCCACTCCACAGATAGCGTCACGCTCGGATATAAGTTTGGCACATCAGAGGTATCCACTCGATGATACTGTAATCAAATAGATTCAAAGATATCGTTCCAGATATCTACTAAGATATTTTATATATATTGGGAATTAATTCTAAGTTCTATTAGAGTAAACAATAAATATGATTAAATATTAATTGCGCCAATACGTAGGATAGTCAAGAATTTCACGAAAATTGAACGGATAAAATAACAAATAAAACAAAACTAAATAAAATGAAATAAAATCAAGCCAAAAATTAATGGGTCGAAATCTCTAGGCACCGTATAGATTGAAATCAATTTTAATATCAAAAAGGTGTCTATGCTTGCAGAACTAGTCGTCAAAAGAAGTAAATAGTGAGCCCAAATTGTAAAGTAGGTAATTGGGAAAAGTTGTAATTAAAATTTAATCTCATGAAGTATGGTAGATTATAATTTTATTGGATATATGTGAACAGAGAAGAGAAGAGAAGAGAAGAAAGATGAAAGAAATTTCATTGTTAATGAAATTTTAATTTTAAATTGGGAATTTCAAGGTATATTAGTTGATTTATATTGATTCACATGTATTGATGATGTGAATAAATCCATGGAGAAAGACTTTCTCTCATACGTGAGTACTCAGGGGAAGTGAAAAGTCAGGGCCAAGATTGCACTGAACTATGTTGACTTGTGTTCGATCACAATCTACGTGCATCGAATGTCATATCGGTCTGGACAACATTCGTCCAAGTGGAACAACCAATATTTCACTACCTGGATTCCTTTTGTTTGCTGCTCAAGAAGGTAACGAAAGGGATGGTACTCTTATATAAAGGGAGATCATGGTCTTAAACAGAGGAGAACACAAAAAGTTGAAGCTCTCCACCTACGTTCCCCTCCTCCTCCTCCTCTGTCGTGCTTGTCTTACTTGGCAGAATACCCGTGATAGTAATCGCGTGCTTCAAACCAATTGGAGCTATACAATGATTCCTAGTTAATCCAAATTAATTTATTATTAATTATTTCGATATCCAACCAATAAGTAATAGCTGATTCTTTACCTTAAATCGATCGTTATCTGAACACCATCGTTGAACAAGGTTACTGAAAGGTTAAGAAATGAAGAAGTCAAATAGCCAATTGTGGATTTTCCTCTTGACTCCAGTCCGGCGACTCTTGGCAGTAGCCGCTGTCCTCTCTCAATAAAAATAAAGGGGATGGCAGCGAGATTGGCTCCAGGAACAACCAATGACGGTCACACTTACTGCATGCTGTGCTCTGTAGGAGCGCAGCTTGCTATTGTTGGCTGAAATTAAGAGAAGCAACTGAATGATGTTGATCTGGAAGAAGAACAGGACCCCTCTTGCTGGGAATAAAAAATAAACATAATTTAGAAATTACTTCGATCCTAATTTAATCAAATTAAATTTAAATCATCCCAAATTGAACTCATGTAATCTTTATTATCATTTAATTAGTTTATTTGCTATCAATTCAAAATTTTAATAAAATTTTAGATTTAATAGTTTTTTATTTTCCTTATAAAAAAATCAATACTTAACAGATAACATAAATTACAATCGCTGTTTGAATATATTTCTTCTTGCACTTTGAATGCCTTTTATATTAGAACAAATTTTAATTTGACGTTACGTTCATTGCTAAGTTAAGAACTTTGTACGTAAAGGCGATGACATCTTTGGCCATTGGATTGGATGGAGTTAGAGTAGACTCGATGGGGAAGACCATGTGGAGTGTCCAAGGGTAACGTGATAAAAGATAATTTTCAATTCATTTCTATAACCAATATAGAAAAGATAAATCATAAATGATCAAAATATGAAGAAAGATATATTCATACATGTTGAATTTTAATATCTTATATGATAATATCTCATATTTTAATCATCATACCGTCACGAAGGAACGGAGTGTGAGGATAATGAATTATTGATTAGTAGCCAAGATAAAACTTATAACTAAGTTACCTAGCACTATACTAGAGTTCTAGTATTCTACAACAAAAGTACTGAGATACATCGATATCAAATCCAGAAAACAAGTCATGCAGCAGAAATTGGATTATGACAAGTTTTAGTGACAAAACGTCTGCATTAAAACCAAAATAAATAGGTAAAACATCACCCTAATCTCCTAATCCACCAATTGAACCAATGTTTTTTTTCCCCTTAAATCTAATAATCGAATCCTTCAAAGCGCAGAAACCTTTGGAACTGCAACTGGAAAATTGTTAATTTCCTCCATCCATGGGTTCTTTTCCTTTGCAGGATTGACCGTCCTCAGAGCCTTCCAGACAGCGCTGTTGCACTTGAATCCAGAGCCAAATGCTATTTGCCAAATCCTATCCTTGCTCTTGATCCTTCCTTTCCCCTCTGAATATGCCAGTTCGTACCACAAGGAGCTGCTTGAAGTGTTTCCAAACCTGTAGAGGGTCATCCTTGATGGTTCCATATGCCATTCAGAGAGCTGCAAGTTCTTCTCTATTTCATCCAAAACGGCCCTTCCTCCGGCATGAATGCAGAAATGCTCGAAGGCCAACTTGAAATCCGGAATGTAAGGCCTGATCTTCATTTTGAGTAACTTCTTGGCCACCAATGTAGCAAAAAAGATCAACTGTTCGGACATGGGCAAGACAAGCGGACCAAGGGTAGTGATGTTGGTCTTGAGGGCATCACCAGCAACTGCCATCAGATCTTTTGAAAGAGACACACCGACCTTTCCATGCTCATCCTCTTCCTGGGTGACACAGCTGAAGCACTTGTCATCAGAACCCTTATGAGTGCGCACGGTGTGCACCAATTGGTACTTTGAACGCCGACGCTCCGACCTCTTGTTGGATAGAAGAATTGCAGCACCTCCCATGCGGAACAAACAGTTGGAAACGAGCATGGAACGGTTGTTACCGAAATACCAGTTCAAAGTGATGTTCTCCATGCTGATAACCAGAGCATAGGAATTGGGATAGAGTTGAAGAAGGTCCTTGGCGAGATCAATAGAGAGGAGACCAGCACTGCATCCCATTCCACCAAGATTGTAGCTGACAATATTTCCTCGAAGCTTGTAATGATTCACTACCATGGCAGAAAGAGAGGGTGTCGGATTGAACAAGCTACAATTCACTATCAAGATACCAATGTCCTTGGGTTTGACATTTGTCTTTGCCAAAAGTTCATCAATGGCGCCGAACATGACCGTTCTAGCTTCCTTCCTGGCCTCGGCCATGCAAGGGTTGGGAGGAACATTGAGGATAGCCTCAGGGAGGTAAGTAGATTCACCAAGACCAGACCTTTCGAGAATCTTTCGCTGGAACGCAAGGTTCTCTTCTGAAAAGGAGCCTGTTTGAATAGATCTATCCATGAATATTTGCCTGGTGCATTTCCGTGCATCTTCGGGCTTGTAGCAGGCAAAGTTAACCAAATACACGGGTCTGGGGCGTGTGAGGAAGTAGACGGTGGAGAGGAAGACAAGAAGCGTGGAGCAAAGGATCACAGAGATCAGGTTGAATCTGAGATGATCCCAAAGGTCATGGAAATCCTTGATGGAGAAGGTGGAGAGCGGTGCTGTGACGACGGCAACGAGGGGCAAAAGGAATAGGTACATTCCATGGCTGATTAGGTAGTGGTAACCAAGCTTGACATACTTGAGCTTGACTGATTGCTTAAAATCAGGGAGGTGGGAGGAAGATTTTCGGATCAATGGGGCATTAGTGCTTTGTTCAGAATCAGCCGTCATGTTCAGATCAGATGCTTAGGAACAGAATTACAGTTGAGGAAAGAGGACAAACACCTGTATGGAACCCGATCGCCGGACCTGCACAGGGTAGCAAAACAGGGAAAACTTACTTCTCAGAAAACAAAGAACAAAAACAAAAGAATGCTCCCCTTCTTTTCTCGTACAACAAAAAAAAATCGTGATTTTTTTGGGGGGGGCTCTAATCGTCTTCTTCGAGAGAAGAAAAGGAGCCATAAAAAAAAAAAGAAATTTTGAACAAAAAACTAATGGCAGCAGTCATTGCAGAAAGATCTACTTTTGACCAAGAAATCCTGAAGTGCGTGACCCAGAAAAGAATCTCAGACGAAAAATCCAGAAAAAAAAAAAAGATCACAGGAAACCAAACAATCTTTCTCTGCAAAGAACTTTTCATCGTAATGCAAAACCGAATGATCAAACACTAGGCAAATGTAGAAACGGGTATCCAAGAGAATCAACATGATCAAATGTTGCAAACCTCGAATCCAGGCTTCTGGCACGAAGGGAAGGGAGGAAAGCGATGCCCTAAACAGCAATGCTGGATTTAGGAGGAGGGCAGCCCCGGGGACGACGGGAAGAGGGGTGGAGAGACGGAAGGGGAGATCACGCTATAAAAATACTTCGTCCTTTCTTCGGCTTCCTCTTCCTCTATGTCATCGATGACGATCGAGCTGTAGGAGGAAGCTTCGAACGCACCGTGATTCCGCTGGGCAACAATGGCGACTTGTGGAGCAGGCAACCTCCCTCAAATCTTCAACTGGCGCATATCAAATACTGATATTTGGACTTAACCCACTATCTACCCACCTTTCTATTGGAAGCAAATGTGAGAGGCCTTCGTGGGACCCACCGACTTTGGGATTCTAGCGAGTTTCGAATGCGCGATGGAGGACGACGGCGGCGACGCCGCGTTTGACCGAATAATTGGCTGAAGAAAACCCGCGGGAATATCGTGCACTATAAATTTAACAAAAGCTACCTCCGAAAATACCCCCATCTAATCTACTTAATTAGACTTTTACCATTAAAACCATTCATGAAGTGATCAGTTAGTTAAATTGTCATTAAATATTTTTAACCAAAATGTTTGATGATTTTAAATGTCTCAAATTCATATATAAAATGAGAATCATTGCACTTGGTCATTATTTGGAACCTTACAGGTGTTGGTGAAATCAAAATCTCAATTTGGTCATATTAAAGGATTGTTATGTTAAGTTTTTTTGATTTTTTTTTTTATAATCCAAGTGTATTGACTAATTCCAAAAGTAGACAGTCTTCCTTCTTAGTTTATTTATCTGGTAAATTCAAAGTACAACTTATGCATACTCATCCATACTATGATTCAAACTCGGGTTTTCATGTTTGTTGGCCTAAGTGTTTACTACCCCATCACATCTATGGGGCCTACTAAGGTGTTTTGATGCTTGTACAATATTTGGATGACAATATGTTGTTTAATCATGTTGTGAGCAACATGATTGAGGTAAATTTAAATTCAATGTGTCAAGTAGGTAAAAATTGACTAGATATTTAACATTTAATAAAAATCAAGTAGATCGAGGTGGATCGAATATTTTGCAAGCGAAATAAGTGTTAACAAATGGAAAGTCTAACATATATTGGATAAGTGATAGAAATTCAAATATATCAAAGTTAATTAGATACTTGATAAATGATAAAACTTTAGATAAATCAAGAGTGATTGAATACTTGATAAGTGATGACATTTAAAGCAATCAATTAAACGTTTGGCAAGTGACAAAAGTTTAAACAATTGGAATACCTAAAAAGGAGTGACCTTTAGGCACATTGAAGTTCTAGTAAATCAAAGTAAATATAAGGCTAGGCAATAGAAGTTTTGACCAATTAAGATAGACTTGAGGTGGGGCAAGTGGAAGTACTAGTGAATTAAAGTTGGTTGATATTGGGCAGATGATGTTGTGAAAGCTAGGCCTTCGGGTGATAGAAGTCTTGGTAGATTAAAATTGATCAATACTAGGCAAACGAGAAAATCTTTAAGACTTGATTACAAGCACGAGAAGTACCTAGACAAAGTCTTGGAGGCATGGGTCTTTTAGCAAGGAAATATAAGCGACATGAGAGTCTACAATTGACCTATAGTTTTGGTTCATGTAGAATTGACTTAGGGTAAGACTCAGCCTTAAAGCAAGTTGGAGTCAAAGTTTCAACCAACTAACATATGTTTTTAGTTGACTAATGGTTGGATCAACTAGACAATCAATTTAGGTTGAATTGTCAATTGATAAAATATTTGTATTCCAGAGTTGTTTGGCAATAGATTGAAGCAA
The DNA here is from genome assembly GCF_018446385.1 of Zingiber officinale. Taxonomy (NCBI): domain Eukaryota; kingdom Viridiplantae; phylum Streptophyta; class Magnoliopsida; order Zingiberales; family Zingiberaceae; genus Zingiber; species Zingiber officinale. Next base: position 185,643,545 of record NC_055987.1, on the reverse strand, counting down.
AACTAGTCAATTGATGGAATCACATGAATCTAAGAAGAGAGACATTGATCTATATAACAAACTTAACTACAATTGTCAACTAACTTAAATGTTATAGGTGATCAATTGATTGGATGGAAGATTATTTGACTCAAGTAGTCATTACGAGTAGATAACGGACTACATGCATATTCAATCGACTCAACTATTGCAATTAGTCTATTGATTAGAGGGATTATCATAGTTCCCAGGGCTATCGTGTCATTGTAGGATATCTAGGTTGTTATTCAAATATTTGTAATTCGACCCCTAGTTATGGCATATTTGTAGGAATTTTTTCGCCAAATAAGAGGCGCAATCAAAGGATGTTGAGCTTCTGGGTTGACCACCACGCGCGCTTCCCGATTTATCCTAGTGGTTGATAGAAAACTTTCGTAAGGCCAAATCGATCACTTCTAGGAATAGTCAATGAAACTAACTAGGATTATATTTTTTTTGTTAGATGGATTATCACATGTAGTTGTTGGCAACGAGAGTATATAAGAAGAGCTTCCAATGGGGATTTTGAAAGCAACTCATAAGTGAACATATAAGTCATCCTTGAACAATCCAAAGTGAAAAAATAAGGAAAAAAACAACAAGAAGTGAAACCAAGTCAAAGAAAAGCTCAATTATGCAATCCTTTCTTATGTTATAAATTGTTTTTAATTAACATTGCATTTTCTCATTGTTGCAAGTTTAGATTCTAAAAGATTTCTCCCTAGAAGGACCATAGGCCAAGGAGTAAAATTCTAGAAGTGATCTACTAAAAGATTATAAGTCACATAGTAGAATTCTAGGAGTAATCTATTAAAGGATCATAGACAGTGAATTAGAAATTGAGGGTTCAAACTATGTAAATCACCTTGTTTAATTTGTGTTGTTTGTATTTTCTATATTCCCATGGTGTACCAATGAATTTGTTGAGATAAGCATGAAATTGAACATACTACTATTTACCCCAGTCGTAATATTAATCCAACAAAAGGATGAGCAGTTTGCTTATTTTGCTCAAAGTGTTTGAAGGTTACTAATTAATTAAAAGCTATTTTAGTTGAGTAGATATGTTCCAGTTGACTTTTCACCATAAAATATTTTTGACCAAAAATATTTGATGACTTTACAGGTTGTAGTTAGTATAATATGAATGTTAGGTAAATAAGTTAAATTTATTGGTGCAATTAATTTTTAGGATTTTAATATTTGATAATGTACCTAAGTTGATCAATTTGATCAAGGATTGATTTAAACATGACTTGATGTTTGGAAGAAAGAAGTCTAGTCAGGAGGACTAACAAAGGTAAGTCCTAACTAGAGATTAGGTAAGGCAAAATCCAGACAAGTTTATAGGACCAGATTTCTGGTAAGAGAAAGTTCTAACTGAAAGTTAAACAAGAAAAAGTCCAAGTAGGTTTGTAGGACTAAATACATGGTAAAGACAAATCATAACTGTAGGTTAGGCAAGGCAAAGTCCAAGCAGGTTTGTAGGACCAAATGTCTGGCAAGGGTAAATCCAAGCAGGTCAAAGATGACCAGATGCTTGGCAAAGGAAAATCTTGGGGGAGTGAACCTTGGGTGGTGAGATTCTAAGGAGTAAGTCTTATGTGGTAAAGTCTTGGATGTAGTCCAAGCATGAAGCCTTGTAAGTTGAGTAGACTTACAAGAGTGTGACTTGATCCTAAGGGATTGATTCTTAGGTGGTAAACTTAGATGTGGGACCTTTAAATAAAAGGTAAGCCTAGTAAGACAGATAAACTTACAGTAGTACAGCTTAATCCTAAGGGATTAACACTTAGGTGGTAGACTTGGAGAAGAGACCTCCAAACAAAAGATAAGCCTAGTAGGTCAGGTAGACTTACAAGATTAAGCTAGGTTACTTGCTTGTGTTTTGTATGGTTGTTTTGTAGGAACCTGGAGTTGGAAGTAAAACAGAGAGCAGACAAATATAATCAGACACAACTAGATCAAGTTTGGGGTGAATCGGACTTGACTCGGATCTAACTAGACCCAAACTGATCGGGCTCGATTAACAAGGTTCGAGTTCGGACTTGGATCAATGGCTTGGCTTGGTTCAATCGATCAAAAATATCAATTTAGTCGACCAACTGGGTTAGGTTGACCAGATTGCTGAGTTGTTAAAGAAGTTAATATGGAAGCTAATGTGAAAAAAGATTAGGTTCAATTTTATAATTTGAATGAGGATAAAGATAAGCCAGATGATATAGATAAAGATAAGGCTTAATCCAAATATAACTTTATCTAGATAAAATTTGTTCTAGATAAGGATTTAATCCAACTCTATAAAAGGAAATGAAGACTCTATGTTCAAGAACAAGAATTCCATACTTCTCTTATACTCTGTGCTCGAAGAAAATCCGCTGTGAAGCTCTGCGACTAGGGAAGCTCCAGGAGGGGTGTGTTGCACTCAGGACTTCCGGATCGACTCGCTATTGTTTGTTTGTTTTTAATTACACATTGTACTTCATTTCGTATCTTATGTTGTGCTTGTATTATCAAACTCTAAGATAGGTTTCTCCGCTTTTGGAAAGTTTTCAGAAAGGAGACCACTAGTGGACTCATACTGAGTGCGTACTCCATGGATGCACTGACCCTAGGGGGTTGGGAACCAAGTAAATCCGTGTTTTGTTTATTATTATTCCACTGCATACTAACACTTTGTAGAAAAAATGAATGAACGACAAAAACACAACAAAAATTGACGATCGATATTCACCCCCTTTGTTGATGCACAACAATCCTATAAAATCTAGCTATGAAACTGTAGTTAATATAACGTGAATGTTTTTAAACATGTTAAGTATATGTTGTAGCAGTCATGAACCTTAATTGCTACAATATAAATATTGTTAAATTGGTCAAGTCCGTTTGAGCGACTCAGGATTTACATTTGAAATCGACCTAGCAAAAAATCGAAATTGGTATGTCAAAAAATCAAAAATAACCCAACAATATATTAGGACAAAAAGAACCCATATATCTTTATAATAGAATGAAATTATCCACTTTGAATATAAGCCTTTATGAATTTATTTTTAGGCTCTACCAAAAAGATATTGTACCAATAGAGATATCTTTCATTTTATAAACTTATGATCTTTTCTATCTGTTTCCAATGTGAAACTTTGATTATATTTTCAACAATCCTCTCTTCAAATAAAGGACCACAATTATGTAAGTACCACGTTGTGGTTTTGGTGTTATCAATTAAGTCAAGTTAGGTCCTGTGTATGTTTGATGTTTTGTGTATAAATGTGCAGGAACTTAGAAGCACAGGAAGTCAAACGAAAGACATAACTATCGAGAAGGATGACATGGGAGAGAGTCAGCGGGCTCAGTACGTCTGAGGGACGAGGTGTTGCGGAAGAGTACATTGGTGGACGAGAAAGAAGCAAACGACATTTCTGGGGACAAGAAGCCGAAGAGGAAGTTTGCTCGAAGAGAAGGAAGGAAAATTAGTTCGGGTGAGCCATATTCCGGATGGTCAAAATCACCCAAGCAAATGGAACAGGATCGGAGGAGAACTGGATTGTCCGGGCACATGGACCAAGTCCAGGTGCTTGAATGCTCGGGGCGCCTGGACCGCCCTGGCCAACCCAGGGTGCCTCCTCGACGCGCCCCTGTTTAGGGCCACGTCAGCACGATCCGAGCGCCCAGAGCTGGTCCAAGCGTCGGGATCAAGAAAAATATATCTTTACAAAGCCATTGTGATGTGGGTAAAATTTTATCTACACCTAGGAATCTAGAGCTGCCGACCAACAAGCTATAAATAGAGTTCTGGTCTTAGTAGTTCAGAACAACACTTGAAAACGATTTTCTTTTTGTTCTACTTTGTAATCTAGTGTTTAAACTACTGTAGGAGGCTTCTCCGTCGGAAGAAAATTTGATAGTGAGTTTTCAACATCTAGGACGAGCAATCTTCTATTTGCAAACCAAGTAAAAAGATTTACCTCTTCTTTCTTTCTTGTTAATTAGTTTTTATTAAACAAGTATTTCTTAATTTAGTTTGAAAAGTCGAGAAAAATTGATTTTTATTTTTAGGACAATTACCCCTTCTTACCGGCCTCAAGAGGACCAACAAATTATTCTCATAGTCCGGGTCTTCCCTCGAGTATCCAATCACCCTTGACTTAGCTTGCTTTGGGTCTCTCCTCTAAAACTTTACCATTGACCTACTTGAACTTTTCATCACCTAGGATTCACTCCCTAGGATTTCCACTAAGCATTCAGTCACCTTTGACTTGCTTTAACTTTTCGAGTTCACTTCTCTAGAAGCTCCCATTTCCTTTGTTCAAGGCCACTAATCTATCCACATGGCTCGATCTGGACCATGACTCTAGCTCGTGCTTCTTCCGGCGGTTAGTTCGATAAAGAGTGACCTTACTTTAATTTGACACCATTTATTAGGACCAAAAGAATTCATATATCTCAACAATGATTTGATATTGTCCACTTTGGGTCCAAACTCTCGTGGATTTATTTCTGGGCTCTACCCAAAAGATCTTATACCAATAGAAATATCTTGTATCTTAAAATGATATCCGTCTAATTATTATCCAAAATCTTTTATAGTCATCCGATACATTTCAACTAAAATGATAAATATACATTAAAAAAAATTTAAGTTGATAATAATAAAAAAGGTATTTTTTTAAAATATATATGATGATGTAAAAAAAAAAGAGTCTCTAAAATGATTTATATAATCGATTTCACTTAGTAATATAAAATTTAATTGTTGTTGTATATGTATCCTTGGTATATACTAATAAAAAAAATACATTTCAACTAAAAATACTTGGCTATTTTCAAAGGATCCGAGCTAAACTGATGTTGTTGTGATTTTGAAATTCTTATGAGCATGTCAATGTTATTTTTTCTTGATTTTAAACCACTCAAATACTTTATGTCAAACTTAATAATGACTAAACCAATCTCAATTTGATATAATTTTAATCGACTAACGAATGATTTCAATCATGATTAAACACTTCAAAGCAAGCAAGATAATGAAAAATGGATTTTTTTTTTTTTTTTTTCCTTAATGGAATAGCGCAATGGGACAGCGGCTAAATCTTTTAAATGATTAATTAAATATTTAATGATCGAATCTTAATTGCGTAGAGAAATTTTTATATGTGAATTAAAAAACAAACGAAAAAGAAACACGGACTTCGTGTCCTCTTCTGTTCTCTCGCTCTCTCCTCGCTGTCTACTACATACAGGGCGTGACCTTTCAAGACAAAATGCGGACACAATGGCTGTGGCTGCATCTTCATGATTTCTCGGTGAAGTCACTGCGCTCGTCACAGATTTCTCTTAAACTTACCATTCTAAGCATGGAGTGAAATCTTTATGTGCTATTAATGCCCATTCTTGCAACGATTTCTTCTCATCTTTGCCCAAATCAGTTGTTTGCTTCCCATGACGACGGACCAACCGGCGGCGAGATGTGCTCACTTCGTGCTGGTGCCGCTCATGGCGCAGGGCCACACCATCCCCATCGTCGACATGGCGCACTTCCTCGCCCGCCACGGCGCCCACGTCACCTTCCTCACCACCCCGCTCAACGCCCTCCGCATCGACGCCATCATCCAACGCGCCGGCGCGTCTGGGCTTGCCATCGACTTCGTCTCCCTCCCTTTCCCCTGCGCCGACGCCGGCCTTCCCCTAGGCTGCGAGAACATCGACGCCCTTCCGTCCCCGTCGCGCGACTACCTCCCCAACTTCCTCCGCGCCTGCGACATGCTCCGGGCCCCCTTTACCGAGCACCTCCGCCGGCACCCTCTGACGCCGAGTTGCATCGTCTCCGACGCCGCGCAACCGTGGACCGGGGAGATGGCGCGGGACCTGGGCGTCCCGCGGCTCATCTTCCATGGCCTCGGGGGCTTCACCATCCTCGCGCGGCAGATCCTGCACCAGGAGGACGTCTACGTGAGGGTCACCGACGAGTCGGAGATACTCGACGTCCCAGGATTTCCTCACCCGCTGCGGGTGCCGATGGCCAAAACTCCGGGCACCTTTTGGGGTCCTAAGCTGCAGCACCTACGCCTGAGGTCCATGGAGGAGGAAGCCAAGGCCGATGGCGTTGTGGTGAACACATTCGACGACATTGAGGCCGTGTACGTGGAGAGCTATCAGAAGATGATCGGAAAAAGGGTATGGACAGTCGGCCCCTTGTGCCTCTGCAACAGAGATGCCGCCCATATGACCGCGAGGGGAAACAAGGCGGCCGTTGATGAGAATCAATACTTGCGCTGGCTCGACTCAATGGCGCCGACCTCCGTGATTTACGTGAGCTTCGGTAGCCTCGTCACCGCCGGCGTCGAGCAAATTGTGGAAATTGGAATGGCTCTGGAAGGTGCAGGGTTTCCGTTCGTATGGGCGATTAAAGCCGGAGACCAAGCAACCATACAGGTGGATCGGTGGCTGGCAGAGAGCGGTTTTGAAGAGAGGACAAGAGGGAGGGGGCTGGTGATACGAGGGTGGGCGCCGCAGATGATGATCCTATCGCACCCTGCTGCCGGCGGGTTTTTGACGCACTGCGGGTGGAATTCCACTCTGGAGGGAATATGCAGCGGCCTTCCCATGGCGACTTGGCCGCACTTCGGAGACCAGCACCTGAACCAGAAGGTGGTGGTGGAGGTGCTGAGGATCGGGGTGGCAGTGGGAGGCGGATCGGCCAATTGGGGAGACGAGAACAGCGGGACGGTGGTGAGGAGGGAGAAGATCGAAAAGGCAGTGAGGGAGTTGATGGGAGGAGGGGAGGAAGCCGAAGGGAGGAGGGAGAGGGCGAGGGAGCTGGGGGAGAAAGCAAAGCGCGCCATGGAAGAAGGTGGCTCTTCTTATCAGAACTTGAGCATGCTGATACAGCAATTCCCGGCTGAAGAAGAGTAGATGAAGGTAGGTGAACATTCGGTTAAATTAATTGAATGAATTAAAAATTAATTTCATGTTGACTAATTAAATTAAATTAAAGGTTTATTAAAATTAAATTAACAGAATCAATTATTTTCGTTAACCTTAAATTAATTAAATTTATTTAAAATAATAATAATAATAATAATTTATATAAAATTAATATTAAATTAACCTAATATTCATTTATGATGCACTAATCCCCAGATCAAATCTTCTATCTCTAAATTTATCTGTCTCGGTGTCCCCTGTCGATCGGACGGACCAGATTATATCTTAAGACATCATGATATCTTTAAGATATGTGCAGTATCTTCGTGATGTGTAAGGTATCCTTGAGATGTAATCTGGTCCGTGCGATCGATAAGAGGACATGGGGACTGAGAAATTAGGGGATAGAGGATTTGATCTCCACTAATCCCTTGCTTAGTACAAAGTCTTTTCCTAAGTACTCTCATATGTTCCAATTGAGGATTGATTTTTCCTCCCAATTAAATACTCTCATATGTTCCAATTGAGGATTGATCTTCTAGAAATCCACCTTGACGTTTTACCATTGTACTGTGTCCGTGGGAGCTCATACGATAAATATTTCAGAGTTTGAAAGGGAATCATAGAAATTGATTCATTAGCATTGTATTTTCTTATTGTTGTAAGTTTAGGTTATAAGAGGTTTTTACACCTCTAAAACGACCACGCCATAGAGTAAAATTCGAATGCTGATCTACTAAAAGATTATATGTTGGAATTAAGAAGGTGAAAGAGCACATTTTTCCCTTCATCTTTTACCTTCATTAATAAAAAAAATATTGATAAACTTAGTTAACTTTATTGATTATTTTGGAGTGTCATAGTAAAATATTCAAATTATCTCTCAAGTATCTATAATTTGATCTTTATATATGACGTATTTATAAAAATTTTAAACATGAAAAATACCGGATCCATCACGAATCCACTGTAAGTGTTTCATGTTCACAGAATTTGTTTTTATAATTTTTCATGTTTTAGAACACCAATAATAGTATCAGAGCTATGTTCTAAATGCGTGATGCTTGTCATGATTTGCTCGCTTCGTGTGGTTTCCATCGTCACCAAGGGGTTGAAGAGTTCATGAGCGATCGTCGCTTGCAAGAACCGGTGACCGCGTCGTGGTGGTTTCCCTTGAGTCTGGCATCACGAAGTCATGATTTCTGCCCCACTGCCAGGAACTCACGATAGTCCTTGGTAGCACAAAGTCATGATAGAGGGGGGTCAGTTATCACGTCGATTGACTGATGATCGACTTCTGTAGCCAAAGAGCATCGACGATGCCCCCACGGGTTGGATCAGCCGGAAGGGTGCCTGACACTTGCAACGGAAGTTCAGGGGTCGAGGGTCGCCAGTTACATATGGGCGTAAAATCTCGGTCTACTGCGCTTTAAATTCCACTCGACCCCTAGTCACCTCTCCTGCCCAACTTAACCATGATTTATCCCCTCTGAATATCTATGGGGTCGGATCCAGGGGGCCGCTAAGATGACGGTTTCACCTTTTTACAACAGAGAACATCGACGATCACCTCGGTAGGTTGGTGATTGATCACCATGGTCGACGACCTTGCATTCAGCGCGACATAGAAGAAGAATTTTTTTCCACAACTATTTCTTATTCAATTGAGAAGAATCGTTTGATTTTGTTAAATAAAAACAAAAGGAAAAAGTGAGCGTTTTTCTTGGGTTCACGTTTTGTTTTTAAGGGAAAAAGATTTTTTTTTAAACTGTTTTGATTCAAATCAATTTAGCTCAATTGGATATCTAATTTAAATTATTGATTACTTTAATTAGACCCTGATCTCATTCAAACTATTAGTTAATTTAACCAGATCAATTTAATTCAATCATACCCGATTGAATTTAAATGTATGATTTAATCCAAAGGGACTAGGCTAATCGAAATTTGTCAAAATTACAAGAATTGGGTTAATTTGATTTGTTGGACTGGATCTTTCCTGATTTGATTAAATAGGCCAAATTTATTCTATTGGGTCAGTTTTGATCAAATTGAACCATATTGTCTAATGGGCTAGAATTGATCAAATGAGCCTTGATTTGATCAATAAATCTAAATGTAACTTAAATAAGCTTAGGTTAAACAACAACAATAAGTAAGTTTAGGTGATCCATGTCTAATTGGATAAGTTCTAATGAGGACAAGGAACTAAGCTATTGCTCAAGGTCTAGTTTCCCAATTAATCAATCTAGTGTGTCAGTCAATTGGAGCTCCGCAAATAAAAAAAAATTATTTTTCATACTTGTTTATGGATTTTGTATGTTTGTTCTATGCATATGTAAGAATTATATTGAATCAGTTTTGTTATTGATTTGTCGATTTTGTCGATTTTATACTGACATCATTGTTTTCAATTCCAGATGCCACGGATGATATACACAATGACTCATCTCAATGAACGATCGGATGAGCCGAGGGATGAGATTCATGAGATAGAGTATGACTCGACTCACGGAGTTAAAGGACATATTAGACAGCTTGATCAATTATTCTGGAAATTCGAGCATGAAGAGTTTCCGATCCTGGACAATTACAGGATCTTGGCTTTGATTCCTTCACCGCCGGGGCATCCCAAGGTTATGGCACACCATATACGAGGGCGCTATAAAGGGTGTATCTCATATTCAGAGTTGTGTGTGGAGCTACTTCACCATGAATATCCAGAAGATGATCCTGAAGAGTTTGAAAAAGATCCAAAGAAGGATCCTGAAGATTCTAACTTCTGAGGAGGATCCTGAAGAGTCCAAGGAGGATCCAAAAGAGGATCCGAATGTGGATCAAATGAAGAATCTTGAATCTGATCTACTTGAGATTGCTCTAATTGAGTCCGAGATGAATGGGATAGTACTGCCCACCTCACTGGTGTTTTTTTTAATGGGAGTGGTGTTAACTTATCTAGCTTATTAGAGTTCAGTTGTTGTAATTATCACTATGTACAAAACAATATTAGCTCATTTAATAAAGTCATGTAGTATAAACTATGTAGGATCGTTGCGCTAGAGGGGAGGTGAATAGCGCTCGTGACTTTCACATTCGTTTAAAAATAATCGAGAGTAACAACGGAAAGAAAAGAGAAAGAGAAAGAAGATCACACAAGAACACAAGTCAAAATTTACTTGGTTCGGAGCCTATGACGACTCCTACTCTAAGGTCCGCGATCGTTGATCATTTTCGTAGGGCAATCACTATAATTTCGAAAAACCTTTACAATAGAGAATTACAAGTGTGGTAATTTAATTACAATAATTTAAAATTTTACCAACAACAACGATGTTGAAATTATGAGTTTCTGGTCGTCAGAGAAGTGTTACAGTTTCGTTGGATCGTTTTTGGAGTAGTGCACAAGAGAAGGATCTCGAATTTGAGTTGTTGTTTAGGTGTCGGTGAATCCTCCTTTTATAGCCCACTCCGAGTGTTTGGAACCTCCCCAGGGCGCCCCCACGGGGCTGACGTGGCGTGCTCTCGTCGAAACTAGATCCAACAAGAGTTATCTGCCTTCGGGCGCCCGACCACCCCCGAGCGCCCGGACCGAGACGTAGCTCCACCAATCAATGCACTCCAGCTCACCGTACAAATCATTTTTTGTCGTCCGGGCACCTGGAGCAACTCGGGGTACTCGGACCACGAGGGTCGTAGCCAGGCACCTCACTCGGCTCGGCTTGTTTATCGGTGAAGCTAGTCCGAGTACTCGGACCATCATTTTTGTAAACTTGTTTCTCTACAAAACAAGGTTAGTCTAGGCAATAATATTTAAAGAACGATAAGTTTTGATAGTCTTTGGACTGTCCATTCCTGACCTTGAGTTTTCTTGAAACTCTAGGTCGGATCGATACATACTGTTCCTTTTTCGTGGAACGCATACTCACCTACCCCCTCCCAGGAGAAATTATCTTTTGTCAGACTGATCCTCCAAACCGTTTGGACTTTTACTCAATGTCCAAGACTTCAAGACTTCATGTTAAACGTTCAATCCACGACCCGTTCAGTCTTCCACCTGGTGTCAGCGACCCCCAGGATTTTCACCTAGAGTCCTCGACTCTAAGATTTTGCCTAAATTCCTCGACCCACCAAGATTTTGCGCAAAATCCCAATCCCTCAGACCATGACTTCGTTGTCTAACCGCAGCTAGGACTTTCCTCCTGCCTAGCCTTAACTAAGACTTTCCTTTGCCTAAGATAATATAGGACTTTCCTACACACTGAGTTCAACTTTTTATATAACAAAAAATCTTAACTTTGAACCCTTCGTCACAATTAAAACTTAAGTTCGATCATCTGGTACTTCCTGCACTAACAATCTTCGTTTTTTTTATTATAGCAACACAATTCAAAGTTAAGTAAATCATAACAAGAAATAATAGTAAAGAATTTGAGCATAAATAATTTGACAATTTAAGTAAAGATGCTCCCCTTAATTTTATTAAATTGTGTTTGGCTTAATTTTTTAAACCTTTCTCTCCCCCTATAATATAAATACAAAAAAATATATGTAGAGAGAAAATTATTTAATTTGTAAAGATAGTATTTAAAAAAACTAACTTTTAATCTTTTTAAATTTAAGCTCCTCTAAAATCATCACTGCTTTTTTTCTTAATAAAAAATTTGGCTAAATTCTTAGATTTGAAAAAAAAACACTTGAAGTACATAGCTTTTGAAAAAATTTCTATAAAAACCTGATTAAGTACTTAACTTTTTGAAAAGTTTTTAAAAGCTTAGTTATATACTTAACTTTTTTTTTTAATTCTCTTAAACAAACTTAGTTAACTACTTTGCTGAAAAAATTTTAAACAGTTAAATACTTAACTTTTTAAAAGATTCCAAACAAACTTAGTTATTTTTTGAAAAATACTTTAACTTTTAAAAATATTTAAATTTTAACCATTTTTTTCTCTCTCACACATTAATGACTTAAAAAATTTAAATAAATTGTTAATTTTAAAGGACCCTAAAGTCCAAGCATGGAAAGTAAGATTAAAAAACTATTTAAAATAGTCATTTATTTTCCTGATTTTCTATCTTACACTTTCTAAGTTATTAAACAAATTAAGCTTATGAGTTTATATGAAATGAAATTAAGTTAATTTTAAAGTTATTTTTGAATTTTAAAATTATTAAGTCTAAATTTGAAGATTATTTAATTATAAATTTTAAAATATTTAAGTTTAACTTTTAAAAATTTAAGTTTGAATTCCAAAATATTTAAGTTTGAATTTGTAAAAAGTATTTTAAGTTTGAGTTTTGAAATAATCAACTTTAAATTGAAGTGTTTCAAAATAATTGAGTTTGAATATTAATTAAGTTTTGAAAATACTTAAGTGTTGAAATTATGATTTTGAGAATTAGTTAAAATCAAGATTTTGAAAATTAAATAAGATTTTTAAATTAATTAAGTTTGAAAATAAGTAACATTTTAAAATTAATTAACATTTGAAAATAATTAAAATTTTAAAATTAACATTAGAAAATAATTAAGTTTGAATAATTAAATTTTAAAATTAATTAAAGCTTTGAAATTAGTTAAGATTTTGAAATTAATTAAAGTTTAAAATTAAGTATGATTGGTTTGAATTAGATTAGACTAATTTTCAATTGTAACCTAAATCCATCTCAACCTTTCTAAATTTTCATTCATGGAACTTTATGAGTTTTGTGAGATGGTTAATTTAATATTCAATTTAGATTAAAATCTAAGGATTGATTTATATTTGAGTTAGACTAAGGTTTAACAGTTAGTTAACTAAACATTCATTTTAATAATTGACTTCCAGGCTGTGGTGTGACACTAGGCCTTCTTAGATATTGGAACAACAACCACTTCTAGACGAAACTTTTTAAAGAAATTAAGTATTTAATTTTCTTTCTAAGAATCCTTGGTCTAACTAAACAAGTGTCGATCCAGCTTAAGTCCTTATCTATCCTAATCTAAACATGTACAAGGAAAAAAGCAGTATATCAAGCATCAATTAGGCTTATCTAATAATAAATATGATCTTTCTATTGACTTCATTTGTATCATAGTCTCGATAAGGTCTATCAAGATAGTAAATTTGATCATTAGGGATCCAATATTGATCAAATCCAACTTAATTAGTCAGGTTAGACTTGGGGACCCAAGCTTGGACTAGGTTCTTAGTTGATCGATTCACTAAAGACAAGTAAGATTTGAATCGATGTCTAGCCTTGTACTCAAATTTGGTTCGGTTGTATACGTCCCTTTATTTTCCAAGAATCAGATCAAAGTTCTTGGAACTCAAGGCGAATCGTTCCAATGTGTCCTTAAGTCCTTTGACTTAGTTTTTAAATTGAAATTTTCTCCCTCAAGTTGTTAGACTTGGGTTGAATTTCCACTTTGAACTGGCTCAGTCAAAGGACTTGGGTTAGTCTCCTCCTTAAGAGATTCAATCTCTTTTTGGAGTGTCTTGACCCAGATATTAGACTTAGCTAATTTTCAATAACAAATTAAATTATGTGATCGTATTAAGGAAGTACTTACAGTGGATTGAGAACCTTCTGACCGGATACGGATCCGTAACTTCGCTCGGACTCAACTTCCGATTCTATCTCAGACTTAAATTTAGTCTCGGTAACATGAGCTTGTACGACTAGAGCAAGGAAGCTTGCTTGAATTTATTCTTCTTCGTCCGACTCTTCCGATGACTCGAACCATGTTGCTTTCAAAGCCCTCCTTCTTCTTTGCTTCTGGTTTGGACATTCAAACTTGTAATGTCCCTTCTTGCTACAGCTGTAGCAGGTAACTTCAGACTAAGCCTTCGTGTTCAATTGAGTCACCTTCTTAATCTCTGGTTTGGTGAAGCTCTTCTTCTTCTTGTACAATTTTTGTACCAGTTTCACGAGCTCGACGGTGATTTCATTATCGTCTTTTGAGTCTGATTCATCTTCAAACTTGGATTTGGTCCAACGCTTGGTTTTTGGTTCTTTCATTCTGCTTGTACCTACAATCAAAGCAATACCTTTCTCGACTGGCAGTGCATTAGTCTATTCAAGAAGTTCGAAATCGGAAACAACTTATCTAATTTAATTAAGGAAAGCTCCTTAAATACCTTGTAAGAATCTACCATTGATACCCACAATGTATTTCTCAGAAAAGCATTAAGTGCGTACCTTATTACATCGCGGTTCTCCACTTTCTGTCCGATCGCATAGAGATCGTTGAGTAGATCTTGGATCCAGACGTGTAGTTAACTTGTTGACTCACCTTCTTGCATTTTAATGTTATATAATTTATTAAAAATTAGATCTCTTTTACTTACCTTAGTATCGAATGTCCCTTCATGCAGTTCGATCAATTTCTCCCATAATTCCTTTGCTCTTGAGAATGGGCCGACATGGTTTAGCTCTTCTTTGGCCAAGCCACATTGGAGAATGCATGTCGCTTTTGCATTTGCCTCAATCTTCCTCTTTGTTGGTGTGTCCTACTTATCGCTTTTACCATTAAAACCATTCATGATGTGATCAGTTAGTTAAATTATTATTAAATATTTTTAACCAAAATACAAATTTATATATAAAGTGAGAACCATTGCACTGTCATTATTTTGAACCTCATAGGTGTTGGTGAAATCAGATCTCAACTTGGTCATGTTAGATTAAGGATTGATATGTTAAGGTGTTTTGATTTTTTTTTTTTCTAATCTAGTATCCAAGTTTCACCCCCCTAATTCTAGAGGTAGACAGTCTTCCTCCTTAGTTTATCTATCAAGTAAATTCAAAGTACAACTTATGTATACTTAGAGATCGACCTTTAGAATATTCGTCCATACTGGGATTCAAACTCGGGTTCTCTTGTTTGTTTGCCTAAGTGTTTTACTGTTTAACAAAATCTATTTTTGAAAATACCCCCATCTAATATACTTAATTAGATTTTTACCATTAAAACCATTTGGGAAGTGATCAGTTAGTTAAATTATCATTAAATGTTTTTAACCAAAATGTTTGATAATTTTAAATGTCTCAAATTCATATATAAAATGAGAATTTTTGCACTTTGTCATTATTTGGAACCTTATAGGTGTTGGTGAAATCATATCTCAACTTGGTCATGTTAGATTAAGGATTGTTATGTTAAGTTGTTTTGATTTTTTTTTTTTTTTGATAATCTAAGTGTATAGGTTTCACTTGACTAATTCTAAAAGTAGACAGTCTTTGTCACACCCCAGGTAGTCCTTGTCCGAAGAAATTTCGACAGCATCTCCCCTGTACGGGTGACAATATGAATCCTGAATACATATATCTATACCTCGGCCACACACGGCCGGAACAATACAATACAAATAAGAAACAAACCACGCAGTTTATATCAACATTCCACACAGTTCAACATATAATCAATCCACGCAGTTTAATATAGAAAGACTATAAGGAATCCGCGAAGATATATGTAAACATCCTACTCCACTACAACGAAGAAAACAAATCCACGAAGTAATGGGAAAATCCGCAGCGGAAAACAAAACTAGCAAACCCGAATGTTCAATGTCCACAATACAAACCCACATCATCAGTATATGCGTAGAAACAATAACAGAAATCTAAAATAAGAAATCCTCATAACGAAGGGGCTAGCGACTGGAATCTCTCCTGACGGCCTCAACCTAAAAAAATAGTAACAACGGGATGAGTTCAAAGAACTCAGCAGGTAATCCAATAGATATGTACAGCAACATATAACCACCAGTGACATCTTATGGTACAGTACACTAAACCATAGAGCCTACAGTACAATTTCCTAACAGTACAACCTACGGTACAGTCTCCTAACAGTATAACAGATATGCATAGCTGAAATAAACTGTAATAACCAGCAATATGCATAAAGTACAGTCTATAGCAAGAATAATAAGAAAATGCATAACTGAAATAAACTGTACTCACCTGCGAGGCTTGGGCAACTGACTGTGAACATACAGAGATAAAAATAGTCAGAGCAAATAAGCATGTATCCTGTATGCATGTCAATCATATGAAATCACCAAAATGCATCATCCAATATGCAACAATCACAATAAATGCAATCCGTGCATATGATGAAATATGACATGGTCACCCCTGTCAGCCAGTCAGCCATCTCACACACAATGGTGAGACCGAGTGGGTAGGGCTGTGACACCGTGCACTCTGCCATCACTGCCCCTGAAGAGTGACCGAGTGGACGGGATGCTGTCGGAGTACACCTATCCTCCTACCTCAAACATAGTGAGGGAGCGCAATGCTCTCATCTCCCGGTACGCGATGACGGGGAGGGATCCCTGCCTGCTACCACGTTGCAATCACACTACCCATGAGCGGATCAGCGGAGCACTACAGAGCTAACTACCATACACACCCTAGTGCTGTGCCACTACCCATAAGTTGACACGTTGTGTGCAGGCCCATGTAGCCGACCGACGAGCTCAACAATAATGGAGTCGTCAATCGCCCAGCATGCAATCATGCGATATGGTGCATGTGACTACAATATGACATACCTGAACAAAGCCTCCTCCATATATGTGTGTGCCAAAAAGGTAAACACATATGAATATAACCATGATATAAGCAGTATAGATCCAACAACATATAACAATTATCTACAGCAACTGATCCAGTGGAAAATAACACTAAATGTATCTATCCATCTCCATAACATACATAAACATAGCAAAAGGTAAAAATCATCCAATTCTAAAGTACAACAACTGACAGAAGTAATTATATATAAACTATACATATCATAAGACAGTATCAAAAGATAAGTCAAAGGGTACCCGCCTCAAATAGCAGGTAGTATCACGCCAAATCCAACGTCGAGACGCCTGTCTCGAATCAGAGTCCTGTGTCAGACAAATAAACAATATATATATTTTATTTAGCTAAATCCAATGAATAGCTAAATAAAATCCCTAATACTAAATTAGGGCAAAACCCTAATCACATCAATCTTAACCTACCTAATAAATCTAATGGTCAATTAGGGTTAGTTACCTAATCCCTAATCACCAATTAGACTAGCAATCTACCTAAATTAAATCCAATAGTTGATTAAGGTTAATTACCCTAACCCCAATCATT
Source organism: Zingiber officinale (assembly GCF_018446385.1). NCBI lineage: Eukaryota > Viridiplantae > Streptophyta > Magnoliopsida > Zingiberales > Zingiberaceae > Zingiber > Zingiber officinale. The sequence goes on along the minus strand of NC_055987.1, from coordinate 185,626,473 downwards.
CCATTAACTTAATCTAAGCAATTAAATCTAATTACAATCAACATAACCCTAATTCAAATCTACACATCATGTATCAAATAATCATGGATTAATCCAATGTATTCCTAATCCAATACATGAATCTAATTCATCAACACATGAAACAATTACCCTACACCTTACCTCGAATCACAGCCGATACTATTGCTGGTTGGAGTGCTGTCGGTAAGGAAATACCTCACGATCACAATTCCACAGAACAGAACAGAACCTCACAGCCACACTTGTTGATCCACAACACTCAATTTCACCTCACAGTCCTTATCCTTTGATCCACAACCGAGAATCGTCACTGCTGGAACCCAAGAACACCTTCACAATCACAGAACCTCACCTCCCTGGATCGGATCAAGATGAGAAGATCACAAATTCAACCAAGCCTTCTAAATTCAAATGATAACCTAATTCCTGAAACCAACCCTTACCTTCAATCGGTTGTCTCCAGAAGAAGTCGCCCAATCCGATCCAACTTGAGGAGACACGGGTTGTTCTGTGAACAGCTCAAGAAGAACAAGCGAAGGGTCAATCGGTCGGAGACAATGCACATCAAGCCCTCCACCGTGCCCTAGCCACCTAGCTGTCGTCGCTTATGCGCAAGAACCGGCCGAGGAAACAATTACTCCTCAGTGGCGTCGCCCGATCCAATCCGAGATGGATCGCACTGTAAGCAGCACGATGAGAGCTAAGGGGAGGTCGATCGGTTAGGAGACAACGCGAATCAAGCCTCCTTCGTGCCCTAGGTACCGTGCCGTCGACGTCCGGCCGTCGAATCCACCGAACAACAACCCCTCGGCCGAAGATGACTTGAAGCCCGCTGGTTCCCGTCGAGCTCCGGTGACGTGCTCCTCCAACCTCGACGCCGATTCGTCCGCGAGAGGGAACAGAGAAAGAGGGGATCGGAGAGGAAGAGGGGAAGGAGTCCGGGTGATCGGCGATTTGGGGGAGGAAATAAGGGAAAAAGGATTTATATAATTTAAAGCATTTCCTCACTTAAACGGTATCCCATACAGGCTTTATCCGTGCCCGCCGATCGATCCCCTCAAAACCCTCCATACGAGCTCTGAAAAATTCCCAGAAAATTTCTAAAAATTCCAAAATATTTTATAAGGCTATTTCCCCAATAACCCTATTTATTAAATTTTCCGATATCTTACATCCTCCCTTACTAATAAAAATTTGGTCCCCAAATTTCGCTATAACCAACAGCAAACACTAGAATATAACAAAACAGTATAAATGCTGAAAGAAACTCTAACCCACATACCTCAAGTAAAAAGATGAGGGTATCGAGCTCAGATCATATCCTCCAACTCCCAAGTAGCCTCCTCGTCAGAATGATGCTGCCATCCGTATTTAACCAGTCGGACAGTCTTGTTTCGCAACTGACGCTCTCTATGGTCCAGAATCCGTACCGGAACCTCCTCGTAAGTGACGTCAAACTGAATAGGAACTGACACATCTGACAGAACATGTGCCGGATCGAATACATATCTCCTCAGCATAGATACATGGAATACATCATGAATGCCAGTTAGAGATGGTGGTAGCGCCAGACGGTAAGCTACTGCTCCAATCCTCTCCAAGACTGGAATGACCCAATATATCGTGGAGCTAACTTACCTCGAAGACCAAATCTCTTCACCCCTTTCGTGGGTGAAACTCTCAAAAACACATGATCACCAATAGAGAACTCCAGGGGTCTCCGTCTCTAATCAACATAACTCTTCTGACGGTCCTGAGCCTCAGACATCCTCTGCCTAATAGTACGAACCAACTCTACCTCCTGCTGAGCTCTCTGAGGTCCTAACAGCTGGGCCTCCCCAACCTCCTCCCAGAGGATGGGTGTCCGACACGGTCTACCATACAAAGCCTCAAACGGTGTCATCTGGATAGCCGAATGATAGCTGTTGTTGTAGGCGAACTCCACTAATGGTAAGTGGTCCTCCCAACTGCCTCCGAAATCCATAACGCAAGACCTCAGTAAGTCCTCCAAAGTCTGAATAGTCCGCTCTGACTGCCCCTCTGTCTGCGGATGAAATGTCGTACTGAAATGAAACTGTGTGCCCAAGGCCTGCTGCAGACTCTGCCAGAATCAGGACGTGAACCGTGGGTCTCTATCAGATATAATACTCAAAGGAACTCCATGCAATCTGATAATCTCTCGACAATATAACTCTGCTAATCGATCCAGAGAATCAGTCTTCCGGATCGCTATAAAATGTGCGGATTTGGTTAATCGTTCAACGATTACCCAAATCGCATCATGACCTCGTCGAGTCCTAGGTAATCCTACCACAAAATCCATAGTAATATGCTCCCACTTCCACTCTGGAATAGGGATCCTCTGAAGTAAACCAGCAGGTCTCTGGTGCTCAGCCTTCACCTGCTGACAGACAAGACATCTAGCTACAAACTTCACGATGTCTTTCTTCATACCGTTCCACCAATAGGAACGCCTCAAATCACGATACATACGGGTCCCACCTGGGTGGATAGCAAATCTAGAACGATGAGCCTCCTAAAGTAACTCCTCCATGACCGGGTGAGACTAAGGTACACACAATCTGCCTCGAAAATAAACAATACCCTCGTCATCTCGTGTAAACTCGGTCTGCTGTCCAGAAGCTATCCGGCTGCTAATATGTAAATGATGATCTCCGGCCTGGGCCTCTCGAATCCTCATCCTGATCGACGATTGAGCAACCATGGTAACAAGAATACCCTGCTCTGTCCGTCCCTGCTCCTCAAGGCCCAACTCGGAGAATCCATGAATCAAGTCCGTGACTAAAACTCGGTGACAAGCTAAAGTCCCTCTGGACTTCCTGCTAAGTGCATCAGCAACCACATTAGCTTTACCCGGATGGTAGCTAATAGTACAATCATAGTCCTTCAGGAACTCCATCCATCTCCTCTGTCGGAGATTGAGTTCCTTCTGTGTGAAAATATATTTGAGACTCTTATGATCAGTAAGAATCTCAAAAGTAATACCATAAAGATGATGTCGCCAAATCTTCAAAGCAAAGATAATAGCGGCTAGCTCTAAATCATGTACTGGGTAGTTCTTTTCATGCTCCTTCAACTGACGAGAAGCATAGGAGACTATCCTACCATGCTGCATCAAAACAGCGCCCAAGCCCTGAAGAGATGCGTCTGTGTAAAGTACGAATCCATCATCACCAGAAGGTAAAACCAAAACTGGTGTTGATACTAATCTCCGCTTCAGCTCCTGGAAGCTGGTCTCGCAAACCTCTGACCACGTGAACTTCACGCCTTTCCTAGTCAGACGTGTCAACAACATAGCAATACTGGAGAAACCCTCAACGAATCGTCTGTAATATCCAGCCAGTCCCAAGAAACTGCGGATCTCCTGGACTGACTTCGGCTGCTCCTAGCTAGTGATAGCCTCGATCTTCTGTGGATCTACTGAAATACCTCGGCTTGACACCACGTGTCCCAGGAAACCAACTGAAGATAGCCCAAATGCACACTTGCTGAACTTCGCATACAGGTGATGTCGTCGAAGAGTCTCCAAGACTATGCGAAGATGCTGTTCATGTTCCTCCTCGGAACGCGAATAGATCAATATGTCATCGATAAACACAATAACAAATTGATCTAGATACTCCAGAAAGATACGGTTCATCAAATCCATAAATACTGCTGGAGCATTGGTAAACCCAAATGGCATTACCAAAAACTCATAATGTCCGTATCTGGTGCGGAATGTTGTCTTCTGAATATCAGAATCTCTGACTCTCAGCTGATGATATCCAGACCGCAGATCAATCTTGGAATACACTGATGTATCTCTAAGCTGATCAAATAAATCCTCAATCCGTGACAAGGGTTACTTATTTCTGATAGTCACTGCATTCAGCTGCCTATAATCGATGCACAACCTCAGAGTACCATCCTTCTTCTTGACGAATAGTACAGGAGAACACTAAGGCGGAATACCGTGGGGTTCTCCACAAGGACACCGAAATGCTCCTGCCCGTGCATGCCATAAGCAGTTGCTGCAGGGAGAGCTATCCTCTGTTGACGATGCGAAAATTGAGCTTTCGACCCGCCTCGCTAAGTCCCGGACTGACCAAACTGTCCTCCCGGAATAGAAATCCCGGAAGCTACATGCTGAGCCTTCAGCGAACAGTCTCGGCTCAAGTGCCCAGACAGTTTGCAATAATAGCAACCTGACTGTCCCAGGGTGCATGCAGAAGTAATGTGATCTCAGGACCCACATCGGGTGTAGTGAGAGTCACCGGTGGACAGTTTCTGAATTTGCTGAGAAGACCGGGAATGTCCTGAAAAAGATCATCCTGACTTCTGGGGTCGGCCAGATGACCCAGAAGTACCCTGACCCGTCTGAGTGCGACTGCTCTGCTGCTGTCCCGTAGTCTGTGGCTGTCCCGTAGTCTGTGGCTGTTGGATCTATCCGGAAGTCCGATCAGTCTACTTCCTCTTCTTGTCTGCATTCACTCTCTGATGAGCAAACTCAATTATAATAGCTCTATCCAGTGCCTCTGTGTATGATGCAATACCAAGACCGGCAATCTTCACCTGAAGATGTCCATCCAGTCCTTGGACGAACTAAAGCATACGAGATCTATCATCGGTAACCAACTCAGGACAAAATCTGGCCAACCGATTAAATTCGGCATTATAATCCATCACTTAGCGGTTATTCTGCCGAAGACTCAGAAAATCCTACCGACGTGTCATCCGGTAAGCATAGGGAAAATACTGACTCTCAAATGTTTCTCTAAATCTCGCCCAAGTAATATGCTGCTCTCCTATAATCGAGCGCTGTGTGTCCCACCAGATCTCTGCCTCATCTCGTACCTCAAGTACGCAGTAGTAGGCATGACTGGAGGGGGTGCCGGGTATACTGAAGGTGATACCACTAGTGGTACAGTCGAGGTATGTATCTCTAATGTCGAAACCGTCGGGGTCTTATAATCCGACGTGCCTATAATATCTTGACGAGTCTATCCCTGACGGACAAGCTCGACCCTAGCAGATCTCTCTGGAGACTCTATCTCCAGAGAATCTATCGGCCTCTTACGTGGACGACAACGTCTCGGTACCGGAACACGTGTATGTGTCATATCTGTAACAAAATGTTACCCAGATATTACTACAAGTATAAAAACTATAAAGTTACCTAATTTACCTATTTGCCGTCTGGAGATATCCTGTCGCTGCTTAGCCCCCAAATAGAACCAATAGATCCTCGCCAAAATACCTCAGAATTCCGAAACGAGTAAGTCGACGAAAATCCTTACAATCCGAAAATATCCAGATAAGCTCGCAAAACTCATAAGAACTAGTATCAGAACCGCTCTGATACCAAATAAATTGTCACGCCCCAGGTAGTCCCTATCCGAAGAAATTTCGGCAGCATCTCCCCTGTACGGGTGACAATATGAATCCTGAATACATATATCTATACCTCGGCCACACACAGCCGAAACAATACAATACAAATAAGAAACAAACCACGTAGTTTATATCAACATTCCACACAGTTCAACATATAATCAATCCACGCAGTTTAATATAGAAAGACTATAAGGAATCCTCGAAGATATATGTAAACATCCTACTCCACTACAACGAAGAAAACAAATCCACGAAGTAATGGGAAAATTCGCAGTGGAAAACAAAAGTAGCAAACCCGAATGTTCAATGTCCACAATACAAACCTACATCATCAGTATATGCGTAGAAACAATAACAGAAATCTAAAATAAGAAATCTTCATAACGAAGGGGCTAGCGACTGGAATCTCTCCTGACGACCTCAACCTAAAAAAATAGTAACAACGGGGTGAGTTCAAAGAACTCAGCAGGTAATCCAATAGATATGTACAACAACATATAACCACCAGTAACATCCTATGGTACAGTACACTAAACCATAGAGCCTACAGTACAGTTTCCTAACAGTACAACCTACGGTACAGTCTCCTAACAGTATAACAGATATGCATAGCTGAAATAAACTGTAATAACCAGCAATAGGCATAAAGTACAGTCTATAGCAAGAATAATAAGAAAATGCATAACTGAAATAAACTGTACTCACCTGCGAGGCTTGGGCAACTGACTGTGAATATACAGAGATAAAAATAGTCAGAGCAAATAAGCATGTATCCTGTATGCATGTCAATCATATGCAATCACTAAAATGCATCATCCAATATGCAACAATCATAATAAATGCAATCCGTGCATATGATGAAATATGACATAGTCACCCCTGTCAGCCAGTCAGCCATCTCACATACAATGGTGAGACCGAGTGGGTAGGGCTGTGACACCGTGCACTCTGCCATCACTGCCCCTGAAGAGTGACCGAGTGGACGGGATGCTATCGGAGTACACCTATCCTCCTACCTCAAACATAGTGAGGGAGCGCAATGCTCTCATCTCCCGGTACGGGATGACGGGGAGGGATCCCTGCCTACTACCACGCTGCAGTCACACTACCCATGAGCGGACCAGCGGAGCACTACAGAGCTAACTACCATACACACCCTAGTGTTGTGCCACTACCCATGAGTGGACACGTTGTGTGCAGGCCCATGTAGCCGGCCGACGAGCTCAACAATAATGGAGTCGTCAATCGTCCAGCATGCAATCATGCGATATGGTGCATGCGGCTACAATATGACATACCTGAACAAAGCCTCCTCTATATATGTGCGTGCCAAAAAGGTAAACACATATAAATATAACCATGATATAAGCAGCATAGATCCAACAACATATAACAAGTATCTACAGCAACTGATCCAGTGGAAAATAACACTAAATGTATCTATCCATCTCCATAACATACATAAACATAGCAAAAGGTAAAAATCATCCAATTCTAAAGTACAACAACTAACAGAAAAACATGTGATAGGTATCAACTAAGCTAAGACCAGGGAAGAAATAAATCTACCATCTACCACTAGTAATTATATATAAACTATACATATCATAAGACAGTATCAAAAGATAAGTCAAAGGGTACTCGCCTCAAATAGCAGGTAGTATCACGCCAAATCCAACGTTGAGACGCCTGTCTCGAATCAGAGTCCTGTGTCAGACAAATAAACAATATATATATTTTATTTAGATAAATCCAATGAATAGATAAATAAAATCCCTAATACTAAACTAGGGCAAAACCCTAATCACATCAATCTTAACCTACCTAATAAATCTAACGGTCAATTAGGGTTAGTTGCCTAATCCCTAATCACCAATTAGACTAACAATCTACCTAAATTAAATCCAATAGTTGATTAAGGTTAATTACCCTAACCCCAATCATTCCATTAACTTTATCTAAGCAATTAAATCTAATCACAATCAACATAACCCTAATTCAAATCTACACATCATGTATCAAATAATCATGGATTAATCCAATGTATTCCTAATCCAATACATGAATCTAATTCATCAACATATGAAACAATTACCCTACACCTTACCTCGAATCACAGCCGATACTATTGTTGGTTGGAGTGCTGTCGGTAAGGAAATACCTCACGATCACAATTCCACAGAACAGAACAGAACCTCACAGCCACACTTGTTGATCCACATCACTCAATTTCACCTCACAGTCCTTATCCTTTGATCCACAACCGAGAATCGTCACTGCTGGAACCCAAGAACACCTTCACAATCATAGAACCTCACCTCCCTGGATCGGATCAAGATGAGAAGATCACAAATTCAACCAAGCCTTCTAAATTCAAATGATAACCTAATTCCTGAAACCAACCCTTACCTTCAATCGGTTGTCTCCAGAAGAAGTCGCCCAATCCGATCCAACTTGAGGAGACACGGGTTGTTTTGTGAACAGCTCAAGAAGAACAAGCGAAGGGTCAATCGGTCGGAGACAATGCACATCAAGCCCTCCACCGTGCCCTAGCCACCTAGATGTCGTCGCTTATGCGCAAGAACCGGCCGAGGAAACAATTGCTCCTCAGTGGCGTCGCCCGATCCAATCTGAGATGGATCGCACTGTAAGCAGCACGATGAGAGCTAAGGGGAGGTCGATCGGTTAGGAGATAACACGAATCAAGCCTCCGTCGTGCCCTAGGTACCGTGCCGTCGACGTCCGGCCGCCGAATCCACCGAAAAACAACCCCTCGGCTGAAGATGACTTGAAGCCCGCTGGTTCCCGTCGAGCTCCGGTGACGTGCTCCTCCAACCTCGGCGCCGATTCGTCCGCGAGAGGGAACAGAGAAAGAGGGGATCAGAGAGGAAGAGGGGAAGGAGTTCGGGTGATCGGCGATTTGGGGGAGGAAATAAGGGAAAAAGGATTTATATAATTTAAAGTATTTCCTCACTTAAACGGTATCCCAAACAGGCTTTATCCGTGCCCGCCGATCGATCCCCTCAAAACCCTCCATACGAGCTCCGAAAAATTCTCAGAAAATTTCTAAAAATTCCAAAATATTTTATAAGGCTATTTCCCCAATAACCCTATTTATTAAATTTTCCGATATCTTACAGTCTTCCTCCTTAGTTTGCTTACCGGGTAAATTCAAAGTACAACTTATGCATACTCATCCATACTATGATTCAAACTCAGGTTTTCATGTTTGTTCGCCTAAGTGTTTTACTACTACATCACATCTATGGGGGTTGCTAAGGTGTTTTAATGCTTGTACAATATGTAGATGACAATATGTTGTTTAATCATGTTGTGAGCAATGTGATTGAGGTAAATTTAAGTTCAATGTGTCAAGCAGGTAAAAATTGACTAGATATTTAATATTCAATAAAATTCAAGTGGATCGAGATAGATCGAATATTTTCCAAGTGGAATAAGTGTTAACAAATGGAAAGTCTGACATATGTTGATAAGTGATAGAAATTTAAATAGGTCAAGGTTAATTAGATACTTGATAAATGATGAAATTTTAAATAAATCAAGAGTGATTGAATACTTGATAAGTGATGATATTTCGAGCAAATTAAGATTGATTAGACGTTGGGCAAGTGATAAGAAGTTTAAACAATTGGAATACATAAAAAGGAGTGACCTTTAGGCACATTGAAGTTCTAGTAAATCAAAGTAAATCTAAGGCTAGGCAATGGAAGTTCTGACGAGTTAAGATAAACTTGAGGTGGGGCAAGTGGAAGTACTAGTGAATTAAAGTTGGTTGATATTGGGCAGATGATGTTGTGAAAGATAGGCCTTCGGGTAGTAGAAGTCTTGATAGATCAAAATTGACCAATACTAGGCAAACAAGAAAATCTTTAAGACTTGATTATAAGCATGAGAAGTACCTAGACAAAGTCTCTTGGTAAAATAACCGTAAAATAATGAAGTCTTGGAGGCATGGGTCTTTTAGCAAGAAAATTTAAATGAGATGAGAGTGTACAAATGACCTACAGTTTTGGTTCATGTAGAATTGACTTAGGGTCAGACTCAGCCTTAAAGCAAGTTGGAGTCAAAGTTTCAACCAACTAATATATGTTTTTAGTTGACTAATGGTTGAATCAACTAGACAATCAACTTAGATTGAATTGTCAATTGATAAAATGTTTATATTCCAGAGTTGTTTGGCAATACATTGAAGCAAAACTAGTCAATTGATCGAATCACATGAATCTAAGAAGAGAGGCATTGATCTATATAACAAACTTAGCTACAATTGTCAACTAACTTAAATGTTATAGGTGATCAATTGATTGGATGGAAGATTATTTGACTCAAGTAGTCATTACGAGTAGATAATTGATTACTTGCAAATTTAATCGACTCAACTATTGCAATTAGCCTATTGATTAGAGGGATTATCATAGTTCCCAGGGATATGGTGTCGTGATAGGATATTTAGGTTGTTATCTAGATACCTGTGGTTCGACCCTCGACTATGACGTATTTATAGGAATTTTTCCTCCAAATAAGGGAGGGGGGGGGGGGGGGCAAAGGATGTTAAGCTTCTGGGTTGATCGTCACGTGCGTTTCCCGATTTATCCTAGTAATTGGTGGAAAAGTTTCGTGAGGCCAAATCGATCATTCCTAGAGATAGTCAATGAAACTAACAAAGATTATATATTTTTTTTGTTAGATGAATTATCACATGTAGTTGTTGGCAACGAAAAGTATATAAGAAGAGCTTCCAATGGGGATTTTGAAAGCAACTCATGACTAAACATACAAGTCATCCTTGAACAATCCAAAGTGAAAAAATAAGGAAAAAAAACAAGTGAAACCAAGTCAAAGAAAAGCTCAATTATGCAATCCTTTCTTATGTTGTAAATTATTTTTAATTAACATTGCATTTTCTCATTGTTACAAGTTTAGATTCTAAAAGATTTCTCCTTAGAAGAACCATATGCCATTGAGTAAAATTTTAGAAGTGATCTATAAAAGATTATAAGTCACATAGTAGAATAAAAGAAATAAAGAAAAAGAAATAGAAAAGAAAAAGAATTTAGAAAATAAACATTTCCTCGTTAAAATGGGGTAACCTAAATAGACTTTCCCGGAGCCCATTTTTATCCCCGTAAACTCGTCCATACGAGCTCCGAAAAATTTCCGAAAAATTTCTAAAAATTTTAGAAAATTCCCTTATTAATATTTGTCTATTTTCGGTATTTTACAATCTCTCTCACTAATAAAAATTTGGTCCCCAAATTTCGTTATCTACCATCAGCAAGTACTAACAATAGATATAAAGTATAAATGTTGAACGGTAAATTAAATCACCTACCTCAAGTGAAAAGATGGAGATATCGAGCTCAGATCGTATCCTCGAGCTCCCAAGTAGCCTCCTCGTCTGAATGATGCTGTCATCCGACTTTTACCAGCCGGATAGTCTTGTTCCGCAACTGGCGCTCCTTCCGGTCCAAAATCCGTACCGGAACCTCCTCATAAGTGACGTCAGGATGAACTGGAACTGAGACATCTGTCAGCACATGTGTTGGGTCATGTACGTATCTCCTCAGCATCGATACGTGGAATACCTCGTGAACGCCTGACAGGGAGGTGGTAGTGCCAGTTGGTAAGCTACCGCTCCGATCCTCTCCAAGATCTCGAAAGGGCCAATGTACCGCGGAGCTAGCTTACCTCTGAGGCCAAATCTCTTCACCCCTCTCGTGAACGCCTGACAGGGAGGTGGTAGTGCCAGTTGGTAAGCTACCGCTCCGATCCTCTCCAAGATCTCGAAAGGGCCAATGTACCGCGGAGCTAGCTTACCTCTGAGGCCAAATCTCTTCACCCCTTTCGTGGGTGAAACTCCCAGAAATACATGGTCGCCAACAGAGAACTCTAGTGGTCTGCTTCTCCGATCAGCATAACTCTTTTGAGGGTCCTGCGCCTCTGACATCCTCCGTCTGATAGTACGACCCAACTCTACATCCTGCTGAGCTCTATGAGGTCCCAACATCTGGGCCTCTCCAACCTCATCCCAGAGGACGGGTGTCCGACAAGGCCTACCATACAACGCCTCAAACGGTGCTATCTGGATAGCCGAATGAAAGCTGTTGTTGTAGGCAAACTCTACCAACGGCAGATGGTCCTCCCAACTGCCTCCGAAATCCATAACACATGACCTCAGTAGATCCTCTAAAGTCTGAATGGTCCGCTCTGACTGTCCATCTGTCTGTGGATGGAAAGCGGTACTGAAACAGAGTTGTGTGCCCAAAGCCTGCTGCAGACTCTGCCAGAAACGAGACGTGAACCGTGGATCTCTATCCGAAATGATACTCAATGGAACACCATGTAGTCTGATGATCTCTCGGCAATACAGATCTGCTAATCGATCCAGGGAATCAGTCCTCCGGATCGCTAAGAAGTGCGCGGATTTGGTTAACCGATCAACGATTACCCAAATCGCGTCATGACCTCGTCGTGTCCTCGACAAACCCACCACAAAGTCCATAGTAATGTGATCCCACTTCCACTCAGGAATAGGAATCCGCTGAAGTAATCCTGCAGGTCTCTGGTACTCGGCCTTCACCTGCTGACAAACAAAACATCTAGCTACGAAATTCGCGATGTCTTTCTTCATGTCGTTACACCAGTAGGAACGCCTCAAGTCTCGATACATACGGGTCTCGCCTGGGTGGATCGCAAATCAAGAGCGGTGAGCCTCCTGAAGTAGCTCCTGTAAGATCGGATGAGACTGAGGCACGCATAATCTGCCTCAGAAATATATAACACCCTCCTCGTCTCGTGTGAACTCGGTCTGCTGCCCGGAAGCTATCTGACTGCTAATGAATTGTAAATGTTGATCACTGGCCTGGGCCTCTCGGATCCTCATCCTGATCGGCGACTGAGCAACCATGGTAACCAGAATACCCTGCTCTGTCGATCCCTGCTCCTCAAGATCTAACTCAGAGAAACCCTGAACCAAGTCTGTAACTGAAACTCGGTGGCAAGCCAAAGTCCATCTGGACTTCCTGCTGAGTGCATCGGTAACCACATTAGCTTTCCCCGGGTGGTAGCTAATGGTACAATCGTAATCCTTCAGGAACTCCATCCATCTCCTCTGTCGGAGATTAAGCTCCTTTTGAGTAAAAATATATTTGAGACTCTTATGATCAGTGAGAATCTCAAATGTAATGCCGTATAAATGATGCCGCCAAAGCTTCAGAACAAAGATGATGGCAGCTAACTCCAGATCATGAACTGGGTAGTTCTTCTCATGCTCCTTCAACTGTCGAGAAGCATAGGAGACTACTCTGCCGTGCTGCATCAGAACAACGCCCAAACCCTGAAGAGACGCGTCGGTGTAGAGCACAAATCCATCCTCTCCAGAAGGTAAAACCAAAACTGGAGCCGACACTAATCTCCGCTTCAGCTCTTGAAAGCTGGTCTCGCAATCCTCGGACCACGTGAACTTCACGCCTTTCCTGGTAAGGCGTGTCAGCGGCATTGCAATACGTGAGAAACCCTCGATGAACCGTCTGTAATATCCTGCTAGTCCCAGAAAACTGCGGATCTCATGTACTGATTTCGGTTGCTCCCAACTTGTGACAGCCTCAATCTTCTGAGGATCTACTGAAATACCTTTGCTCGAGACCACATGTCCCAGAAAACTGATTGAGGATAACCAGAATGCACACTTGCTGAACTTCGCGTACAACTGATGTCGTCTAAGAGTCTCCAAGACTATACGAAGATGCTGTGCATGCTCCTCCTCGGAATGCGAGTAGACCAATATGTCATCAATGAAAACGATAACAAACCGATCCAGATACTCCAGAAAGATGTGGTTCATCAAGTCCATAAACACTGCTGGAGCATTGGTAAGCCCAAATGACATTACCAAAAACTCATAATGACCGTATCTCGTACGAAAAGCTGTCTTCTGAATATCTGAGTCTCTGACCCTCAACTGATGATATCCGGATCGCAGATCAATCTTAGAATACACTGATGTACCTCAGAGCTGATCAAACAAATCCTTTATCCGAGGTAAAGGATATTTATTCCTGACGGTCACTGCATTCAGCTATCTGTAGTCAATACATAACCTCATAGTGCCGTCCTTTTTCTTGACAAATAATACCGGAGAACCCCATGGAGAAGCACTAGGGCGAATAAATCCCCTGTCTAAAAGCTCCTGGAGTTGAACCTTCAGCTCGTTCAACTCTTTTGGTGCCATACGATATGGAGCTTTCGATGTCGGCGCGGTTCCCGGAATCAGCTCAATAGCGAACTCCACTGGCCTTCTGGGAGGCAAACCAGGTAGCTCCTTAGGAAACACATCCGGATACTCACGGACCATAGGAACGTCGGAGAGCTTCGAACTACTGCTGTCTTCAGTACTAATCAGAGACAATAGGAAATCGTGACAGCTGTGAGACAGCAGCTTCTGCGCCTGGATCGCCGAAATAATCGAGATGTCATCGTCTCTGATGCCAGTGAAACTCCACGAGGGTTGGTTCCAAGGCCGGAAGGTGACCACCCTCGACTGGCAATCAACGGTAGCATGATATACTGACAGCCAATTCATGCCAAGTATGATATCAAACTCGATCATCTCCAATACTAAAAAATCTACCGTAAGTATCATGTTGTCAAAGTCTAACGGGCAACCTCTGACCTCCTGGTTGACGTCTAAAGTATCACCGGACGGTAGGGAGACGGTCAGTCGCTGTAGTCTAAAAGTAGGTAATCTACCAATCTCCCGTATAAAGGTACGGGATATAAAAGAATGCGAGCTACCAGTATCAATCAATATATCAGCGGAAAATGCATAAATGGAAATCGTATCATGGAAAACGGATCTGTCGGCTCGCTGCGCATCCTCTCTGGTAATCTCATGAATACGTCCAGTCTCTGGCGGAGGAGGAGGTGGTAACGCTGCCAGCGGCTACTGCGGTTGGGCAGAAGCCTGCCACTGAGGTCGTGCTGGATAATGTGCCAGAGAAGACTGAGAGGGTGGTGACTGATACTGTGCCGATGGCTGGGACTGAGTCTGGTACTGGCCTAGAGGCTGAGGCTGCATCTGATACTGCCCCTGCGTCGGATAATAAGGTCCTGGAGCAGAACTCTGGGGTGCTATAGAAGCACTGGAGTACTCCTGTCCAAGCATGGCAAATACCGCTGTTGCAGGTGAAGCTATCCCCTGTTGACGATGTGAAGATTGACATTTCTGCCCTCCTCGATATGCCCCCGTCTGACTAGACTGTCCCCTCTGACCCGACCCTCCGGAAGCCGTGTGCTGAGCCTTCAGCTGACAATCTCGGCTCTGGTGCCCAGGCAGTTTGCAATAAAAGCAAACTGGCTGTCCCAGAGAGCAAGCTGGGGTGAGGTGTGTTGGGACCGAAAAGTAGCTAGAGGGGGGGTGAATAGCTTGTCGCGTGCTCGTGTTCGGCGTTGCTTGTTTCCTCAAAGATGTGCAGCGGAAAATACAAGAAACAAAAACATACAACGCTAACAATGATGGTTTACTTGGTATCCACCTCACAAGAGGTGACTAGTCTAAGGATCCACACCTACTCACGCACCCTCCACTATGAATAACACTCCTTTATGGTCACTACCAAAGGCGGAGAAGCCCTACAAGTTCACACTACAAAAAGCAAGGGAAAGGATACAAAATACAAGCACAAGCTTACAATGAGTACAAGAAAACCCTAACCCTAGCTTTCTTCCTCTTGCTGTAGCGCCGCCTCTTGACTTGGAAGAACTCCAAGAACCTTGAAGAACTGGCGGTGAGAACCCTGTGGAGATCTGTGGAGTCGCTGGTGAGGAATGGGAAGATGTATCTGTTTGTTCTGCGAAAGCTCTACCGAAAGAATCGAACGCCTGCAGCCTTTATCGACGCCAACGGTCGGATCCCGATCGATTGAAATGCTCCCAATCGATCGGGAGTCTTTGGATCGATCGGTGGATCGATCCAGAGCGCCTCTGTGCTCTAGAGGTTCGCCTGGATCGATCAGCTGATCGATCCAGGGCTTATCGCGACATACCGCGCCACCCCGATGGATCCACTGATCGATCGGGGTCTCTGGATCGATCGCCTGATTGATCCAGAGGCATTCTGTGCTCGCGACATTTCTTCCCAATCGATCGGCTGATCGATTGCGAGGAGCTCTGTCGCAGGGACTCACCTGATCGATCGGCTGATCGATTGGGAAGCATCCAATCGATCAGCTGATCGATCCAGATGCTGGTTTTTGCCCAAAACCAAGTTCCAAAGCCCCCAAACCAACATCCGGTCAATCCTTGACCTATTGGAACATCATGCCTAGCATCCAGTCACCCTTGACCTGCTAGGACTCCCTCACCAAGTGTCCGGTCAATCCCTATGACCCACTTGGACTTTTCTTCATCTTGCCAAGTATCCGGTCACTCCCTTAACCTACTTGGACTTTCACCAGATGTCTGGTCAACCTTGTTCCATCTGGATTTTCCCTGTGCCTGGCTTCACTCACCAGGATTTCCATTCTGCCTAGCTTCACTCACCAGGACTTCCATTCTGCCTAGCTTCACTCACTAGGACTTCCATTCTGCCTAGCTTCACTCACTAAGACTTCTCTTCTGCCTGGCTTCACTTACCAGGACTTTCACTTAGCTTCACTCACTAGGATTTCTCTTCTGTCTGGCTTCACTCACCAGGATTTCTCTTCTGCCTAACATCCCAGTTAGGACTTCCCAGTCAAGTATCTGGTCAATCTTGACCTACTTGACTCTTCTTCAATCAACCTTGTATTGTCAAACATTCAAACCCAAACCAAGACTCAAGCTTGGTCAGCCAGGTCAGCCTTGACCTGAGGGATATTGCACCAATAATCTCCCCCTTTTTGATGTTTGACAATACCACATTTAAGTTAGGCTAATCCCATAGCCTCAACCTCCTTTATGCCACTAGGTAATGAAGACATAAGTTAAACCCTTCATTCTCCTCCTAAGAGGGCAAACTCCCTCTAGGTAATGAAGTCCTAACTTAAACCTTTCATTCTCCCCCTATTGGCACACATCAACCCCACTTTTGGCCACACATCAACAAATTCACTTGTTGAAAACTCTCCTCCTGAAGAGTTGCTCATCGTTGTTCACACATTCACTCGTTGTGATCAACACGATAATGAAAGTCTCATACCCTTCATTATCCTTAACCCTACATTCTCCCATTAATGTAGTCAAATGTCCATCCTTGAGCATTATTCACTTAAACCACTTGAACAATGAGGATATCCACTCCCCATTAAAGTTCAAACGCTCAGCCTTGAGCATTTTTACAACAGAAGGTTAACCACCTTCCAAGGTTTATGAAAAATAATTTTCATGTCTTTAAAGAGTCCCTCCCCCTAAAGACATGGTGGTAACTTCTGTCATTGCACCAACGATAACTTGGAATCCCTAAACCTTTAGGAAACCCAAATTTAGAAGTTTTGAGGTTCAAATATTCAAAATTTGAGGCAAACCTCAACCTAAACTTCAATTTAGTCTTCAATTTAGGCAAGCCTCTGAGGTAGCCATAAAAGCTGAATGACTCAATAACCTCAAGATAGACTTAGATATGATTTCTGGTTTGTCCAAAAATTATTACAATTTATTGTAATAATGTTGGTGCAGTAGCAAACTCGAAGAAACCATAAGTCTATAAGGCAAGTAAACACAATAGAGCGCAAGTACCACCCAATACGAGGAATCGTATAAACGAGGAGAAGTTGTTGCCGCCTAGATTGCATCAGGTGATGACCTATAGATCCTTTCACTAAGGTCCTTAAGGCAAGAGCTTTTGATGGGCATGTTGAAGGGATGAGAATCAGATGTATGGCAGCAGATATGGCAGCTTAGTCTTTTAGTATAAGTGGGAGATTGTTAGTGTATACTAAAAGCCTAGCTTTTGGTATAAACATTTATCTAGAAATAAGAATCACATTGGTCAAATGTCTACATTTGTGATAAATGTAGTTGTTCAATTAATTTATATTGTAGATAACATGGTGTGTGGTGTCACACACAGAGGATCATGTTATCAGTACCTTATAAATTATAAACAGTAGCTCACGACCAAGATGGAAAGGAACAAACCATTTGAAGGTCGTAGTGTAATTAGGTATTAGTTTATCTTAACTATATAATTACACTAGTACACTTAGAGTGTATTGAGTAGGACCATTAGAGGTCGTTTCTTTTATACTGACTTTATAAAGAAACAAAGACCTCAGTTATTATGGAAGTGTGTGCTCTTAATCCTAATATAATAACAAACACATATATTTGATATTTATTTCTTTAATTTGTCAATGGATGAGATTTAGTTCGATGAATCAATAAGCCCGATAAGTTGGGAAATGATATCACTTATAGTGTGTGTTGTTAATTATAGAAGAAAACTGTGTCCTAGAGATACTAGGTTGAGAATGTCCCCAAGAGGAGCTCAAAAGGATTGTCATGTTAAACCCTGCAGGTGGACTTAGTCCGACATGACGATGAAGTTGAGTGGTACTACTCTTGGAGCTAGATATTAATTAAGTGAGTTGTCAGTAACTTACTTAATTAGTGGACATTTGTTATCTTAAACACAGGGAGACTAACACACTCATAATAAGAAGGAGCCCAAAGATGTAATTTGGGATTGGTGCGGTAGTTCAATAATAATTCTCTAGTGGAATGAATTATTATTGATAAAATTAAGTTGTGTGTTCGGGGCGAACACGGGATGCTTAATTTTATCGGGAGACCAAAACCAATTCCTCCTCTCGGTCCCTATCGTAGCCTCTTAATTATAGAGTACTATATCCACCTATACCCACCTTCTTACCCATCCTATAGGGGCCGGCCAAGCTAGCTTGGAGACCAAGCTAGGGCCGGCCATGGGTATGTTCATGGGTGAATTCATGTAGCCGGCCCTATTAAATAAAAAGGAATTTTAATTTTAAAATTTTTCTTATGTGGATAATATAATTTAAAAGAGAGTTTAAAAATTTAAATCCTTCCTTTTATAAGATTCTACAAAAGATTAAGAGAAGAGTTAAAATCTCTTTCCTTATTTGTAGATTAAAAGGTTGATTTTAATTTTGGTAAAAACTTTCCTTTTAATTATATTCATGATTTAAAAGAAAGTTTAAAAATTAAAAATTCTCTTTTATTAGTTTCTACAAAAGATTAAGAAAAGATTTAATATCTTTCCTTATTTGTAGATTGAAAGGAGATTTTAATTTTTAGAGATAACTTTCCTTTTTAGAAATTATCCACATGTTTAAAAGAAAGATTTTAATTTATAAAATTTCTTTTTATTAACCAATCATGAAGGGATAAAAATTATTGGAGAAATTTTTATAAATTTCTAGAAACAAATTAGGAAGTTTTAATTCTTGTGTGAATTAAATTTTCCTTGTTTTGGGGAATTAGAAGTGGCCGGCCATTATTATTAAAAGAAGAAAATTGTTTTTTAATTAAAATAATTTTTTTTATGACAAAAGAATTAAGGAATTTTTTATTAAAATTTCCTTATTTGTCAAGACCAAGGATTATAAAAGAGGGGGTAGAGGTGCCTTCACGGGTGATCAACTCTATTATTCTTCTCCTCTCTTTTCCTCCTTGGTGGCCGGCCCTAGCTTCTTCCTCTTCTCTTCTTCTTATGGCCGGCGGCAACCTCTCTTGGAGCTCTTGATGGTGGCCGGTTCTAGCTAGGAGAAGAAGGAGAGAAAGGTGGTTTTGTTTCTTGCATCCCTTGGAGCTTGGTGGTGGTGGCCGGACCTCTACTTCTCTTGGAGAATTGTGGTGGCCGAAACTTACAAGGAAGAAGAAGGTGCTTGGTGGTTCTCATCTCGGAAGATCGTTGCCCACACAACGTCCGAGGTTAGAAGAGGAATACGGTAGAAGATCAAGAGGTCTTTCTAAAAGGTATAACTAGTAATTTTTCTTTCCGCATCATACTAGTTATTTTTGGAAATAATACCAAATACAAGAGGCTTACGATTCTAGTATTTCGAATATGTTTTTCGATGATGTGTTCTTTTGTTTTATTTTTCCTTGTGATTTGATTGTTCTTTTCGGTTAACCTAAAGTTATTTTAGGAAATTAAATATTAGCTTTCCATAAAAGGTTTTGTCTAGTCGGTGGTGGTTGCTCCCATATCCAAGAAGGCCATGTGCCTCGCCACGTCAGTACTGGGAACCAATTATGGAAATTAATATTTAATGGAATTAATAACTTAAGGTGATTTGGGTCGAACGTGTTAAGTTCCGCAGGAGATCCAAGTCAAAACCTAAAAGAACAAATAGATTAAGTTTTGGATCAAACGTGTTAAGTTCCGCAGGCGATCCAAAATTTAATTTAAAAGAACACATGGTAGCTAGGAAAAGGTTCAGACCTTTGTACAAAATTTTTGTACAGTGGAACCTCTAGGTTTTCCGAGTAGCAACCAACAATTGGTATCAGAGCTAGAGTTTTGCCTCTGTGTATTTGGTATTAGTTTAATTATGCACATGTCATACATAATTTAGGCAGGATAATAGTAGGATGTGCTAACTTTGTGGATGCAGGATCCAACTATTATAGCTTATAGTTTTATGTGTGTGATTGGACCCTTGGACATGTCAAGGGCATTTATATGTGTGAGCATGATTGTATTATAAAATACAGCAGGAGCTGTATTTAGTTTTATTAGGATTTTATTTTTGATCTAGATACATGTACATTCCTTTTATGGAATATAGGATCAAAATTGTAAAATTCTATTTATGTCGCGGATCGAATCTTGCAAAGCGTGGAACCTTCTAAGGACCAGAGGCGCAGCGGAACAAGGAGCAAGATGGATGCAACAGCTAGACCCGGTGGCGGTGGCCAAATATGGCAGCTGCTTGGGATGACAACACACGGAGGACAACTAGAGATAAAAGCCATAATAGTTGAAAATTAGATTTTCTATTTATTGCTTTTATATTGTACTGTGTGTGCATGTTAGTTTACAAGTTTAGTAGGCTAGCATAGTTAAAATTCCTCATTAATAAATAACTAAGTGGGAGAGGGATTTTTAAGTAAATCCCATGGTCTCCATTACTGGTTTGTAAGTGATGCAAACAAGCTTGCGCGTTGGCTCTGAGTGCCTTCCTCCATATCGGATCACTAGAACAGACTTCCATTTTGGATGATTATAGGAAGTTAATTAAGAGCGTGTGATCTTCCCCAACGGAAGGGCATAATCTTATTAATGGACTTAGTGTCAAGTAATGGTATACACTTAGACACATCTAATAGTATCCCCCCATCGGAGTCACTGTTATTATTTGTGTGACCAAATGAAACCAACTATTAATTTGTCATAAAACTAGGTTGACAAGATAATAAAATTAAAGGGTTAAAACCCCTCTTACAAATGATTGATTTTATATACGTCCACACTAACGTGGCATACAAAATTAACGGTGTTTGAGATAATTTTATTTGTCATAAAGTTACGTTGACAAGATAGTTAATGGGTAAAACCCTCCTCTTACAAATGTTGATTTTGTATACGTCCACACTAACGTGGCATGCAAAATTCACGGTGTTTTGAGGTGTTGGTAAATTTAAATAGTATTGTTAGAGGAATCAATATTATTTTAAATTTAGAAGTCTTGACCAAATATTTGATTAAAGATAGACCAACTATTAATTTTATTCGTCATAAAGTAAGGTTGACGAGATAATAAAATTAAATGATAAAATTTCCTCTTTGAATTTGTATACGTCCACACTAACGTGGCATACAAAATTCATGGGGTTTTTTAAGGAGTTGGTCTTAACCAAATATTTTTGTGATTCTTAGGATGATGGTCAATCCCTAGCTGATATACTTTAGGATAGACTTAGTGGTCCCAATTATAATTGATTGGAAATAGGATTTGGACATTAAGGTAAGCTGATCTCTTAGAACTAAGAACAATATAGGTGTATTTTATTCATTAGTTGAATCATGTTTAGTGGTGTTATCTACCAGAACCTGGAGTGTAGATACAGATGTCATTAATCATGTCCACAATTCATTGCAGGGTTCCAGGAAACCCAACAACTAAATGAAAATAAAAACACCGTCCACATGGGCACTGCTGTAAAAGTGGCAGCTGTTGCAGTGAGAGATGTTTATCTTTTGATAAAAATAAAACATGGATTTTTTAAGTAATTGTCTTTACGCACCAAGTTTAGAAAGAACTAGTTTTCAGTTTCTAAACTATTCAAAGAATATGATATTCTGCCTTTTTTAATAACAAAGTTGTTATTAAGAAAAAGAGGGAAGTTATCTGTTCTGGTACGTTGGTTGGCAATTTATAAATCCAATAACTCTCACGATGCAACAAATGGAAATTAGTAACACATCTTCTAACTTTAAGAGAAAGTAACCTTCGGAAATGAACCAATTATATCTTTGGCATCTAAGGCTAGGTTATATTAACTTGAGTATGATTCATTGGTAGCTGATGAACTTTTGGGTTCATTATTAGTGGAAATCTTTCCAACCTGCGAGTCTTACTTGGAAGGAAAAATAACCAAGAAGCTTTCAAGTCTAAAGGGTATAGAGTCAAAGATATGTTGAAATTGGTTCATTCTGATTTGTGTGATCCTATGACTATCCAAGCAAGAGGTTGTTTCAAATATTTCGTCTATTTTATAGACAACTATTTGATATAGGGATACATTAACTTGATGTGCCACAAGTCTAAGTGCTTTGATTAGTTCAATGAGTATGAGGCTGATGTGGAGAAATGTCAAGGTAAAAGTATCAAGACACTACGGTGAGATCGTAGTGGCAAGTACCTCTTGGGAGAATTTAGGAGTCACTTATCAGAAGTAGGGATTCAATCCCAACTAACTACACCTAGGTATATCCCAACAGAATGGTGTAGAAAAAGGAAGGTATAGGACTCTTATGGAAATAAGTAGATTGATGATGAGTTATTTAGAAAATTACCAAATTCATTTTAAGGATATACTCTAGAAACGGAAGTGAACATAGTACCTTCCAAAGTCAGAACTCTCTACTCATATAGAATTGCTGAATAGGTGTAAGCCTATTTTGAAGCATATTCGGATTCGGGAAGTCCAACACATATGCTGAAGAGAGACAATGATAAGTTGGACAGGAATTCACTTGTTTGTGGGTTATCCTAGAGAAATGAAAGTAGGATTATAGTCTTAAAATCAGAAGGTCATTGTTAGCATCAATGACCGATTTTTAGAAAAGGACTATATAATAAACCATGTGCCAATAAGAAAATTTGTTCTTAAGGAAGTAATAAAAGGCATGTCTAATCTAGTACCAACTGTACAAGATGAGATACCACAAGGAAACTGCAACACGTATCACAAATGATACACAATTGCAGAAAGTGCCTCATCGTAGTGGGAGGGTTGTTAGGCAACCTAAAAAGATTTATGTTTTGGGAGAGTTTTTGGACTCGATCCCTGGAGGACATGAACCTGATCTCCGGACATATGACGAAGCACTCCAAGATAAAGATGCAATATCTTGGCAAAGAGTAATGAATAACAAAATTAGAATATATGTATTCTAATAAAATCTGGAAGCTTATAGAACCACCAAATAGTATAAAAGCCTTTGGGTGTAAAAAGGTCTATATTAGGAAAAGAGGGATAGACGGGAAGGTAAAAACTTTCAAAGCAAGGCTAGATGAAAAAGGAAATTTTTTCACTAGTAGCCATGCTTAAGTCTATCCGGATTCTTTTATCTATTTGGCAAGTGGATGTCAAGATAACATTCCTTAATGGAAGTCTTGAAGAAAACATCCATATAAAACAACCAGAAGGGTTCATTGCAAAGGGCTAAGAGCATCTTGTGTGTAAGCTCAATCAGTCTATGGACTGAGGCAAAGCTTCAAGGTCTTGGAACATCCGGTTTATCAAAGTAATCCAGATCTATGGATTTGGTAACCGGATAAGTCTTGTGTATACAAAAGATGTGATGGAAACGTGGTGGTATTTCTTGTACTATACTTAGATAACATTTTTGGTAGTTGGAAACAATATCAAAATGTTGTCAGAAGTAAGGGTATGGTTGTCCAAACAATTCGATATAAAGGATTTGGGAGAATGTATATATTCTTGAGATCAAAGTAATAAGGGATCGCAAGAAAAGAATATTTTACTTATCCCAAGCTTCATACATCGGAAAAATCCTTGCTCGTTTTAAGCATACAAAACTCCAAGAAAGGTTTCTTACCTTTTCAGGATGGAGTAACTTTATCTAAAGATATGCCTCTGTAGACATCAAAGGAGATAAAGGAAATAAAGACAGTTCTTTATGCTACGGCTGTTGGAAGCCTAATGTATGCTATGCACGAGATCATAAATCTGTTTTGCCAAGGGCATAGTTAGCAGATATCAAAGTAACCCTGGACAAGGACAGTGGACTGCAGTAAAGCATATATTGTAACACCTTAGAGGCACTAGAGATTATATGCTAGCTTACAAGGCAGGTAATTTAGTCCTTGTGGGTTGCATGGATTTTGACTTCCAATCGGATAGGGACAATAATAAGTCAACCTCGGGGTTTTGTGTTTACTTTAGGAGGTAAAGTCATAACTATGGAAGAGTGATAAGCATAGGTGTTTTTCTGGACTCCACCATAGAAGCTGAGTATATGGCAAGCCTCTGAGGTAGCCATAAAAGCTGAATGACTCAATAACCTCAAGATAGACTTAGATATGATTTCTGGTTTGTCCAAAAATTATTACAATTTATTGTAATAATGTTGGTGCAGTAGCAAACTCGAAGAAACCATAAGTCTATAAGGCAAGTAAACACAATAGAGCGCAAGTACCACCCAATACGAGGAATCGTATAAACGAGGAGAAGTTGTTGCCGCCTAGATTGCATCAGGTGATGACCTATAGATCCTTTCACTAAGGTCCTTAAGGCAAGAGCTTTTGATGGGCATGTTGAAGGGATGGGAATCAGATGTATGGCAGCAGATATGGCAGCTTAGTCTTTTAGTATAAGTGGGAGATTGTTAGAGTGTATACTAAAAGCCTAGCTTTTGGTATAAACATTTATCTAGAAATAAGAATCACATTGGTCAAATGTCTACATTTGTGATAAATGTAGTTGTTCAATTAATTTATATTGTAGATAACATGGTGTGTGGTGTCACACACAGAGGATCATGTTATCGGTACCTTATAAATTATAAACAGTAGCTCACGACCAAGATGGAAAGGAACAAACCATTTGAAGGTCGTAGTGTAATTAGGTATTAGTTTATCTTAACTATATAATTACACTAGTACACTTAGAGTGTATTGAGTAGGACCATTAGAGGTCGTTTCTTTTATACTGACTTTATAAAGAAACAAAGACCTCAGTTATTATGGAAGTGTGTGCTCTTAATCCTAATATAATAACAAACACATATATTTGATATTTATTTCTTTAATTTGTCAATGGGTGAGATTTAGTTCGATGAATCAATAAGCCCGATAAGTTGGGAAATGATATCACTTATAGTGTGTGTTGTTAATTATAGAAGGAAACTGTGTCCTAGAGATACTAGGTTGAGAATGTCCCCAAGAGGAGCTCAAAAGGATTGTCATGTTAAACCCTGCAGGTGGACTTAGTCCGACATGACGATGAAGTTGAGTGGTACTACTCTTGGAGCTAGATATTAATTAAGTGAGTTGTCAGTAACTTACTTAATTAGTGGACATTTGTTATCTTAAACACAGGGAGACTAACACACTCATAATAAGAAGGAGCCCAAAGATGTAATTTGGGATTGGTGCGGTAGTTCAATAATAATTCTCTAGTGGAATGAATTATTATTGATAAAATTAAGTTGTGTGTTCGGGGCGAACACGGGATGCTTAATTTTATCGGGAGACCAAAACCAATTCCTCCTCTCGGTCCCTATCGTAGCCTCTTAATTATAGAGTACTATACCCACCTATACCCACCTTCTTACCCATCCTATAGGGGCCGGCCAAGCTAGCTTGGAGACCAAGCTAGGGCCAGCCATGGGTATGTTCATGGGTGAATTCATGTGGCCGACCCTATTAAATAAAAGGAATTTTAATTTTAAAATTTTTCTTATGTGGATAATATAATTTAAAAGAGAGTTTAAAAATTTAAATCCTTCCTTTTATAAGATTCTACAAAAGATTAAGAGAAGAGTTAAAATCTCTTTCCTTATTTGTAAATTAAAAGGTTGATTTTAATTTTGGTAAAAACTTTCCTTTTAATTATATTCATGATTTAAAAGAAATTTTAAAAATTAAAAATTCTCTTTTATTAGTTTCTACAAAAGATTAAGAAAAGATTTAATATCTTTCCTTATTTGTAGATTGAAAGGAGATTTTAATTTTTAGAGATAACTTTCCTTTTTGGAAATTATCCACATGTTTAAAAGAAAGATTTTAATTTATAAAATTTCTTTTTATTAACCAATCATGAAGGAATAAAAATTATTGGAGAAATTTTTATAAATTTCTAGAAACAAATTAGGAAGTTTTAATTCTTGTGTGAATTAAATTTTCCTTGTTTTGGGGAATTAGAAGTGGCCGGCCATTATTATTAAAAGAAGAAAATTGTTTTTTAATTAAAATAATTTTTTTTTATGACAAAAGAATTAAGGAATTTTTTATTAAAATTTCCTTATTTGTCAAGACCAAGGATTATAAAAGAGGGGTAGAGGTGCCTTCACTGTGATCAACTCTATTATTCTTCCTCTCTTTTCCTCCTTGGTGGCCGGCACTAGCTTCTTCCTCTTCTCTTCTTCTTATGGCCGGCGGCAACCTCTCTTGGAGCTCTTGATGGTGGCCGGTTCTAGCTAGGAGAAGAAGGAGAGAAAGGTGGTTTTGTTTCTTGCATCCCTTGGAGCTTGGTGGTGGTGGCCGGACCTCTACTTCTCTTGGAGAATTGTGGTGGCCGAAACTTACAAGGAAGAAGAAAGTGCTTGGTGGTTCTCATCTCGAAAGATCGTTGCCCACACAACGTCCGAGGTTAGAAGAGGAATACGGTAGAAGATCAAGAGGTCTTTCTAAAAGGTATAACTAGTAATTTTTCTTTCCGCATCATACTAGTTATTTTTGGAAATAATACCAAATACAAGAGGCTTACGATTCTAGTATTTCGAATATGTTTTTCGATGATGTGTTCTTTTGTTTTATTTTTCCTTGTGATTTGATTGTTCTTTTCGGTTAACCTAAAGTTATTTTAGGAAATTAAATATTAGCTTTCCATAAAAGGTTTTGTCTAGTCGGTGGTGGTTGCTCCCATATCCAAGAAGGCCATGTGCCTCGCCACGTCAGTACTGGGAACCAATTATGGAAATTAATATTTAATGGAATTAATAACTTAAGGTGATTTGGGTCGAACGTGTTAAGTTCCGCAGGAGATCCAAGTTAAAACATAAAAGAACAAATAGATTAAGTTTTGGATCAAACGTGTTAAGTTCCGCAGGCGATCCAAAATTTAATTTAAAAGAACACATGGTAGCTAGGAAAAGGTTCAGACCTTTGTACAAAATTTTTGTACAGTGGAACTTCTAGGTTTTCCGAGTAGCAACCAACACAAAGTGCTGAAATCAGCCTTTACCAGCCAAAATCAGCAACTTTGATCGATTGGAGTTGGGTTCCAATCGATTGAACCAGCTTGTATCAATCCACTGATCGATTCAGGAGAGCTGGATCGATTGGTGGATCGATCCAGAAGGCTTCTGTTCGCGAGAAGCCTGCTCTCAATCGATCGCCCGATCGATTGAGGCACTCCAATCGATCCACTGATCGATTGGAGCTCTGAAACGGCTGAAATACAATTTCAGTCAATTTCAGAAACTCCCAAAAAATTCTACAAAATTCAAAAAATTATGAAAATAGTTGTAGACATTATTTTAGGCATCTTTATCATGGAAAAATAGTTTTCTATGAAAATACATCATATTTTCAAAGATTGACACATACTTGAAAACTTATAAAAACTTTAGTGTTTTCTTCAAGTTTTGTGTCTAACTATTCAATGGTGATTACTATCAAAGGATAGCCTTCACCAAAGTTTTCCAAAAACATTTTAAAAATATTTTCAAAACCAATATCCCACCATGTTCCTTGGGCTTAATGCACATGACTTGTACATTAGCTTTCCCAATGATGGGAAAACACATAAATATGTGTTTTGATGAACTCAAAACTCAAAAGAATGCCCTAAATCAACATCTTGAGTTTTGTTCATCATCCTAACATCTCACTTGTATCTAATGTGCACAACAACACATACAAGTCATCGTATAGGTCTTTGTGAGATGTAAAAGTTGGTTTTGTCCTAATCTAGGGATCATGCATATCTATCTAGGCATTTTGTGGATATTGAACATCCACCTAGGATGTCACTTGTTGATACACTTATACCACTTGTTAGTGAATTTGTACCACTTGTTACAAAGACCACTTGTTGGTACAAGTTGATAAATGTCATTTGTCCTTAATTTTAAGGAATTAAAAATAATACATGATATGTTATGGCATACATCAAAATGAAATAGCTTTCAAAAGAAAGATTCCTATAACTACATGATGTATGAGTGCATGACATGGTATTTTTGTGTTTTTCATCATAAGGTATGAATGCAAACATAATCATGATGTCATGGCATATAATGATCAAACAATCATGGCAAGGTTTAGCATAAATAAAATACCTAGATTACCTACCTAAGTATCCTTAACCCTTTGCTAAGTTAAAAATTAAACCTAGATTGTCCTCTAAAAGCTCCAAGAGAATGCCAAGCCCTAAATTGGCATTCCTAATTCTCTTGATTTACTTATGCCAATTGAAATTAATCTTATTTCTCAAATGTTGGCATATTTCGTTCTTCCACAAGAGTATTACTAAGAAAATACTAAAATCCCAACTTGGTATTTCTTATGTTTTCCCAAATTGTGTCATTTTACTCTTCCAAAGAGTAAATGATAAATCCATTTCATTTTCAAAAGTTAATAAAAACCTTGAAAATGTTCCTTGAGTGTCAATTTCTTCAAAGTTGGGTTAACTACCCTTCTTCTTAGAGTTGACACTCTCTAACCCATCTATGGGGTAGAGAAAATGCTCCTAGGAACTCAAAACCTATTGGTGCTCCTTGGATGCTCTAGGTATTCACTAAGGATAACTTCCCTAGATACCTTCCTAGTGACCTTGTTTGGCTTCTTAGAAGCCTTGGTCACATTTTCTAGGTCAACTCTAGGGATTGCTTCCCTTGTGACCTTCTTAGTGGCTTTTTTAGACTTCTTAGAGGTCTTAGTCACATTTGTTGCAAAAATACTCTTAGGGATGACTTCCCTAGTATTTTTGGCTTGCCCACTAGACCTAGAGTTTGTTTCATAGCTATATGGAACCCTATGGTAAGAAAATACATCCTTCTTGGTTTTAGGTTTGTATCCTAAATCCTTATGACCATTGGATGACTTTGATATTTCTAGACCTAGATTTTTACCCTTAGACCCTTGTGTTCCAGTTGTGATTTTTCTAAGGATCTTCTCTAATTTATCAAGTCTTGACCTCAAGACTTGATTCTCCTTCCATAATTCCTCGACCATAGATTTTTCACTAAAATCATGATTTTTCTTCTTCTTAGACACATACCTAGAATCCTTAGGGTTCTTGCCTAAGTTCCTATCTACCTTTCTAAACCTAGGTTGAGAGGTCTTAGCATGATAAGCTACATGATTTTCTTTAATTTTATCATGCCTCCTATTTTCATGGTAAATAGCATTAAAATGATTTAAATTTGAGCTACCATGCTTTTTACCATTATTCAAGGGAGTAGGCTCAATAAAAGTTATCTTTCTTTTTACTTTGGAGGCTCCCCCTTGAGTTGAGCTTCCTCCTTGAGCCTTGACCACCTTCTTCCCTTTGGGACATTGACTCCGGTAATGCCCCTTTTGATTGCACAAGAAGCACACAATGTGCTCCTTGCTCTTCTTTGTTCCGGGGATGGTCTCCTTGGGTTTCTCCTTGCCCTTGGGTGCCACTTGGCCCTTCTTCTTGGCCAATTTAGGGCATTTACTTTTGTAATGCCCTTTTTCCCTACATTCAAAGCATATAATATGATTTTTATTTTTAATTGAAATGTTTATACCTTCTTGTGTAGGAGTGGCACTTGCTCCTCCATGTGATGTGGAATGTGGATGTAGAAGCTTCCTCTTGATCCGATAGTGATGCTCCTCCATTAGATTTTTCTTGACTTGTGGAGGTGGAAGCTTCTTCATCCTCTTCTCTACTTGACCCGGATGTAGAAGATTCTTCTTGCTCTTGATCCGGTGTCAATGAAGATTGCTCCCCCTCAATCCTAGAGGTGGAGGCTTCTTCATCTTCATCTTGTACATGGAACAAGGAGTATGCTCCCTCCTTGTTCCCTTCATTGCATTCCCTCGAAGATGAAGCTTCTTCTTGGACTTCTTCTTCGGAAGTTGAGCATTTCTCAACTTCGGAGTCCTCTTCCTCTTCCTCTTGATTTTGCTCCAATGAGTCACCCTCTTTGGATTCTTCTTGGATTGGTGCAGTGGAGGGGATCTCATGTATTGATGTCAATTTGCTCCATAGCTCCTTGACATCCTTGAACTCTCCAACTTGAGCCAAAATATTTCTTGGCAATAAATTGACCAAAAGCTTGGTCACTTTATCATTTGCCTTTCTCCTTTGAACTTGCTCTTGACTCCATTTGTTTTTCTTGAGAGGCTTGCCCTTGGAGTTTGTTGGGGCTTCGAAACCTTCCATAAGAGCAAACCATTGCTCTATCTCCACCATTACGAAGTTTTCGATCCTTGATTTCCAAAGATCGAAGCTTGTAGATGTATACAGTGGAGCCACCCTTGTGTCAAATCCAAGTCCATCTTGGAATTGCATCTTGAAGTTGAGCTTCTTGAATTCTTTGACTTTGATGAATTTGCTCCAACTTCTTCACCCTCTAGCTTTACTTGTTTTGTTTGCCCCTTCCGGTGATGATTCCAGTGAAGAGCGACCTTGCTCTGATACCACTTGTTGGGACCGAAAAGTAGCTAGAGGGGGGGGGTGAATAGCTCGTCGCGTGCTCGTGTTCAGCGTTGCTTGTTTCCTCAAAGATGTGCAGCGAAAAATACAAGAAACAAAAACATACAACGCTAACAATGATGGTTTACTTGGTATCCATCTCACAAGAGGTGACTAGTCCAAGGATCCACACCTACTCACACACCCTCCACTATGAATAACACTCCTTTATGGTCACTACCAAAGGCGGAGAAGCCCTACAAGTTCACACTACAAAAAGCAAGGGAAAGGATACAAAATACAAGCACAAAGCTTACAATGAGTACAAGAAAACCCTAACCCTAGCTTTCTTCCTCTTGCTGTAGCGCCGCCTCTTGACTTGGAAGAATTCCAAGAACCTTCAAGAACTGGCGGTGAGAACCCTGTGGAGATCTGTGGAGTCGCTGGTGAGGAATGGGAAGATGTATCTGTTTGTTCTGCGAAAGCTCTACCGAAAGAATCGAACGCCTGCAGCCTTTATCGACGCCGACTGTCGGATCCCGATCGATTGAAATGCTCCCAATCGATCGGGGAGGCTTTGGATCGATCGGTGGATCGATCCAGAGCGCCTCTGTGCTCTAGAGGTTCGCCTGGATCGATCAGCTGATCGATCCAGGGCTTATCGCGACATACCGCGCCACCCCGATCGATCCACTGATCGATCGGGGTCTCTGGATCGATCACCTGATCGATCCAGAGGCATTCTGTGCTCGCGACATTTCTTCCCAATCGATCGGCTGATCGATTGCGAGGAGCTCTGTCGCAGGGACTCACCCGATCGATCGGCTGATCGATTGGGAAGCATCCAATCGATCAGCTGATCGATCCAGATGCTGGTTTTTGCCCAAAACCAAGTCCCAAAGCCCCCAAACCAACATCCGGTCAATCCTTGACCTGTTGGAACATCATGCCTAGCATCCAGTCACCCTTGACCTGCTAGGACTCCCTTGATCTACTTGGACTTTCACCAGATGTCTGGTCAACCTTGTTCCATCTGGATTTTCTCCGTGCCTGGCTTCACTCACCAGGACTTCCATTCTGCCTAGCTTCACTCACCAGGACTTCCATTCTACCTAGCTTCACTCACTAAGACTTCCATTCTGCCTAGCTTCACTCACTAGGACTTCTCTTCTGCCTGGCTTCACTTACCAGGACTTTCACCTAGCTTCACTCACTAGGATTTCTCTTCTGCCTGGCTTCACTCACCAGGATTTCTCTTCTGCCTAACATCCCAGTTAGGACTTCCCAGTCAAGTATCTGGTCAACCTTGACCTACTTGACTCTTCTTCAATCAACCTTGTATTGTCAAACATTGAAACCCAAACCAAGACTCAAACTTGGTCAACCAGGTCAGCCTTGACCTGAGGGATATTGCACCAACAAGGTGATCTCTGGACCCACATCAGAAACAGTGAGTATCGCCGGGAGGTGGTTGCCGGTTCTGCTGAGAAAACTGGGAACGTCCTGAAGAAGACCGCCCTAACTTCTGAGGCCTGCGCAAGACCCCGAAAGTACCCTGAACTGACCGACTGCGACCACTCTGATACTGTCCTGTCGCCTGTGTCTGCTGGATCTGCCCAGATGCCTGACCCGTATACTTCCTCTTCCTGTCCGGAAATGCTCTCTGCTGAGCTAACTCTATCGTCAAGGCTTGATCCAGTGCATCTGAGTAAGATGTGATCCCTAAACCGGCAAGCCTTAACTGTAGCTGACCGTCCAGTCCCTGAATAAACTGCATCATGCGGGATCTATCCTCCGCAACTAACTCTGGACAAAACCTAGCCAACCGGTTGAATTCAGTATTATACTCTGTCACCGAGCGATTGTTCTGCCGCAGACTCATGAAATTTTGCCGGCGAGCCATCTGATATGCTAGTGGAAAGAAACGGCTCTCAAAAGCCTCTCTGAACCTGGCCCAAGTAATGCTCCGCTCGCCGATAATGGAACGCTGAGTAATCCAGCAGGCGTTAGCCTCATCCCGTAAATGAAAAGCAGCCAGCTCTGCTTTCTCCCACTCGGAGCAAGCCATATAGAAAAAGGTCTGCTCCATAGTCTCTATCCATGATAGAGCCATACTCGGGTCAAGGTCTCCTCGGAAGAGTGTGAATCGACTCTT
This sequence comes from Zingiber officinale, assembly GCF_018446385.1. Classification (NCBI taxonomy): domain Eukaryota; kingdom Viridiplantae; phylum Streptophyta; class Magnoliopsida; order Zingiberales; family Zingiberaceae; genus Zingiber; species Zingiber officinale. The sequence continues at coordinate 185,593,838 of NC_055987.1, read as the reverse complement.
CATCGACTCTGCTAATACTGGAATCCTAGCTCGTGCCGCGACAATGTCAGTGAGGTGTGTCAGGACGGCTGCAGAAACTGGCGGAACTACTAGATCTGGTGCTACATGTGGTACCGCTGAATAAACTGGAGGAGGTACTCCCGGTGCTGCTGTATAAACTGGAGCATAAGCCGTCGGTGGCACTGTAGGATAAACATAGGTGGCCGCGGCTGGAGGTACAGTAAGTAGTGATACCGGAGGTGGAGCAGCCGGCATCACTGGTGCAGGTGCTGCTGGGTATACTGTAGGTACTGGGGGCACAGGTGGAATAAATTGATATGCTTCACCATGTTTAGGACCTAGGTTTTATACCTTATCTTATCTGTGTACCTTTGATTTGATTCATTGACCTAAGGTGCACCTTCTATATATATATGGTTTAGCTCAGGATATTTACATGGTTAGTGTCATGCACCATTCGCATGATTGCATGCTGTGCGATAGACCGCTCCATTATTGTTGAGCACATCGCCAGTTACATGGATCTGCACATACCACCACTCATGGGTTAGTGGTCGATTCAGGAAGAGTGTGTTGCAGCAGGGACTTTGTTTGGGTCCGTTGGTCCGCTCATGGGTAGTGTGACGCAGCGTGGTAGCCGGCAGAGATTCCTCCCCGTCATCGTGTACCGGGAGATGAGAGCATTGCGCTCCCCCATTTATGATTTGGGGTAGGAGGATAGGTGTACTCCAACAGCATCCCGTCGACTCGGTCACTCATCAGGAGCAGTGACGACAGAGTGCACGGTTGTCACAGCCTTACCCACTCGGTCTCACTATTGTGTGTGAGATGGTTGACTGGTGTCAGGGGTGACCAGGACGCATCATTGGCATCATACGCATTGATGCATTTATTTCTTGTGATTGTGTTTGCTGTATTTATTTGTTGCATTTTGGTTGGATGACCATGCTTGACATGCATGCAGGATTTCTATACCTCTCAGACTATTTATCCTTGTACCAGGTTCTGGTTAGTACAGTTTTCTCCTGTTTACTACAGTTGCATTTTATCCTTCTTATATCAGGAGACTATACGCATGATTAGTGCTAGATGTTATTTCTCTACTATGTATATCAGTTGTTACCCGCTGAGGAGTTGACTCACCCCGTGGATATTTACTATTTTCAGGTTGATGCTGTCAGGAAAGAGTTCCAGTTGCTAGTCCCCTGGAGCCCACGAGGATGTTTATTTATCTTTTGGCTTTATGTACTAGATTATGTTTGGACTTGTTTTGTTTTGATACTTGGAGCTTGCATGGATTGCACTTGTCGATGGGTTTTTAATTGGATTTGTTTTACTATATGCCTGCCTAGACGCAAAAGAGGTAAGTTGATTTGATCGTTGGATTTGTGTTTTACGAGTGTAGTGGAGTAGAATATCGGTTTTGAGCTTTATGGGTGTAGTTGAGTAGGGTGAATTTTGAGTCTTATTATCATTGCTTATTAAACTGCGTGGATGTCTATATGTTGTGGTTTGTTTATTATTGTTATTTATTCCAGCCGCATGTGGCTGAGGTATATGGTGATGTAGTAAAGTTTCAGATTATCCGTCGTACAGGGGAGATGCTGCCGAAATTTCTTCGGACAGGGGCTCCTCTGGGGCGTGACAAGAACCATAGGCCATTGAGTAAAATTCTAGAAGTGATATACTAAAAGATTATAAGTCACATAGTAGAATTCTAGGAGTAATCTATTAAAGGATCATAGACTGTGAATTAGAAATTGAGGGTTCAAACTATGTAAATCACCTTGTTTAATTTGTGTTGTTTGTATTTTTTATATTCCCATGGTGTACCAATGAGTTTGTTGAGATAAGCATGAAATTAAACAGACTACTATTTACCCTAGTCGTAATATTAATCCAACAAAAAGGTGAGCAATTTTTTTTTCTTATTTTGCTCAAAGTGTTTGAAGGCTACTAATGGATTAAAAGCTATTTTAGTTGAGTAGATATGTTCTAGTTGACTTGTCACCATAAAATATTTGATGACTTTATAGATTGTAGTTAGTATAATATGAATATTAGGTAAATAGGTTAAATTTGTTGGTGCAATTAATTTTTAGGATTTTGATATTTGATAATGTATCTAAGTTGATCGATTTGATTAAGAGTTGATTTAAACATGACTTGATACTTGGAAGAAAGAAGTCTAGTCAGGATGACTAACAAAGGTAAACCTAACTAGAGATTAGGTAAGGCAAAGTCCAGACAGGATTGTAGGACCGGATGTCCAGTAAGGGAAAGTCCTAACTGAAAGTTAGATAAGGCAAAGTCCAGGTAGATTTGTAGGACTGAATGCATGGTAAAGACAAATCCTAACTGTAGGTTAGGCTAGGCAAAGTCCAAGCAAGTTTGTAAGACCGAATGTCTGGCAAGGGTAAGTCCAAGCAGGTCAAAGATGACTGGAAGCTTGGCAAAGGAAAATCCTAGGGGAGTGAACCTTGGGTGGTGAGATCCTAAGGAATAAGTCTTAGGTGGTAAAGTCTTGGATGTAGTCTATGTTGGACCGTGAGATTCGATAGAGGGGGGTGAATATCGATAAACAAAATCATTCGAGTATAAACGCAGCGGAAATAAAGGGACAATGCTAACACAAGCTGGTTTTACTTGGTTCGGAGCCTGTGTCGACTCCTACTCCAAGGCCCGCACACAAGGGTGCTTTCGGTGGGCAATCACTAGCAGTTCAAAAATTGTTACAAATTAAAGTACAGGAATGCTAATAGAAATAAAGCAAATACCGACAAGAATTTAACCAAAAAAGGAAGGAGTGTGTTGTCGGAGCTTTGTTAGCGTCGCAGGAGCGCAGAGCGGCAGAGCAGCAGAGCAAGCAGTAGAAGACTTTCTTTCAGTTGTTATTTTGAAGCTCCCCTCTGACCCTCTTTTTATATGAGGCTCGGGGCGCCCCGGATCCCTTCCGGGCGCCCTGGTGAGACGTGGCAGGTCCAACCAACGAGCTCCACATGGCGACGCGCGATCTGGATAAAATTCACCTCCCGAGCGCCCGGATCCCCTCCGGGCGCCCAGACCACCTTTCTCCAGAAGACAGCTTTCCTGCAAGACAAGGTTAGTCCGAGGCAAATAGATAAGGTATATCCTGCAAAACAAAGTGTTAGCACAGTTTGTTGGTTTAATATAAAAAGTATGATTTAGATTCCGTCTTTCCGAGACTGGAATGTAGTCACGATTTCGACTTAGATATCCGAAATGGATCTAAGCCAGATCGACGCCTAATGTTACCTTCCCGGGAACGCGTCCTCACAGTCACTCCCCTCCAGTGACTTACCTTACTTACCTGCCAGACGTTCGGTCAGCCCTTCGACCCATATGGACTTCTCGCCAAACGTCCGGTCAGCCCGTCGACCCGCTTGGACTTTTCGCCAGCTATCTGGTCAGCCCGTCGACCTATCTGGACTTCTCGCCAAGCGTCCGGTCAGCCCGTCGACCCGCTTGGACTTCGTGCCAGACATTCGGTCAGCCCGTCGACTTGTCTGGACTTCGTCTGCACACTCGGTCAGAGTGTTAGATCACAACAAATCTAACTTAACCTGATTTATCATTCATCAAAATCTGAGTTAGACCGTTAGTGCTAACCGCACCAATAATCTCCCCCTTTTTGATGGAATGACAACCTGGTTAAGTTAGTAAAGATATGTGAGTAAAAGAGTTTAAACATTTTGTTCTAGTATGAGGTTTAAGTTAGTTTTTAATTTTATTTTGTTTTTCTAACTTAACCACCTATCCCTCCCCCTTTGACATTCATCAAATAAGGAAGATAAATTAACCATGTAACAATACAGAATGCATAAAAACTGTAGAAATGATGTTAGGTTAACTTGGGGGAGTATTTAGCTTTTGTTTCTTAACTTTTGTAAAATAACTAAGTTTTGAAAATAGTTAATTTAACAACATAACTTAGTATTTAGTACATTTTGAGTAATTTTGACAGATAATTTTTGCAAAATAAATTGACTTTGCAAAACTTAAGAAAGAGAATTTTAAGATCAAATTTTAAAAGTAAGTTTCAACTTTAAACATGAGTTTTTAAAACCAAAATTTCAAGGTTTAAAGTTTTCAAAATCAGTTTTCAAAACCTTAGTTTGTAAAATCTAATTTAAAAACTTATTTTATAGAAGCAAGTATTCAAAAGTGGATTAAAAACATAAGTTTCCAGATCAAAAAATTTCAAATCTAACTCTATTTTTCAAAACTGAGTTTGTTAAATTTACTTTTCAAAACTAATTAAAATTTATTTTTCAAGTCTACCAAGTTTATTAGATTTTACAATGATAAGTCAGATTTGTTAAATAGATTTAAAGTATTTTTTTTAGAAAGTATTTTTCAAAAATCAATTATAGTAAAGGAAAAATGAATATGAGACCAATTAATCCTCCCCCTAAACCTGACATCTAAACTAGCGATCTAACCAATTAGTTACTTACTGACTATCAGAAGATGGCAGCTTTCACTTGGTTAGTCAAGTTAAGTTCATTGTGTTCAGTTAGTGGTTGATTAAGCTGAATATCTTAACTTGATTAATGTTGGTTTTGTATTTAACGCCTAAACTTATATCGATGCACTGACATAAGCATCTTAAGTCCAGGCAATTGGCCTATGCATCTCACCCCTTTCTAAGTTTGTCAATCACAAGTAAGGTAATCTTATGCTCAAATACTAGTCCTGGGGGAACATGATTTCTAAGGGGATTTTTCTAGTCTAAGGCTAAAGTTGTTTTGAAATTCTAAAAGTTGGAAGGTTTTTAAAACAGATGAAAATAAATTTAACCTAGAGTTTAAAACAGTCAATTTGAAAGCAATTTTGAATTTTGAAAATCCTAGTCTATTAAACACATTCCTAACTGTCTACGCAGATTGCTAAATTCACTTTCAGGGAGTGGTTTTGTGAATATGTCAGCTAAATTGGATTTTGACTCAATGTATTTGAGTTCAATGTCCCTTTTAGTAACATGATCCCTGATGAAGTGATGCCTAATATGTTTAGTTCTGGAATGATGCACTGGATTTTTTGTTAGGTTGATTGAGCTAATATTGTCAACTAAGACTTTGACATTTGTGAGGTTCAAGTTGAAGTCTTTTAGGGTGTGCATCATCCATAATAATTCTGCAACACACTCTCCTATTGCTATATATTCTGACTCAGTTGTAGAAATGGTAACACAATGTTGTTTTCTACTAAACCAGCTGACAAGTGATGGACCTAATAATTGACATCCGTCACTTGTGCTTTTGCGGTCTAACTTGCATCCAGCATAATCTGAGTCAGAGTACCCTATTAATTCAAAATTATTAGTCCTAGGATACCAAATGCCTACATTTGTTGTTCCTTTAAGGTATCTAAAGATTCTTTTGACTTGAGTCAGATGGAATTCTGTTGGTTGCTACTCGGAAAACCTAGTGGTTCCACTGTACAAAAATTTTGTACAAAGGTCTGAACCTTTTCCTAGCTACCATGTGTTCTTTTAAATTAAATTTTGGATCGCCTGCGGAACTTAACACGTTTGATCCAAAACTTAATCTATTTGTTCTTTTAGGTTTTGACTTGGATCTCCTGCGGAACTTAACACGTTCGACCAAAATCACCTTAAGTTATTAATTTCATTAAATATTAATTTCCATAATTGGTTCCCAGTACTGACGTGGCGAGGCACATGGCCTTCTTGGATATGAGAGCAACCACCACCGACTAGACAAAACCTTTTATGGAAAGCTAATATTTAATTTCCTAAAATAACTTTAGGTTAACCGAAAGGAACAATCAAATCATAAGGAAAAATAAAACAAAAGAACACAACATCGAAAAACATATTTGAAATACTAGAATCGTAAGCCTCTTGTATTTGGTATTATTTCCAAAAATAACTAGTATGATGCGGAAAGATAAAATTACTAGTTATACCTTCTAGAAAGACCTCTTGATCTTCTACTGTATTCCTCTTCTAACCTCGGACGTTGTGTGGGCAACGATCTTCCGAGATGAGAAACCACCAAAACACCTTCTTCTCCTCCTTGCTAGGTTCGGCCAAAACAAGAGCTTTACCAAGGATGAAGAAAACCTCCAACCAAGCTCCAAGGGATGCAAGCTTTCTCTCCTCCTTCTTCTTCTTCTCCAAGTAGTATCCGGCCACCACAAGAGCTCTAAGAAAGATGAAGGATTCGGCCACCACAAAGAGGAAGAGAGGAAGAGGATGGCCGGCCACACCAAAGAATAAGAGAGAGAGAAAAATAATAGAGGTTGTGTCTCATGAAGGCACCCCAACCCCCTCTTTGATATTCCTTAGCCTTGGTAAATTAGGAAATTTAATTACAATAAAATTTCCTTAATTTCCTTGACATGATTTAATTGAGAAAAATAAAATAAAATTTCCCAATTAGAATTATAATGGTCGGCCACATCATGAAGAGAAAAATTAGACAAGTTTCAATCAACAAATTAAAACTTCCTAATTTGTTTCCGGAAATTTTAAAAATAAAATTTCTCTTCAAAAATCCCTTCATGGTTGATAAAAAGAAATTTCTATAATTTTAATTTTTCAACATGTGAATAATTTTCAAAGAGAAAATAAAATATCTTTCCAATCTACAAATAAGGAAAGAGATCTAATCTCTTTCTTTAATCTTTTGTAGATCCTTTTAAGAAAGATATTTTAATTTTAATTCTCTTTAATAAATTATATCTTCCACATAATAAAAATTAAAATTAAAATTCTTTTTAATTTTATTATGGCTGGCCCCCTCTAGCTTGGGTTCAAGCTAGGGCCGGCCACCCATAAACCAAGCTTAGGCCGACCCTAGCTTGATTCCCAAGCTAGCTTGGCTGGCCCCCTTTTAGGTGGGTATAGGTGGGTATAGTACTCTATAAATAAGAGGCTACGATAGGGACCGAGAGGAGGAATTAGTTTTGGTCTCCCGATAAAATTAAGCATCCCGTGTTCGCCCCGAACACACAACTTAATTTTATCAATAATAATTCATTCCACTAGAGAACTATTATTGAACTACCGCACCAATCCCAAATTACATTTTTGGGCTCCTTCTTATTATGAGTGTGTTAGTCTCCCTGTGTTTAAGATATCGAATGTCCACTAATTAAGTGAGTTACTGACAACTCATTTAATTAATATCTTAGTCCAAGAGTAGTACCACTCAACCTTATTGTCATGTCGGACTAAGTCCACCTGCAGGGTTTAACATGACAATCCTTATGAGCTCCTCTTGGGGACATTATCAACCTAGTATCTCTAGGACACAGTTTCCTTCTATAATCAACAACACACACTATAAGTGATATCATTTCCCAACTTATCGAGCTTATTGATTTATCGAACTAAATCTCACCCATTGATAAATTAAAGAAATAAATATCAAATATATGTGCTTGTTATTATATTAGGATTAAGAGCACACACTTCCATAATAACTGAGGTCTTTGTTCCTTTATAAAGTCAGTATAAAAGAAACGACCTCAATTGGTCCTACTCAATACACTCTAAATGTATTAGTGTAATTATATAGTTAAGATAAACAAATTTCTAATTACACTACGACCTTCCAATGGTTTGTTCCTTTCCATTTTGGTCGTGAGCTACTGTTTATAATTTATAAGGTACTGATAACATCATCTTCTGCATGTGACACCACATACTATATTATCTACAATATAAATTAATTGAACAACTACAAACAAATGTAGATAATTTGACCAAATGTGATTCTTTATTCAAACTAAATGTTTACAAAAGCTTAGGCTTTCAGTATACACTCCAACAGATTCTTTAGCACAGGTTTGGTATCTTGCACACATACTAACTGCAAATAAGATATCTGGTCGACTTGCAGTTAAGTATAGTAGGCTACCTATGATACTCCTATAATGCTTTAGATCAACTGATTTTCCATTGGGATCATCGTCTAGGATTGTGTTTACTGCCATAGGTGTCTTCATCTCTTTGGTGTTTTTCATTTCAAATTTCTTAAGTAATTCCTTAGTATATTTTTGTTGATAAATGTAGTTACCTTCATTTGTTTGCTTGATTTGTAATACTAAAAAGTAGGTTAATTTGCCTACCAGACTCATTTCAAACTCGTGCTTGTTGGTTGCTACTCGGAAAACCTAGAGGTTCCACTGTACAAAAATTTTGTACAAAGGTCTGAACCTTTTCCTAGCTACCATGTGTTCTTTTAAATTAAATTTCGGATCGCCTGCGGAACTTAACACGTTTGATCCAAAACTTAATTTATTTGTTCTTTTAGGTTTAGACTTGGATCTCCTGCGGAACTTAACACGTTCGATCCAAATCACCTAAATTATTAATTCCATTAAATATTAGTTTTCATAATTTGTTCTCAGTACTGACGTGGCGAGGCACATGGACTTCTTGGATATGGGAGCAACCACCACCGACTAGACAAAACTTTTTAAGGAAAGTTAATATTTAATTTCCTAAAATAACTTTAGGTTAACCGAAAGGAACAATCAAATCACAAGGAAAAGTAAAAAACAAAAGAACACAACATCGAAAAACATATTTGAAATACTAGAATCGTAAGCCTCTTGTATTTGGTATTTATTTCCAAAAATAACTAGTATGATGCGGAAAGGAAAAATTACTAGTTATACCTTTTAGAAAGACCTCTTGATCTTCTACCGTATTCCTCTTCTAACCTCGAACGTTGTGTGGGCAACGATCTTCCGAGATGAGAAATCACCAACACACCTTCTTCTACTCCTTGCTAGGTTCGGCCAAAACAAGAGCTTCACCACGGATGAAGAAAACCACCAACCAAGCTCCAAGGGATGCAAGTTTTCTCTCCTTCTTCTTCTTCTTCTCCAAGTAGTATCCGGCCACCACAAGAGCTCCAAGGGAGATGAAGAATTCGGCCACCACAAAGAGGAAGAAAGAAAGAGAGGATGGTTGGCCACAACACCAAGGAAAAGAGGGAGAGAACAATAGAAGTTGTATCCCATGAAGGCACCCCTACCCCTTCTTTTATATTCCTTGGCTTTGGTAAATAAGGAAATTTATTTATAATAAAATTTCTTTAACTTTCCTTGACAACAATTAATTAAGAAAAATTAAATAAAATTTCTTAATCAATTAATCATGGTCGGCCACCTCAAATAGAAAAATTAGGAGAGTTTCAATCAGCAATTAAAACTTCCTTATTTGTCTTTGGAAATTTTAAAAAATAAAATTTTCCTTTATAATCCCTTCATGGTTGATAAAAAGAAATTTTTATAATTTTAATTTTTCAACATGTGAATAATTTTCAAAGAGAAAAAATAAAATATCTTTCCAATCTACAAATAAGGAAAGAGATCTAATCTCTTTCTTTAATCTTTTGTAGATCCTTTTAAGAGAGATATTTTAATTTTAATTCTCTTTAATAAATTATATCTTCCATATAATAAAAATTAAAAATTAAACTTCTTTTTAATTTAATGGGGGCCGGCCACCTAAGCTTGGGTTCAAGCTAGGGCCGGCCACCCATGAACCATAGCTTGAACCACAAGCTAGCTTGGCCGGCCCCTTTATCATGGGTATGAAGGTGGGTATAGGTGGGTATAGTACTCTATAAATAAGAGACTATGATAGGGACCGAGAGGAGGAATTGGTTTTGGTCTCCCGATAAAATTAAGCATCCCGTGTTCGCCCCGAACACACAACTTAATTTTATCAATAATAATTCATTCTACTAGAGAACTATTATTGAACTACTGCACCAATCCCAAATTACATTTTCGGGCTCCTTCTTATTATGAGTGTGTTAGTCTCCCTGTGTTTAAGATATCGAATGCCCACTAATTAAGTGAGTTACTGACAACTCATTTAATTAATTTCTTAGTCCAAGAGTAGTACCACTCAACCTTATCGTCATGTCGGACTAAGTCCACCTGCAGGGTTTAACATGACAATTCTTATGAGCTCCTCTTGGGGACATTATCAACCTAGTATCTCTAGGACACAGTTTCCTTCTATAATCAACAACACACACTATAAGTGATATCATTTCCCAACTTATCGGGCTTATTGATTTATCGAACTAAATCTCACCCATTGATAAATTAAAGAAATAAACATCAAATATATGTGCTTGTTATTATATTAGGATTAAGAGCACACACTTCCATAATAATTGAGGTCTTTGTTCCTTTATAAAGTCAGTATAAAAGAAACGACCTCAAATGGTCCTACTCAATACACTCTGAGTGTACTAGTGTAATTATATAGTCAAGATAAACTAATACCTAATTACACTACGACCTTCTAATGGTTTGTTCCTTTCTATTTTGGTCGTGAGCTACTGTTTATAATTTATAAGGTACTGATAACATCATCTTCTGCATGTGACACCACATACTATGTTATCTACAATATAAATTAATTGAACAACTACAAACAAATGTAGATAAATTGACCAAATGTGATTCTTTATTCAAAATAAATGTTTACAAAAGCTTAGGCTTTAAGTATACACTCCAACAGTGCTCATTAAACTTGTAAATTCATCTAGGAAATCTGAATTTGTTGAACCAAAAATTATGTCATCTACATAAACTTGTGCTATAAAGATATCTTCCTTTATTAATTTGACAAATAAGGTTGGTTCAATTTGTCCTTGGTTAAATCCTTTAGATATTAGGTAAGATGTTAATCTTTCATACCATGCCCTAGGTGCTTGTTTAAGTCCATATAAGGCTTTCTTCAATTTATAGACATAATCAGGATGTTCTAGACTCTCAAACCCAGGTGGTTGTCCTACGTAGACTTCTTCCTTTATTAGACCGTTTAGGAATGTTGACTTAACATCCATTTGGTATAGTCTAAACCCTTTGTATGCTGCATAACTTAGTAGCATTATAATGGATTCCAGTCTAGCTACTGGGGCATATGTTTCATCATAGTCAAGTCCTTCTACTTGACTGAACCCCTTAGCAACTAGCCTGACTTTATTTCGTGTAATTTCTCCAGTTTCACTTAATTTGTTTCTAAATACCCATTTTGTTTCTATTATTTTCTTATTTTTGGGTGGTGGTACCAAGTCCCAAACTTCATTTCGCTCAAATTGAGCTAATTCTTCTTGCATAGCTATAACCAGTCTGGGTGAAGTAGTGATTCAGCTATGGTTTTGGGTTTAATTTTTGAAATTAAAGATATTTGACTTAGATTTCTGAAGGATGATCTAGTTTGAACTCTAAGATCTGGGTCACCAATTATTTGATCAGTTGGGTGATTTGGGTTGACTCTTATAGTTCTAGGGGGTTGACTTTCCTGAGGTTGTTCTTCTTCTTCAGGACTTAGAGTTTGGTTTGTTCTTTCAGAATTATTATTTTGTTGAACAAATTCAATTGGTTGAAGTTTGTTTGTTCTGGGTTTTGTTTGGATTCTTCAAATTTCACATTAGTAGTTTCTTCAATTCTTAAGGTGACCTTATTGTAAACCCTGTAGCCTCTACTATTTAGGGAGTAGCTTAGAAAGATTCCATTTTCAACTTTAGAGGTGGATTTTCCTAAGTGTTCTCTTGTGTTTAGGATAAAAACGGGGCACCCAAATACTCTAAAGTATTTTATGTTGGGTTGTTTATTATGATAAACTTCAAAAGATGTTTTGTTATGGATTTTATTTAGTGTTGTTCTATTTTGTACGTAGCAAGCTGTACTGACAGCTTCTGCCCAAAAGTATTTAGGTAGGTTGTATTCATTTAACATTGTTCTAGAGGCTTCAAGTAAGGTTCTATTTTTCCTTTCTACAATCCCATTTTGTAGGAGGGTTTTAGGATACGAAAATTCGTGATGGTAGCCATTTTCAAGACAGAATTTGTTGAAATTATGATTTTTGAATTCTCCACCATTATCACTTCTAATTCTTTTAATTTTAAAGTCCTTTTCATTTTCAACTTGTTTACAAAAGTTTGTAAAAATTTCAAAAGTTTCATCATTTTTTAAGAATTTTACCCAGGTGAACCTAGAGTAGTCATCTATTATTACTAGACAGTATATGCTTCCATTTATTGATTTGACTCCATGGGAGTCAAATAGGTCTAAGTGTAATAATTCGAGTATTGAGTTGGTTTGTGATTGATTAGTTGGTTTGTGGATGGATTTTGTCTGTTTACCTTGTTGACAAGCATTACATATGGTTGAGTCTAAGTTAGGTAATTTTGGTAGACCTCTAACTAATCCATTTAGTTTACTTATATTTCTAAAATTTGTGTGTGACATCCTTCTATGTCATAACCAGGTTTCTTCTTTTTGTGTTAAGTAACACTCAATTGAAGAAGTGGTTAAGTTGATTGCATAGATGTTGTCTTTTCTAAACCCTTTTAGGCTTATGTTAGGGTTGTCTAGGTGTTTGATTAAGCATTCTGTAGATAAAAACCTAACTTTATACCTAGTATCACACAGTTGACTGATACTCAAGAGATTATATTTGAAATTTTCAACAAGTAAAACAATTGTAATAATAAAGTCAATTTTTAGTTCTATGTTACCTATACCAATTACCTTGAGTTTGCCATTGTTCCCAAAGGCAACTATTCCTAGGCTTTTGTAGGTGAATTGAGTGAATTTTGTGTGATCTCCAATCATGTGTTTGGAGCAACCACTATCTAAAATCTACTTAGTTTCCTACAATAGGTAGGAATTGGGGTTAGTCTAACTATTGAAAAAATGTTTTAATAAATTTTTTAAGTTAAAATATTTAAGTTTCAATTTTAACATAAAATTTTTTTAAGTTAACGAAAAATTGAGTTTTAATTTTAAAATAAATTTTTAAGTTAAAAAAAATTTAAGTTTAATTTTTAAAATAAATTTTTAAGTTAAAAAAGAATTTAAGTTTAATTTTTAAAATAAATTTTTAAGTTAAAAAAAAAAGTTTAATTTTTAAAATAAATTTTTAAGTTAAAAAAATAAGTTTAATTTTTAAAATAAATTTTTAAGTTAAAAAAAAAATTAAGTTTAATTTTTAAAATAAATTTTTAAGTTAAAAAAATAAGTTTAATTTTTAAAATAAATTTTTAAGTTAAAAAAAATTAAGTTTAATTTTTAAAATAAATTTTAAGTAAAAAAAATTAAGTTTAATTTTTAAAATAATTTTTTAAGTTAAAAAAAAAGTTTAATTTTTAAAATAAATTTTTAAGCAAATAAATTTAAGTTTAATTTTTAAAATAAATTTTTAAGTTAAAAAAAATTTAAGTTTAATTTTTAAAATAAATTTAAGTTAAAAAAAATTAAGTTTAATTTTTTAAAATAAATTTAAGTTTACTTTTTAAAATAAATTTTTAAGTTAAAAAAATAAGTTTAATTTTTAAAATAAATTTTTAAGTTAAAAAAATAAGTTTAATTTTTAAAATAAATTTTTAAGTTAAAAAAATTTAAGTTTAATTTTTAAAATAAAATTTTAAGTTAAAAAAAATTTAAGTTTAATTTTTAAAATAAATTTTTAAGTTAAAAAAATTTAAGTTTAATTTTTAAAATAAAATTTTAAGTTAAAAAAATAAGTTTAATTTTTAAAATAAATTTTTAAGTTAAAAAAATTTAAGTTTAATTTTTAAAATAATTTTTTTTAAAAAAATTAAGTTTTAAAAAAATTAATTTAAATTTATTTTTTTTATTTTTATTTTAATTTAATTTTAATTTCTTAGTCATCTCACCCGATCTATGTTGTCAATCAGGGAATCCTATAATTTTGTGGGATGAATTAGGTTCAACTTTAGGGTTTGTTTTTAACTTGTGTTAGATTCAGGTTTAGCTTTTGGTTCAACAAATAGGCATTCTCTGGATAAACTTCTGGGCTATGGTGAGTCACTCGGACATCATTAAAGTAACCATGCCTTCGAGGTTTTCCAAATAGTCCTATCCATTGGACTTAGTACAAAACCTTGGTCTAACTGGTTAGGATTCATTAAGGGTAGTTTCGGTCATTTCTACTTAGCCAGATGCACCAGGTCGAAGCCATATCTTCCTAGACATGCATAGACTAAGCTTCCCTAACATACTATCATCCAAAACTTCACCAGTACCATTTTTCAAGTTAAACTTGAACCCTCTTTAATTAGTCCTAATTACCCTGTCAGGTAGGTTGGTTGGGGTTACCCTGCCGGGTAGGTTAGTTTCGGAAGTGCCAGCTATTCTAGAGCCTCCCCCTGAATTAATGACCATTAATTTAATTTTTGTTCTTTGGTTTATGTCTATTTCTTTTATAATTATAATTAACTTGGTCATAGTCTAATTTTTGGTGGGTTTTAGATTTTGAGTTGTTTGATTTAGGTTTGTATTTTGGTTTTGGTTTATTTGAATTTATATAATATATTTTTTCTTTAGGTATGTAGAATTGGTTAAGTCCTACTTGCGTGGTGAGACACGCTTTCGGAACTCAAGCTTTACGTGTTGGTTTGTGTTGGGTTATTAATGATTTAAAGGTTTTAGTTGAACTTGATTTGTAACCAAGCCCAGTTTTGTTGTAACTTGCTTTTTGATTGTTTAAAATTAAATCTAAGTTTTTGGGCCTCGTTGTGAATTTTTCTAGTATTTCCTTTAGATTATTAATTTCTATTTTTAGTGTTAGATTCTCCTCCTCAAGTGTTAGATCTTGAGTTGGACTTGAGTTTTTGATTTGTTCCTTGAGGTCTTGATTTTCCTCAAGGAGTGATTTATTTTCATTTTCTATTTTTACTAATTTATTGTTTAAGCAGGAAATAATTTTAAAAAAATTTCTGTTTAGATTTCGGCATACCTCTTCGGAACCTTCGGAAACTAGTACGGACTCGTGGCTCGATTCGGGTTCGGACCCGTCTTCCGATTCATCCTCCGATTCTTCTTCGCGGGCGATCAGCGCGAGGTAACTCTGGTTCTTTTGTTCTTTGGCTTCCGATTCGTCCGAGGAAGTGTCGTCCCATGTTGCTTTGAGCGCCTTCTTTTTGGTTAGCTTTGGTTTGTCGTTCTTCAGTTTCGGGCACTCGTTCTTGTAGTGGCCATTTTTGTTGCAACCGAAGCACGTCACACTCCTTGAATCGATTGGAGAGTTGATCTTCTGAAGGTCCTTTTTGTTGAAGCTTCTTTTTCTCCTGGTGAACATCTTCCTTACTAGGTTCACCAGGTGTTCTTCGTCTTCAGAGTTCTGATCAGAGTCTTCTTCAGGTTCAGTCTTGTTCTTCTTTTCTTTTGAGGAACCTGCAAATAAGGCTACACCTTTCTCGACCCCAGCGTTAGTTTGCTCATGCAGTTCTAATTCACAGAAGAGTTCATCTAGTTTTAATTTTGATAAATTTTTAGAAATTTTGTAAGCATCCACGATGGATGCCCACAAGGAATTACGCGGAAAGACGTTTAGGGCGTACCTTATCAGATCCCTACTTTCCATCTAGTGGCCTATCGCGTGGAGTTCGTTGAGGATGTCCTTGATGCTCGCGTGTAGCTGACTCTCCGTTTCTCCTTCCTGTTGGAGGATCGGTGGCCGGCTTGAAGGGGGGTTGGATAGCTAGGCCACCCCCAAATCGATTTCTTCTCTACAATACGTTAGTTTGCGCAAGCGGAAATATAGAAACTAAAACAATGAAACACAAACGAGAATACAAACGCTAACACGCTCGATGTAACGTGGTTCGGAGATTGCTTGCTCCTACTCCACGACGTGTCCTTGAGGTGGACGAGCCCTTGATCCTTTGGTGGATCAGTCCCCGGCAATCTTCGGCTAAAGCTTCTCCTTCTCGGTGGAGCAAACCTCTCACAAAGTTCTCTTCCTCTTTACAAGATGAAACTTTGGGCTAGAAGGAAGAGAGTTGGCTTAGAAGCTTTGGGTAAGATTCAGAAGGTTTACAATGAGTATCAGTAACCTCCTCAATGCCCCAAAGCTCCCCTTAAATAAGAGGAGAGAGTTGATCACAAATCAACTCAAACCCCGACACCAGTCGACTGGTCCAAGCACCAGTCGACTGGTGTGCCCAACGGCTCTTTGCAGAAACCCAAATTCTACTAACGGCTATGTACCAGTCGACCGGTCTCTGTAGCCAATGAGCACAGAACTATTCTGTGCATTCTGTGAATTGGGATCAGTCGACTGGTACCATTACCAGTCGACTGGTCCCAGTACATTCACTCCTCTCATCCTTTCCGGAGTCGCCTTTGAAGTCCTCTTCCTCGGCCTTCGTCCCTCAGATGCACCTGAGCCCGCGACTCCTCTCCGTGCCATCCTTCACGCTGCCTTGAAGTCCACTTCCCTCGGCTCCACTCCATTGCTTCTCGTCCGGCGGTCCCTCGGATGTCTTCCACACCATCCTTCACCGACTCAAGGATCCGAGCCCTTGGATGAGTTTCCCATACTTGGCCGCACCAAGTTCTCATGTGTTCCACCAAGTTCTGCAAGACTCAAACACATATCAAATACATATGAAAGCCTAACTTAAACTCTTTGACACACACATCAAAACCTAGGTCGATTGCACCAACAATCTCCCCCTTTTTTATGTGTGGCAATATGTTTAAGTTAGGCACCAATAACAACTTTGAAAGGTACAGGCAATATGTAAATATGAAGCATAAAACTCAAGCTCCCCCTTAACACATGCTCTTAATCTTAATTTCAAAGATTTGCACCCAAGTAGATTTCTAACTTAAACCTACCCATTTCTCCCCCTTTGACACCATCAAAAATATTGTACCAGATACGTGCACATACTATGGTATCAGTTCCAACCAAATTTGAACCAAAAATTTGATTTTAAAGACCAACAGAATGCTGAAAGGCTGGTACCAGTCGACTGGTATCTGCACCAGTCGACTGGCACAAACTGAACATCAATTTCAGCCTACGGCAGCCAACTTCAGAAATCCATAAAAAATTCTAGAAAATTCAAAAAATCATGAAATTTTGAACACATATTTCTTATAATGTTCTTTAACTAATAAAAATATGTTTTCATGAAAAATCAACCTATTTTCAAAAATTTTGACCAAGTTTCAAAAATATCGAAAATATGCAAGTTTGTATCAATTTCAAGCTCAGTTTTACACTCATATGTTTTAAAATAGCTAGACCACAGTAAATAAAACATAGAATTGTTTTCAAAACATTTGAAATGTCCAACTATGATCTATGGGCAAGATGTCCATTAATTAAACATTTGCTTTCCCCATAGTTGGCCTATGATCACTAAACATTTATACACTTCATAACTCATCAAAATGCCATAAGCATAAGTGAATTACTTGTATCATCCTAATATCTCATATTCATGGTTAGAAAATAATACAAATCATTGTGAGATAAAAGTAACCTCTACGTAGCCCTCTTGATCATAAATCTCTATCAAGGCTAAGTCCTCCCCCTTAAGGTCTCAAGTCAACCATATAGGAAAATTTTGAATTATTGACTTCCATGGTTGACTTGCCATAAAATCCTCTTAACCCTTGAGGATTGATTTTGGCACCCAATAGAAATTCTTTCTAATTGGGTTGACCAAGTACTCTTTGGGGATCCATTTCCTATCTATGGTCTTTGTCTTGGATTGCCCCTAGCAAGTAGACAATGATAGGTCTTTTCATTATTTTATTCATTGTATCCTATCTCATTTTTCTTAAAACTTGCCCTTTGGCTCCCAATGATCATATTTAGGGTTTTTGAGCCAATTTCAAATTTTCTAAGGGCTATGGTGAGGTATTCTACTTTTTCCCTTAATTTCCTATTTTCCTCTTCTAAACATGAATCATTTGAACTTGTAGAGGAAGCATGCAAATCATCATCTCTAATAGGCAAGGATTCTAATTTTTATTTAAGCATGCAAATGTCATTTTTCAAAGATTTGTTCTTTCTTTTTGCCTTAAACAAATCATCATTTGTGCTTGAAATAATTTTAATTAAAATATGGGGAGGAAGATTATGTACCTCACTTACCGAGAAGTCCGAATCCGAAGTTTGACCTCCCCCTTCACTTGAGCTCCCCTCTTCATCTTCACTTGAGCTCCTTCCTTCTTCTTGCTCGGATGAGGTGGAGGCTACATCATCAATCCCCATGAGAGCAAAATTGACTATGTGATGTTCTTCTTCCTCTGATGAAGATGAAGGATCATCCCATGTTGCTTTTAGGTTTTGAGCCTTCTTCCCCTTTTCTTTTGTCTTCTCCTTCTTCTTCCTCTTCCCTTCCTTCTTTTTCAAGAGAGGACAATCATCTCTTATGTGTCCTTCTCCTTGGCAATTGTAGCAAATTATCTTCCTTGTCCTACTTTTGCTTCTTGAGCTTTTCCTAGCATGACATTTGTTAGATGAAAAATTTCTAAAAGTTCTTCTCATTTTCCTTACCATATACGCCTCTTGGTCACTATCCATTGAGGCACTTGACTCCTCGGAATCGGAAGATGATGGAGATGGAGCTTTCTTCTTCCCCTTTCCCTTGTTTGCCACAAGGGCTACTCCTCTTGATCTATTTGCTTCTCCCTCTAATCCTTCAACCCTTGTTTCGTGAAGCTCCATGGTTGAGAAGAATTCATCTAGAGAGCTCTTCTCTAGATCCTTTGAAATGTAGAATGAATCTACAATGGAGCTCCATGTCGAGGATCTTGGGAAAGCATTGATAGCTTTCATTATGATGTCCCGGTTGGAGAGTTTCTCACCTACACTTGTTAGTCCTCTTAAGATTTCTTTAAATTTAGCATGAAGTGTAGATACCTTATCTCCCTTCTCAAGCTTTACATTGTTGAGTTGAGTTCGGAGGAGATCTCTTCTTGCCAATTTAGCCTCCGATGTGCTTTCATGAAGCTCCACTAGCTTCTCCCACAACTCCTTGGCACTTGAGTAGGTTCCAACTCTTGTTACTTCTTGTTGGGGAAGAACATGTAGTAGATGATGGATGGCTCTCGAATTTGCTAGATGTTCTTCCCTTTGTTTCTTGCTCCACCTTGTTTTCTCAAGTATCTTGTTGTCTTGATCCCTAGGTACTTCGAAACCAATTTCCATGATTAGCATAATATCAAAATCGGTTTCGAAGAATACCTCCATTTTCTTCTTCCACCAAGAGAAGTCTCCTTCGAATTTGGGTGGATGAATGTTTGAGCCGGCCATTTGATGATTTCGTTCTTCTTGGCGATTAGTCCGTTGAAGAGCAACCTTGCTCTGATACCAATTGTTGGAGGATCGGTGGCCGGCTTGAAGGGGGGTTGGATAGCTAGGCCACCCCCAAATTGATTTCTTCTCTACAATACGTTAGTTTGCGCAAGCGGAAATATAGAAACTAAAACAATGAAACACAAACGAGAATACAAACGCTAACACGCTCGATGTAACGTGGTTCGGAGATTGCTTGCTCCTACTCCACGACGTGTCCTTGAGGTGGACGAGCCCTTGATCCTTTGGTGGATCAGTCCCCGGCAATCTCCGGCTAAAGCTTCTCCTTCTCGGTGGAGCAAACCTCTCACAAAGTTCTCTTCCTCTTTACAAGATGAAACTTTGGGCTAGAAGGAAGAGAGTTGGCTTAGAAGCTTTGGGCAAGATTCAGAAGGTTTACAATGAGTATCAGTAACCTCCTCAATGCCCCAAAGCTCCCCTTAAATAAGAGGAGAGAGTTGATCACAAATCAACTCAAACCCCGACACCAGTCGACTGGTCCAAGCACCAGTCGACTGGTGTGCCGTTGGACTCAGCCAACGGCTCTTTGCATAACCCCAAATCTCCGTTAACGGCTATGTACCAATCGACTGGTCCCCGTAGCCGACAAGCACAGAACCATTCTGTGCATTCTGTGAATTTGGATCAGTCGACTGGTCCCATTACCAGTCGACTGGTCCAAGTACATTCACTCCTCTCATCCTTTCCGGAGTCGCCTTTGAAGTCCTCTTCCTCGGCCTTCGTCCCTCAGATGCACCTGAGCCCGCGGCTCCTCTCCGTGCCATCCTTCACGCTGCCTTGAAGTCCACTTCCCTCGGCTCCACTCCATTGCTCCTCGTCCGGCGGTCCCTCGGATGTCTTCCACACCATCCTTCACCGACTCAAGGATCCGAGCCCTTGGATGAGTTTCCCATACTTGGCCGCACCAAGTTCTCATGTGTTCCACCAAGTCCTGCAAGACTCAAACACATATCAAATACATATGAAAGCCTAACTTAAACTCTTTGATACACACATCAAAACCTAGGTCGATTGCACCAACACTTCCTGCATTTTTATATTAAATATTCTATTTAATAATAAATCCCTTTTCGTTACCTTGGCGTCGCTGGTTCCTTCGTGCAGCTCGATCAATTTGTCCCATAGCTCTTTTGAATTCTGATATGGTCCGACCTGGTTCAGCCCTTCCCTTGTTAATCCACAGTGTAGTGTGTTAATCGCCTTGTTCTCTGTTGATGCCTTCTTTCTCATGCCCAGAGTCCACTGTTCCGGGTTTAGTGGATTTTCGGAGTTGTCGACTGGCGCTCGATAGGCTTTTATGACGATGAACCATTGATCGTAGTTCGTCTTTAGGTAGACTTCCATTCTTTTCTTCCAGTACGAGAAGTCATCCCCGTTGAATAGGGGAGGATATGTTGTGCTAAAGCCTTCCAATTGGGACATTTTTTAATCTGCACAACAAAAACAAGTAGAGAGGTTCCAACACTTGATCTTGGATTAGTAGTGCGGGAAAAAGATAGCTAATTAAATTGGTGTTACACCAATTTAGATGTATTTACGACGGAAAGAAATTTCCAAAAAGGTAATTATACCAGTTTGGAATTTTATGAAAAACTGAAATCCGAAGAAAGGAAAAAAAATTAAAAACAAATACCCTCTTGTCTGATTGGTGGTTGCACCAAATCAGAGCGGTACCTGCTCAGATACCACTTGTTGGACCGTGAGATTCGATAGATGGGGGGTGAATATCGATAAACAAAATCGTTCAAGTATAAACGCCACGGAAATAAAGGGACAATGCTAACACAAGCTGGTTGTACTTGGTTCGGAGCCTGTGTCGACTCCTACTCCAAGGCCCGCACACAAGGGTGCTTTCGGTGGGCAATCACTAGCTGTTCGAAAATTGCTACAAATTAAAGTACAGGAATGCTAATGGAAATAAAGCAAATACCGACAAGAATTTAACCAAAAAAGGAAGGAGCGTGTTGTCGGAGCTTTGTTAGCGTCGCAGGAGCGCAGAGCAGCAGAGCAAGCAGTAGAAGACTTTCTTTCAGTTGTTGTTTTGAAGACCCTCCTTTTATATGAGGCTCGGGGCGCCCCAAATCCCTTCCGGGTGCCCTGGTGAGACGTGGCAGGTCTAACCAACGAGCTTCACGTGGCGACGCGCGATCTGGATAAAATTCACCTCTCGGGCGCTCGGATCCCCTCCGGGCGCTCGAACCACCTTTCTCCAGAAGATAGCTTTCCTGCAAGACAAGGTTAGTCCGAGGCAAATAGATAAGGTATATCCTGCAAAACAAAGTGTTAGCACAGTTTATAGGTTTAATTTAAAAAGTATGACTTAGATTCCGTCTTTCTGAGACCGGAATCTAGTCACGATCTCGACTTAGATATCCGAAATGGATCTAAGTTGGATCGACGCCTAATGTTCCCTTCCCGGGAACGTGTCCTCACAGTCACTCCCCTCCAGTGACTTACCTTACTTACCTGCCAGACGTCCGGTTAGCCCTTCGACCCGTCTGGACTTCTCGCCAAGCGTCCGGTCAGCCCGTCGACCCGCTTGAACTTCTCGCCAGCTATCCGGTCAGCCTGTCGACCTAGCTGGACTTCTCGCCAAGCGTCCAGTCAGCCCGTTGACCCGCTTGGACTTCGTGCCAGACATCCGGTCAACCCGTCGACCTGTCTGGACTTCGTCTGCACACTCGGTCAGAGTGTTAGATCACAACAAACCTAACTTAACCTAATTTGTCATTCATCAAAACCTGAGTTAGACCGTTAATGCTAACCGCACCAACAGTCTAAGCAAGAAACCTTGTAAGTTGGATAGATTTACAAGAGTGCGACTTGATCCTAAGGGATTGATCCTTAGGTGGTAAATTTAGTTGTGGGACCTTCAAATAAAAGGTAAGCCTAGTAAGATAGGTAAACTTACAGTAGTACGGCTTGATCTTAAGAGATTAATCGTTATGTGGTAGACTTAGAGGAGAGATCTCCAAGCAAAAGGTAAGCCTAGTAGGTTAGGTAGACTTACAAGATTAGGCTAGGTTGCTTGCTTGTGTTTTGCATGGTTGTTTTGTAGGAACCTGGAGTTGGAAGCAAAACAGAGAGCAGACAAAGGCAATCAGACACAACTAGACCAAGTTTGGGGTGAATTGGACTTGACTCGTGTCTAACTAGACCCAAACCAATTCGATTGACTGAACCAATGGTTCGGTAAACTAATCAGGCTCGATTGATAGGGTTCGAGTTCGGACTCGGATTAGTGACTTGGCTTGGTTCAGTCGATCGAAAAAATTAGTTTGGTCGACCAATTGGATTAGGTCGACCAGATTGCTGAGTTGTTAAAGAAGTTAATATGGAAGTTGATGTCGAAAAAGATTAGGTTCAACTTTATAATTTAGATGAGGATAAAGATAAGTTAGATGATATGGATAAAGATAAGGCTTGATCCAGATATAACTTTATCTACATAAAAGTTGATCTAGATAACGATCTAATCCAACTCTATAAAAGGAAATGAAGACTCTATGTTCAAGAACAAGAATTCCATACTTCTCTTATACTCTGCGCTCGAAGAAAATCCGCTATGAAGTTTTGCGATCGGGGAAGCTCTAGGAGGGGTGTGTTGCACTCAGGACTTCCAGATTGACTCGTTATTGTTTGTTTGTTTTTAATTACAAGTTGTACTTCATTTCATATCTTATTTTGTTCTTGTATTATCAAACTGTAAAACAAGTTTCTCTGCCTCCGGAAAGTTTTCGGAAAGGAGACCACTAGTGGACTCATACTGAGTGCATATGCTATGGATGCATTGACCCTAGGGGTTGGGAACCAAGTAAATCCGTGAGTGTTATTTCCTTTTTGTTTATTATTATTCCGCTGCGTACTAACACTTTGTAGAAAAAATGAACGAACGACAAAAACGCAAAAAAAAAAAAATGACGATCGA
This sequence comes from Zingiber officinale, assembly GCF_018446385.1. NCBI lineage: Eukaryota > Viridiplantae > Streptophyta > Magnoliopsida > Zingiberales > Zingiberaceae > Zingiber > Zingiber officinale. The sequence goes on along the minus strand of NC_055987.1, from coordinate 185,570,739 downwards.
TATTCACCCCCTTTATCGATGCACAACAATCCTACAAAATCTAGCTTTGAAACTGTAGTTAATACAACGTGAATGTTTTTGAACATGTTAAATATATGTTATAGCAGCTATGAACCTTAACTGCTACAATATAAATATTGTTAAATTGGTCAAGTCCGTTTGACTGACTTAGGATTTACATTTGAAACCAACCGGTCAAAAAAATCAAAATTGGTATGCCAAAAAATAAAAAATAACCCAACAATATATTAGGACCAAAAGAACTCATAAATATATACAATAGAATGATATTATACACTTTGGACATAAGCCTTTATGAATTTATTTTTAGGCTCTACAAAAAAGATATTATACTAATAGAGACATCATTCATTTTATAAACGTATGATCTTTTCTGTGTTTTCAATGTGGGACTTTGATTGTATTCTCAACAATTCTCCCCTCAAACAAAGGATCACAATTATATAAGTACCTCATTGTGATTTTGGTGTGATCAACCAAGTCAAGTTAGGTCCTGTGTATGTTTGATGTTTTGTGTATAAGTGTGTAGGAACTTAAGAGCACAGGAAGTCAAGTGAAAGACGCAACTAGTGAGAAAGATGACACGGGAGAGAGTCGACGGGCTTGGTGTGTCTGAGGGACGAGGTATTGCGGAAGAATACGCTAGCGGACGAGAAGGAAGCGCACGACGTTTCCGAGGGACAAGAAGTCGAAGTGAATGTTTGCTCGAAGAGAAGGCAGGAAAATGGGTTCGGGTGAGACCTATTCTAGATGACTGAAATCACCCAAGCAAACGGAACAGGATCGGAGGTGAACCAGACTATCCGAGAGCCTGGACCAAGTCTAGGCGCTTGAATGCTCCGGGGATTTGGACCCGACTCCCGGACCGCCCTGCCAACCCAAGGCACCTCCTCGGCGTGCCCCTGTTTAGGGCTACGTCAGCACGGTCCGGGCGCCCAGATCATGTCCAGGTGCCCGAACCTAGAAAAATATATCTTTACCAAGCTGTTGCGACGTGAGTAAAGTTTTATCTACACCCAGACATCCGGAGCTGCCGACCAACAAGCTATAAATAGAGCTCTGGTCTTAGTAATTTAGAACAACACTTGAAAACGATTTTCTTTCTGTTTTACTTTGTAATATAGTGTTTAAACTACTGTAAGAGGCTTCTCTGTCAGAAGGAGATTTGATAGTGAGCTTTCAACATCTAGTACTAGCAATCTTCTGATTGCAAACCAAGTAAAAAGATCTTCATCTTCTTTCTTTCTTTCTTGTTAATTAGTTTTTATTAAACAAGTATTTCTTAATTTAGTTTGAGAAGTCGAGAAAGGTTGTTGATCCGGCGGTAAGAATGGGGGACCTACTTCCTGAAGGGTCCCAGCCTGAGGACGGATGGAGGGCTGACTAAGCAGGTAATGGCCGCGTCAAGCAGTTGAGCAGGTCCGAGCGGAGCCAGAGATAACCCAGCCATAGGCTTGGGTTTCCGACGCCAAGGCGGGAGGACTGAATGGCCGAGCGGGTGTCTGCCCGGCTGGAACTGAAGGGCCGAGCGGGTGGTCCGTTCGGCCAGGATAAGGGCGAGGATACAAAGGTTAGCCGAGCGGCCTATTCGTTCGGCTCAGGATATGGGATGTCAGCAAAGGCAAGTCTGATGATTATGCCGTACACAAGATTTCACGATAAAGGATCTTGCCGTCACATCATGGAGAGGTTGATACAGTAGCGGTATGACCTTATGGATGCCCTTCTGACAGACTCATACCTGGGCATGGTCGAAAGCAGGTGATTGCTTTGATTGGCGCGCCCAGGCTCCCTCGAGAGGTCTATATAAGGTCTCCATTTCTTCACCGGAGGTACGAGAGTCCTCATCCTGCAGCCACTTTTTTCATCTATTCCCTCGCCTAACTTGATCGTCGGAGGGCCGTCGCCGGGACACCCCGGCTCGGTTTTGTTGCAGGTTGGCCGGAGCACTCGAGGATCCAGCCGGGAGCGCCACATCCCCAGCGTTCGTTGACCCCTGGTTCGGACAGGATCAGTTGTTTTTTTATTTTTCGGGCAATTACCCCTTCTTACCGGCCTCAAGGGGACCAACAAATTATTCTCATGATCCGGGCCTCTCCTCCAGTATCCAATCACCATTGACTTGCTCCGGATCTCTCCTCTAAGACTTTACCCTTGATCTGCTTAAACTTTTCACCACCTAGGATTTGCTCCGATCACCTTTGAATCGCTTTAACTTTTCGAGTTCACTCCTCTAGAAGCCCTCATTTCCTTCATTCAAATCCACTAATCTATCCACATGGCTGACTCTGGCTCGTGCTTCTTCTGGCGATTAGTTCGATGAAGAGTGGTCATACTTTGACACCACTTATTAGGATCAAAAGAATTTATATATCTCAACAATATTATAATATTGTCCACTTTGAACACAACCTTTCGTGGATTTATTTTTGGACTATACCCAAAAGATCTCATACTAATAGAAATATCTTGCATCTTATAAACTCATGATATTTTTTATGTCTTTTCAATATAGGACTTTGATTGTATTATTCCCAATACAATACAGTTAAGGGCAACTGTATGTCTGTATAGTTTTAGTCTAGTGGGGGTTTCCTTTTGATAAAAAAAATAAAGGGATATTTCTTTGATGATTCAAATAAAAAAGTATCCGTCTAATTATTATCCAAAATCTTTTATAGTCATCTGATACATTTCAACTAAAATGACAAATATACATTAAAAAAATTAAGTTGATAATAATAAAATAATTTTTTTTTAAAAATATATATGTTGATGTAAAAAATAGAGTCTAATAACTTAAAATGATTCATATAATCGATTTAACTTAGTAATATAAAATTTAATTGTTGTTGTATACGTATCTTGGCATATATTAATAAAAAAACACATTTCAACTAAAAATACTTGGCTATTTTAAAAGGATCCGAGCTAAACTGATGTTGTTGTGATTTTGAAATTCTTATGAGCATGTCAATGTTATTTTTTCTTGATTTTAAACTTTATGCTAAACCACTCAAAACTTTATGTCAAACTTAATAATGACTAAACCAATCGCAATTTGATATAATTGTAATCGACTAACGAATGATTTCAATCATGATTAAACACTTAGCAAGATAATGAAAAATAGATTATTTTTTTTTCTTAATGGAATAGCGCAATGGGACAGCGGTTAAATCTTTTAAATGATTAATTAAATATTTAATGATCGAATCTTAATTGCGTAGAGAAATTTTTATATGTGAATTAAAAAACAAATGAAAAAGAAACACGGACTTCGTGTCCTCTTCTGTTCTCTCTCTCGCTCCTCGCTGTCTACTACATACAGGGCTTGACCTTTCAAGACAAAATGCGGACACAATGGCTGTGGCTGCATCTTCATGATTTCTCGGTGAAGTCACTGCGCTCGTCACAGATTCTCTATGGAGAGAAATCTATATCTGCTCTTAATGCTAATTCTTGCATCGATTTCTTCTCATCTTTGCCCAAATCAGTTGTTTGCTTCCCATGACGACGGACCAATCGGCGGCGAGATGTGCTGGTGCCGCTGATGGCGCAGGGCCACACCATCCCCATCGTCGACATGGCGCACTTCCTCGCCCGCCACGGCGCCCACGTCACCTTCCTCACCACCCCGCTCAACGCCCTCCGCATCGACGCCATCATCCAACGCGCCGGCGCGTCTGGGCTTGCCATCGACTTCGTCTCCCTCCCTTTCCCCTGCGCCGACGCCGGTCTTCCCCTAGGCTGCGAGAACCTCGACGCCCTTCCGTCCCCGTCGCGCGACTACCTCCCCAACTTCCTCCGCGCCTGCGACATGCTCCGGGCCCCCTTTATGGCGCACCTCCGCCGGCACCCTCTGCCTCCGAGTTGCGTCGTCTCCGACGCCTCGCAACCGTGGACCGGGGAGATGGCGCGGGACCTGGGCGTCCCGCGGCTCATCTTCCACGGCTTCGGGGGCTTCACCATCCTGGTGAGGCAGATCCTGCACCAGGAGGGCGTCTACGTGAGGGTCACCGACGAGTCGGAGATACTCGACGTCCCAGGATTTCCTCACCCGCTGCGGGTGCCGATGGCCAAAGCTCCGGGCACCTGTTTGGGTCCTAAGCAGGAGCATCTACGCCTCAGGATCATGGAGGAGGAAGCCATGGCTGACGGCGCTGTGGTGAACACCTTCGACGACATTGAGGCCGTGTACGTGGAGAGCTATCAGAAGATGATCGGAAAAAGGGTATGGACAGTCGGCCCCTTGTGCCTCTGCAACAGAGATGCCACCCATATGGCCGCAAGGGGAAACAAGGCGGCCATAGATGTCAGTCAATACTTGCGCTGGCTCGACTCGATGGCGCCGACCTCCGTCATTTACGTGAGCTTCGGCAGCCTCGTCACCGCCGGCGTCGAGCAAATTGTGGAAATTGGAATGGCTCTGGAAGCTGCAGGGTTTCCGTTCGTATGGGTGATTAAAGCCGGAGACCGATTAGCCATAGAGGTGGATCGGTGGCTGGCGGAGAGCGGTTTGGAAGAGAGGACAAGGAAGAGGGGGCTGGTGATACGAGGATGGGCGCCGCAGATGATGATCCTATCGCACCCTGCTGCCGGCGGGTTTTTGACGCACTGCGGGTGGAATTCCACTCTGGAGGGAATATGCAGCGGCCTTCCCATGGTGACTTGGCCGCACTTCGGCGACCAGCACATGAACCAGAAGGTGGTGGTGGAGGTGTTGAGGATCGGGGTGGCAGTGGGAGGCGGATCGGCCAAGTGGGGAGACGAGAACAGCGGAACGGTGGTGAGGAGGGAGAAGATCGAAAAGGCAGTAAGGGAGTTGATGGGGGTAGGGGAGGAAGCCGAAGCGAGGAGGGAGAGGGCGAGGGAGCTAGGTGAGAAAGCAAAGCGCGCCATGGAAGGAGGTGGCTCCTCTTATCAGAACTTGAGCAGGTTGATACAGCAATTCCAATCGGAAGCAGAGTAGATGCAAGTTCGATATGATAAATATTTCAGAGAATCGTAGAAATCGATTCATCAGCAGCCAAACCAGATTGTACAATTCTATATTTTCTCGATCGAAAGTTTGTCCACAATCCAGATCAAAACAGATGAATCATCAAGCACCAAAAGTTTTACTTAAAAAGAGAGACAAATATAATTCCTCATCAGACATTATATCGTATCATGTAAGAACAATAACGAAAACAAAGATCTAAAATTCCGAACCGATCGAATTCAACGTGTTTAGTTTAATTCACCGTCTCCATTCCTTGTCGCCGGAGTTCCCGTTCGTGGTGGCGGCGCCGTAGCGTTCGACACGCTCGTCGATCCAAGCCCTCATGTCGGCTAGGACCCGACTGCTGTTATCTTCCGGCTCGCCCTGGATCAGGGAGTGGTACATGCCCTCGTAGAGGATGAGCTTCTTGTCGGCGCTGGATGCTTTCTCGTAGAACACCTTGGACCCCTCCGGCGATGCGACGCCGTCGTCCGTGCCGTGGACGGTGAGAAACGGCGCGGTGACCTCGGCGAAGTGGAGCTTGAAGTACTCGCAGAGGCGGGCGAGCTCCCTCATGGTGCCCACGCGGGGGCGTCCGGTGTAACGGCGGGGATTGGAGGCGATGACGCGGAGGCGGTCGCGGTCCTTGATGGCTTTTCCGACCATCTTGTTGTCCGGCATTGCAGCCCACGTGTCGGCGAGCCCGAAGAGGAGCCCGTAGAGGAAGAGGTGGATGCGGGAGGGCTTCATGTCGTCGGGGATGACGAAGAGCGGGGCGGAGAAGATGAGCCCCGTCCACGTGCTCCTGTCAGGGGACCGCAGGTACATGAGGAGGGTGGCGGCCCCGCCCATGGACTCGCCGACAAGGAACGCCGGAAGATGGGGGAATTCCCTCCTGACGGAGAGGAAAAAGGAGAGGGAGGCAGTGGCAACGGCTTCCATGTCGCCGAGGTAGCAGCGGACGCCGTCGGACCTTCCGTGCCCGAGGAGGTCGGCGCAGTAGACGGCGTAGCCCCAATTCGAGTAGGCGATGGCGAACTTTTGAAAGAGCCAGCCGGAGTCAGATCCGTATCCGTGGGTCATGAAGACGAGGGCCTTGACGGGGCGTAGCTCACCGGTAGTGGGATCGACGGGGAGGAAGGACTGAGTGAAGAGGCGGCCATGGGGGCTCTGGAAGTAGGTTTGCTGATTGCGGACGCCCTGGGACAAGTAATACTCCTCCTCCCCAGGCTCGTCGCCCCAGAAGTACTTAGTCGGAGAAGGAGCTACCGGTGGTGGAGCGGCGGAGCCCATCGGCGAAGCAGGCACGACGGCAGAGCGATGAACTCAATGAGGTGCGCGTTGTATTGCCGACCATCGCTGGCCTCTTATCGGAACCGATCACGACCGTGAAGAAGGCTTTCTCTTAGTCACCGTTGGATCAGATTGAAATTAATCTTGACCGCTGAACGGTGAACAGACGTGACCTACCACTTCTCACGAGAGTGAGATGACCAAAGTAGCATTCACGATTGGATCCCTGTTAATTTCTTTTTCCAAATTAGTTCTACACGTGTCGACTTCTAATGAGCTTTGAAACAGCGAGCGTGTCTGGAGCTGTTCAAGAAATCTACCCTTGATTTAGGTGAGGACGCCACGCACATCGATTATCTTCGTTACAATTGGTCAACTGTCATTTTTTTAAAATCAAAACCTTTTTTAAATTAAACTTTAACAACATCCTAAATTCGAAATCCTGCGGTGTAATGTTTTAACAACATCATAATAATTAATAAATTTACTTTAACAAATCGACTGACACATATTAGTCTCTGTTTTGCGATGGTTTACTTGCCAAGCATTAATATCCTTCATGAAAACTGATTTGTTTTTTTTTTTTTTGTTTTCTTTCAACAGAAAATGGAGTATAGAATTCGAAAGTATTTTTAGCATTGTGGTGAGGTGGTAGTTGAGAGGCCACCTACCCTTTGATCTTATATCATAATATATTTTGGTTGAGTTGGGGTAGTTGAGTGGGCCCGAAGGTAACATGATGGACAGATTTCATCTATTAAAAACTAAAATATTGAAGTTATTTAATTGATCAGTAACAAGCCAAAACTCAGAATCGCAATCCAAGTCCCGCATAAGCAATAAAAACTTAACTATTGCATTTTTGCCCCACGCACATTACACAGCCATTAAGACGGCGATTAAGACCTAAATAAATTCTCAAAATATTTTAAATAAACAGTGATTAAGATTTGAACTGTCAGTTCACGAATTATTTGATTAAAAAAAAAAGAGTTTGAAAGCTCACAACTGATCAGATTAATGTTCTTATTATCATTGAAAATTTTTTTTTACCCTGTATTTTGACTGTTTTTCAAAATGGTCTTATTATCATTGTTGTTGTACCGATTGATTCACTTCAGTCATCAACAAAATGTCTACATGAATAGGAATTATAATTGAAGTTGAATTGAGGGGATTAGGTTTATCTTCACCGTACCTACTACTAGTAACATTATTATCATATAATTTTTAAATTTTTTAATTTAATAATCTAGATTTCATTTTATCAGGAGGTAAAATTTTCTATCAATCATTAGAATAAATTTTGAAAATGTCAAAATGAGTGTTTTGCTCAAGATAGTAGACTCATGTGCTTTTTCTCTCATAGGTGCTCCGTCCATGATCATCCTTTCCAAGTTTTTCCATCAAATTTAATGTTACCGTATGTCCCAACTAAATATCAAACTATTATTCTCTTATGTGCATCCTCTGTGCCTTACCGTTGCGCTAGCCTGGGGTTCCCTATAATGTATTTGTAAAGTTTTTTCATCCAATGGGACAAACAATCATCGGATGTGATGCTTTTGGGCTGCTTGTTGTGAGTTCTTTCTCATTTACATGTTCAATATTTTCTTTTCCTATCTTAAAAAAAAATAAATTCGTTACCTTAACATTCCTTCTAGTGTCTATTCCACGGAGATAAATGTAAATACATAGATGTTAAGTGTATAGTGAAGTAAACTCTAAATTATTAGTTTTTGATAATTGATTCTTGCCTATTACGTAGAAATGTTATGCGTCCACCGTTTGTATTACGTCCTGAGGGTCATTTCCTATCTTTCAAAAGAAAAAATAGATCCTCTATCTTAGCGATGCCTCTAGTGTCGGCTCATGGATATGGAGGAAGGTATATATAGATACACAGGTCATAGACGTGTGGTAGGGTAAACCTCATCCCCTTGGGATGGTCTAGTCTCTAGCACACGACATAGCCGAGGTAAATGTCTCCCTCATGCATCAGTTACTATTCCAAAGGCTAGTAGCCACCCGTGATTTACATCTTCCGTGTTGACCTTGAGACGGATTGGTAGGGGTGCTGGGGGCGAGCGTAGTCACCTTTTGCCACCATGGTAGGGTAAACCCCGATAGTCAGTCCTATTTTTTTAAAAAAAAGGTAGATCCGCTACTTTAGCAGCGCACCTAGTACCAACTCCACGGATATACAAGGAGATAAATATAGGTACATAGATCATAAACGCATGATAGTTAATCTTATCTTTCAAAAAAATAGGTAGATCTCCTACCTTAGAGACCCCCTAGTACCGGCTCTACGAATATAGAGGGAGGTAAATATAGATACATAGACTATAAGCGCATGGTGGGGTAGGTCAGTCCTATCTTTTGACAAAAAGATAGATTCGCTACTTTAGCTACCCCCTTAGTACCGGCCCCACAGATATGAAGGGGGAGAGGGGGGGGAGGGTAAATACAGGTACACAGATCATAGGTATATAGTAGGGTAAATCTAGATTGTCAGATCTTGAAAATCGACCCCTGACTATTATAGTATTATCAAAGATATTATGTGTCCATTATCTATGCTACGCCCCAGAGCCGATCAATCCTATCTTTCAAAATTTGCCTGCAAGTGGTAATGATATATTTGCATTAACTATTTAATATATTTACATTTAGTTTAGTTTCAGTTTTTAATTACCAACGTCAGTTTGAATTGAAGATTTTAAAATGTAATTTATATTATTTTCATGTTTTTATCCATGAAAAATTAATAGATAGTATTTTTTTTTTAATTCTAACTAAAACATTAATACATTTTACTCCTTGAGTCAACGATATTCAGCATCAAAATCCGGGAAAAAGAGATAATTTTAAAAAACTTTTAATATTTCAAACTATAAGCCTATAAAATAAAAGGGTAATTTAAAAAATATTTTAATATTTAATAAAGGTTTTAAAAAGTATCTTTTAAAGTCTATTTTAATTTAAATTAAAGATTAAGAAATATTTCAAAAAAAAAGTACTAACTCTTGAGATATTTTAAGAACTATCCAAATATAAAATCCCCATGTTGTAGCCGTTGACTTTGACTTGTACAAGTTGACATTGGCTTGCACAAGTTGACATGAAATCCACGTTCGATTAGACTTCCCGATCGACCCTCTTCCCCTGCACCTCGCTAGGTCGTGTATCAGCGGTCTTTTTGTAATTCAATCTTGGTGCTCTTCCTTCCCTGCTGCTCACAGTTGGTTGGTCAACAAAGGAAGCAACCTTCCTAGATGCAATAATCTCATAAATTTTCATCTTTTTTTTTCCTAACAGGAATTTTGTGATGGAAAAATGTCTGTAGCTCATCTCACAGACAAGAATGGGGATCAAGGTGTTGGAGTAATGCAGCTGTTTCAGCTTCCTCTTCAGGTCAGTCTTCCCCAAACCTGTTCCTTGATCAATCTCCTTAATTACATCCAAAAACTCTACTTTTGGAATCCCTAACAAAGTTTATGAGCTTTCTGTGAGCTAATTTTGGCCCCCTATTTTTAGTCACTCACAAAAGAAGGCCACCAAAATTTCCAAATTATCCTAATCAGGGTTTTCTCACCTTGATTTTCCTTCATTAGGTTTCTGGATCGTCGAGTTGTGGGGTTTAGGTATGGATGCCACACTTCCTTTGGCTCTGAGGTTGTGGGTTTTGGGGGTCTCAGTTGTTTTCATACTGCCCGCCTCATGCTCGATGAAATATGTGAGTGAACAAACCTTGGATGCAACCACAGAAGACCCTTACACACCGCATGACTATGTGCGATTCCCCGAGGTCGAGAAACATTGTAGCTCTTTCCTCTCATTTGCTCACAATTTGGAATTTGATTTCAATAGGGCCAACAACCTCAAAAAGGAGCTATCCTTTGTCGGGGGAGACTGGATTCAGGTCTCCGGTGATGCTCCTCTTATGCCATTTGACCCAAGTGATGCTCCACTTGGTGCTTCTGATCTTCCTAATCCCTTGTATCTTGTTTCGTTCTCGATGAAACATGTTGATCCACTAGGCAATTCCCATAGTTCTCTCAACGTCAGCGGAGCTTTAGGTCTAGGAATTTCTAGAAATGGCACTGCTCCAGAAAGTGTTCCGTACCAATTCCCGGAGTTCCGGTTTTGGCCCGGGAGTTCTGAGCTCAGAATTCAATTTGAAGGTGTTTACATTGAGTTAGAGAAGAATGGTGGAGAGAGGGTCTTGTGTCTTTTGGGAAATGCTTTGCTCCCTTCTCGTGATACTGATTCCTCTCACCCATGGGAATGGGTGAAAGATGCAAGTTCGACCAAGTATCAACATCCTCACTTGCAAGATGACCAAATTTTGCTTGTTCTTCACTACCCCAAGGTGTTCACCTTGACAACTAGAGCTGTCCGTGGTGAAATGAAGAGCTTGAATAGACCTCTAAGCCCCAGGTATTTTGATGAAATTCAGTTGTCTTCCAGGCTTGGACCCTACTCAAATTATGAGTATGGGTCAGAAGAGCTTGTTTCAAAGGCCTGTGCTCCATACCCTTCTGGAGATGACATAGTGCATAACCAGTTGGAGGTCTACAAGGGAACTGGTTTTTGTGACATTCTTTATCGGTTTGCCTCTAGAGAGTTACTCAACATTGTGCCAAACTCGAACTGTAACTCCACTGATGAATATTGCCGTAAGCTGGGACCTTTTGTAACGGAGATGGCAATCAATGCCACAGATGGTGGTTTTGCTAATGTTGGCCTGATGATGCAAGATATCAGGTGCGAACCAAGAATTGACAAGAATAACATGAGTCTCGCAAGAGTGTTTACAGTATTTAGAGCTATTCCTCCATGGGAGGATCATTACATGGTAGCACCAAGAACAGGCCTGAATGGTCTGACTCTTTCAGCTGAGGGAATATGGAATTCTTCTGCTGGACAACTCTGCATGGTTGGTTGTCTAGGGCTTGACAATGAAAAATGTCAATCTCGCATTTGCTTATCTGTCCCCACATCCTTCTCTATCAGTCGACGCAACATCATTTACGGCAGAATATCTAGCATTGAAGATAATAAGGATTTCTCGCACTTTCCCTTGACATTTGAAAACCCTGTGCACCCCTCGGAACTACGGAATAAAATGAACAGAAATCCATTTATTACATACATGTACTCGAAGATCAAGCTAGCTGGTGCTTTCCTTGAGAGAAGTGAACCCTTCGACTTCAGTAACATCGTTAAAAAGTCACTCCTAAGCTACCCAAGAAAGGGGAATGATGGTGATGATGACATGGCAAATCTTTCCAATCTTGCTGATGCTCTCACTCTCCATGTGCCAGTTGTGCCAGATCCAATACCTGATGTTCACAAAGAGAGGCCATTCCTTCAGATGGAAGTGTTGTCTATTGGATCACTATTATTAGGTCAATATTGGACACTTTCAAATGCATCAATTGCAAGTAACCAGAGTATCCCACCTTCCAAAGAAGATTCCACTGAGAAACAACTGCTTTTAAATGTATCTGCCGAGCTCATACTTTATGGAAACCTTTACACCAATGTTTCGTTGCTCTACTTGGAGGGCCTTTATAATCCTATTGATGGAAGAATGTATCTCATAGGCTGCCGGGATGTGCGTGCTTCGTGGAATATACTTTTCGATAGCATGGACCTTGAAGACGGATTAGATTGTTTGATTGAAGTAAAAGTGGAGTACCCACCAACAACTGCACGGTGGCTGATCAATCCAACAGCAAAGTTCTCCATCACTAGTCAAAGAAATGATGATGACCCACTACATTTTGACTCGCTCAATCTCCAAACATTTCCAATTTTCTACAAAGAACAACAGGAGGACATTCTTTCTAGGAGAGATGTTGAAGGGATTCTACGAATCATCACCTTATCATTAGCTATCTTGTTTATTTTGAGTCAATTGTTTTACATCCGAGACAGTGGTGTTGTTGTTCCCTACATATCTCTTGTCATGCTTGGTGTCCAGGCTTTAGGCTACATCATTCCTCTGATTACAGGAGCTGAAGCATTATACGCAAGAATCACATCTGAATCTTACGAGAACCCCTCAAATGAATTCAAGGAGAATCAACGGTTCCAATTCATAGACTACATGGTGAAAATTCTTGTGTTGGGTGCCTTCTTGTTAACTCTAAGGCTCGGTCAAAAGGTGGTGAAATCTCGCATAAGATTACTTACAAGAACTCCACTGGAGCCAGGACGAGTCCCAAGTGATAAAAGGATACTTCTGATAAGTTTTTGCATCCACATGGTTGGTTTTCTGGGAATTCTTATCATGCATTTTGTCAACGTTTCTCGAAGACCTGTTCACCAGACTACATACTTGGATCCAAGCAGGAATAACCATAAACTGAATGAATGGGAAATGCTGCTGGAGGAATACATTGGTCTTCTTCAAGATTTCTTCTTGCTTCCCCAGATCATTGGAAACTGTCTGTGGCAAATTAGTTGCATGCCATTGAAGAAAACCTATTATATTGGAATAACAATGGTAAGGCTACTTCCGCATGTCTATGATTTCGTAAGAGCTCCAGTGTTCAACCCATACTTCTCTGATCAGTATGAATTTGTGGATCCAAACTTAAACTTCTTTTCAAAGTTTGGAGATATTTTTATTCCAGTCACTGCAGTTGTTTTTGTTATTGTGATATACATTCAACAGAGGTGGAATTACGACAAATTGAGTCAGGTACTGAGATCAGGTCAGAATAGACTCCTTCCATCTGGTTCCAGAGTCTATGACAGATTGCCGCCAATGTCATTCGAAGCAGAACTTGTCGCTGGTGTCAATGAAACTGAAATTGAAAAAATTCCAAGCGAGGAGGAAGCATGATCACCATGGGAAAAAAGCTCCATGGTTCATCATTTAGGTTCTAATTTAATGTTTTGCAGAATAAGTATAAAATCTTTTTTTCGTTTTTAGCTTAGAACTCTTTTTCAACTGCATTAATGTAAACTCTACCAAAGGTGTTTCCATCAGTTGGCTAATTATCATCTTAATGCTTTGGGTTCCTTTTCTTGTATTCCTTATTTTTTTTTTTTTTACTTCAGTCATTTGTAGCATGTGGCATCTTCTTTTTAAAGTGATGATTAGGTTTCTAAACTGCTAATGATCTCCTAATATGTCAAAAGGGAACTATCCATGTCTTATTAATTATTGAAAGATTGTTAATCAAATATGAGCATGTTTTGGGTGGTGGGAATGTGTTGTGGAACAATAATGCCATGTGTTATGCAATTATTTTTGAGTAAGCCTTGATTTTTCTCTAATATTTTGGTGTTTTGTTATTTGGTTTGTACCATCCAAGAATAGCTACTCCAAATTCTATCTTTGCCCATCCAAGTACGTGGGAAAATGCCAAGCGGAATTGCCTTCCGTCAATCACGTGAAACAATGGAAGATAACTAAATAAACGACAAAGAACTGATAGAAAGAAAACGTTCGACATGAACAGCCAAATGGCAGATTTGAATGAGATATCAATGAGAATACATGTCAAACTAGTGGACTCGATTAGGTCAAGCCATTGCTAAATTACTTGACTTTATGTTAAAGTGCTGCGGTGCAGCAGCCTAAGAGACAAGACTAGCAAAATAAATCAACTTAGTCTGATTCTTATGACAGCAGTTGAGAGAACAGTAAACTCACTGTAAATGGGGGTCAGCCGCCGCATATGGTACAATTGGATGATACCAAATCTCACCTGGGAAAAAAATGAGTTAAATAACCGAGCAGCTAACCTAAACTCCACGTCCAATCTAAATGGTTAAGAGCAACAAGATCAAATGTCTTCTACTCAATCAGCCAGGCTATCCAGAAAACTTTGCAGCTCCTTGAGGCCCTCTGCAGATATGCTCCTTTGAACTCGAGGCCTTCCAGCAGTCAGGATTGGGGGTGGCTTGGTTTGGAAGCATACTAAAACCACAGCTAGATTGTCGCTGCTCTTCCTCTTCAGGGCTTCGTCAATGAGCTCCTTACAGCAGGTGGCTGGATCATTGTGTTCTTGTAGCTTCCGTCGTGCGAAGTCCACTGCATTCTGGTTGAGGAAGACTTCCCAAATTCCATCACAGCCCAACATCAGAAACTCATCCTCCTCCGTTAATCGCATTCTCATCACCTCTGGTTCTGCACTAAGGGGGCCCACGCCATCTGGATCTTTCATTCCATCCATGTGCCAGTCCCCAATAGCACGGGCAACATTAAGCTGTCCATTTAGATAGCCATCGTAGACATATCCACCGAGGGATTCAATTCGTTTCCTTTCGCTGCTGCAATCTGGCTTGTGGTCATGAGACAACTCAATTGCCTTACCACGGCGACAAAGGACAGCACGGCAATCTCCAGCATTTGCAACCACCAGAGAACTGTACCACATGAAAGCAAAGATCTAGAAAGGAATCAGAGAGCCCTAAAGTGGGGCATGAATAAATGGGAAACGAAAGTCCAAGCACATAAACAATACAATCATGAGATGCATGTATGTTTGGACAAGAAAGAAAGGCGACGTAATGTACAGATAAATAATAAGGCTTCTGCATCTGCAAAAGAAATGACTGTATATACCATATGGATATTTGAACTCAATCACACTCTTGGTCGTTCAAGAAACTACCTTAAAAACACAAGAAGCACTTGTAGATTCCAGGTGAATTTTTATGTCTAGAATTATACATAAGCAAGTAGTTATGCTCTGTAAGAGGGGAACTGGAAAAGTAGCACACCAAGTTTCGACTAGTTTTTAGCTTGCGACAGCCAGCAGAACGATAAAATAAAGAAAGAAAACAATGTTATCTTTCATCAGAATATATATAATTGAGCTTATAGCACCATGACAAATCTTGTGTAGAAATATTAAATAGCCCTTATGCTTGATCCAGCTCATACATATACAGACAAACAGATAGCTCAATGGCTCAAGGATGAACATGAAAATCAGCAGCGGTATATTTGAGAACAAACACCATCACATGGTTGTCCTAACTGCTGATATGTATAACAAGTGCAGACAAGATTTAGGAAAAAGGAAAAGGTAACATTGAATGTTTTCAAGATTAGTAGACATCTATCTTCTCGACAACTGAGCACATGATTGGTCCAACTCCTGTTAAGCCTAACAAGTGGAAAAAGATAGAAAAAGGTAGCAGAACATAATATAATTTGAATGTTTTAAAGATTAGTAAGCATCTATGTTCTTGACAACTGACAAATGCAGTTATCCTTGCTACCTGAATGTTGGAAAATTAAATACCATTACAAGAATGAAAGATGCAACCCAATATTAAACTGACACCTATGCATCTTTTCCTTCCTGGTTACACACCCAAAAAGTACAGGATGGCAGATAATCGCTAAGGGGGAATTGAAAATTTGAAATCTTTCCTACAAACAGGAAGATCTAATCAGAACTCAGTCCTTAAAAGGTCATAAAAACCCTTTTCAGATAAAATTAATCAGAAAAGCCCTTTTCTGGCGCTCACAAATTTTTAATTCCAAAGGGAAAAAAACCTAACCTTCCAACAACTACCGCAGCCAGTGCAGTAGTACCAGAAGCAAGAGAAGAGTTGACAGAGCAGGCCTCTGCAAAAGCACTATCCGTCTGCAAGAATGCAGAAGCAACTGCTCTCTCAATCTCGCCTGGGAAATCCTCGTCCTCTAATAGAAATCTGGGCAAATTGCTGCAAGCAAAATCAGCAGCATGCTTTCCACCATGCCCATCAAACACCTATTAAAATTAGATACTTGGCCAAGTTAGAAACAGATTAGAAGGCAGGGCTGGATAAAAAATAAAGAGAATTGAAGCAAAATCAATAGAATACAGTCCCAGTTTGCAGCAGCATGCTTAAGAAAATAATGAAAAGCCAGAACAGAGTTATGTAGAAAATTCCTCAACATACAAGCAGCATACCCCGTAAAAGGCACTTGGTTCTCCAAAAGTCTTAGTCCCACAATCTTGCATGAGATTGTCCCAGCAAACATAGGTATCTTCCATTGTTTTTCGGAAGCCTATATCAACCCAAGCCCCAGATCGTACAATTGGGAGGAAATTAGTTTCACAACCTTTAGTGCCTTTCTCAATCTCAACAGTCATATCCAGTAATTTTGTCTTTGTCTGCAACACACTTTTTATTATTAAAAAACTGAACTTAAAAATAATCGATTTAGTATCAAAATTAATTATTATTAGTAAAGTTCAATGAAGTGCAGCTTCACAAGTCTTATATCAAACAAAATTTAAAAGTACATTGTAACATCATTATTTGCATTAGTTAGTGAAAATTAAAATTCCTGATGTGCTCTTCCAGCAAGCTATATGCATCTTAATCAGTTAATTGCTCCTAATAGAAACAGCCACATGCATGGCATAACTAATAATCAAGATCTTTCTTACTAATAAAAGAATATAAATTTAGAAAAACACAAAATCATCTGGAAAGCTCTTTTTAAATTTTAACATCATACAAAATACCAAATTGTACTAATCCTTTTCCGGTAACATTTCCATCTAGAAACAGTTCAGAAAAACAGTGCTGCATAACTTATGTGCTAACAAGATGTTGCATTCCATGTGACACAAGGGAAAATGTGGTTACATTTGAAATTAATATGTTAAAATATTCATCATTTAAGAAATAGATTTCAGAAATAGATGTGTGAAATATTCATCATTTAAGCATCAGAAAAATAGTACCTGAATCGCGCATTTGCATTAGAACTTAGCTCAAGGTGTTCAGGCTTAAAATTTGTCCTTCCAAAATTCAGATTTCAGAAATAGATTGTTTCTTCCGAAGTGTGTAACACAGCATATATATATATATATATATATATATATATATTCAAACCAATACAGAGCACTTAGCGGTTATCTGATAAACTCTAATAGACAATCAATACTTGGTACCAATAACCAAGCATTATACACAAAAATTAAAATAAGATTCAAACCCCTAGTTTTCATTGCTGCCTTCATCCACATTCAACTAGCAAAATAAGTATTTCTCAAAGGGTGACAATCAAATGGAGATCTAGTGCTAGTTAAAACCAACTGAAAGCTTACTTTGGCTCATCCCATCCCAAGAAAACAATTGGCAACTCTTTTTCATTGCAGCATGGTTCTCCAGGTCTTATTACCTGTGTTTCCTCTAGTACAGCTCAACAGGCATCAAGAAATGAGTACCATCTCTGATAGAACACTATCAAGAGAGTTTCAGACGGCTTCAAGAGAACAAATGGACAGCTAGTTGACAGCAAAAGAAAAAAAAAACCTATATCTCATATTTGAATCATCCTTTAGACAGAAGATGCCCTTCCCTCAAAGAATCATCATGACTGCTACACAGAATAAGGCCACACAGGAAGGTGGTATTATTCACATTACCACTACCAGATAACCTGAAAATATTGCTGGGTTTGTCTCCTTCAAGAAATCTAGCTGCTAATGCTTGTACTGTTGATCTTGAATGTAAACTGAACTTATCAGACCAGCTTAGCAAAGCTAGTTGAGTAGCCAATCTTAAGGATCAAAGCTATGATAGATGAGGTGAAGCCACAAGTCCCGTCTCTCTATAAAATTTAAGATTTGATAAAAAAAAGACAACCCGGTCCACGAAGCTCCCGCCATGCGGGGTCCCGAGAAGGATTCATTGTACGCAGCATTACCCTATTTTTTTGCAAGAGGTTGTTTCCAGGATTCAAACCCGTGACCTTTTGATCACATGGCAACAACTTTATCATTGCGTCAAGGTTTGATATAACAACAATAATGACCCAGTCTTACTCCACTAGGAGGGATCGGCTATATAAATCCTTCTACGCCATTGCATTCTATCCTCCATTATATCATCATTTATATTGCATAAATTTTATCTTATTTTATTGTTATTAACAAAGTCTTTTTTTATCTTTCTCTTTCTCGTTTGATGTACACATTTGTCATAGTTTCACATCGTCTAACTAGAGTATTTATTGGCTGTCTAAGTACATGTTCGTACCATCTTAAATATATCACCTGAGCTTTTCCTCAATAGGAGCAATCCGGAAATTCAAGGTTTGATAGTATGATTATATTTTGCATGAAATAATCCGCTAAAAAAAATCATGCATTTAATTCTTCCCGTTCTTGCAAGCTACAAATTCTAATTTACTATGACCAGAACATAACGAAATTTGTGATGCCATATCTCCGTGCTATAGGGTATGTCATAGGGCTGCATGGCAAACATATTTTCCCAAAGTACAATTGATTTCTCAATCAGGTTACTAAAATGTAAAGAAACATAATAATAGAGAAGTTGACAAAGAGATCTAGAGAAAATGCTATGTGCTTAAGAAAAAAATAAACCAAGACAAAATGATTAAAAAACAATGTTTCGGGGTATATTTTATTTCCATAAAGAATAAGATTGTCAATAATGCCAGTATATATCAAGGATGTTAAGATCATATATGTAATTGTTTAGTGGTCCAATATGTTATTTGTTAAATGATGATGTGTTAAAGTTATTGCTAGATAGTAGATACTATACAAAAAAAAAAGGAATCATACTTTTAGTTGTGAACACAAAATCATCCGTAAGTAATTTGATTGAATCAACATTGCTAATCAGAAACAATGCTAATGGGAATCATGCCAACTTTTAGTTACGAGCACAAAATATTTGATATCTTCAGATAAGTATTTTGATTGAATCAGCATTGCTAATGGGTAAATAAAAAAATTTGTAAAGTGGTTGACCAATAAATGCACCTACAAAACATAATGGCAACCATAAAATTTGATATAGTGTGCACTGAATGAATATAAATAAAATACAAACGTGCATCAATATTTCTGAAAATTAAAATAATTAAGAAAGGTGAAACTCTCAGGATCACTAAGATGAGTAGAAATTTGTTCTTCTTATTGAGTAATTAAGATCTTTTAAAAGAGGAAATTTTGCTAGAGATAGTTCAAACTTGTCAAAATATGGCATACATGTACTTCCTTCCTAAGTCTGCAGTTTGTTAGTAATATATTAAAACACGATCAATGCAATTTTCTAATCACATTATTTGCATGTAGCTAACAGTGCAAGTCTTTAATTTAGTTCTTTACTTCTACATGATTATGTCTTATTAACATATCAAGAGTTAAGAACTATGCAATAGATACTCACAAATGGCCTGTACCACTACACTCTATTTGTACCTAGACAGCTTCCATGCAATGGCCATTTTCTAAAAAAAAATCCTATCCTCGCAGTCATTAAAAACTTATACACATTCACAACCCAAGTTAAAATGCTATTATGGTTTTCACAATCTTGAAACTGGCCAAAAATAGCATGTAACAAGACCATGCTAATTATAATTCTAGCAATTAATCAACTAACGGAGGAAAACATCAAACTAAGATGCAACAAACAGCAACTTTAATATTTCATTGATAAGTTATATATTAAACAACGCAAATTTAAGTCCGCAGCCTTCCTAGATCAAGAGTGCGTCATTTCATAAATGCACATCAGTATAACAACATACATGTTGAAGTATATTCTTTTATGAATACACCCGCGCCTTAAATATATAATGAGATAAAGGAATTCACAGGAAGTTACTTTTACAAATAATAGTTCAACAGAAAAGGAAAACCACACATCTATTGCAGTTTGATGACAAAACGACTAAAATGGCAAACAACCCCCAAACTTGGAGACTGCTATAAAGAGGGAAAACCCAAAAATCGTTTCAAAAAAACTCAGACACAGAAGAACAGAATACTAACTGTCGCCAGATCTGATACCCATAATCAATGAAAAAAATCCTAAGTTTGAACAGGCAGCCGACAAGGTCTCCACATCAAATTCATACCAGCGTATCCAAACCACAAGATAAATAACGAAGAATTAAAATTTCGCCAATGGATAAAGACGAGAAGATTCTATGATAAAGTGATAAAACCTAATATCAACGGACACCAATTTTAGTAAAGTTTAAGAAAGTCGCGACGCTACATGGTTTACACATTGCAAACACACACGCAAAGGAAACAAACAAGGAAAGAAGGCTGCTGAAATCTTACGAGCGACTCGTGACGAACAAGAGCAGCCTTGCGGTGTGTCCCAGTGAAGCATTGCTGATGCGGTCCTGCAAAAGGATTCGGCGGCCGGCCGTCGCTTGGCCCTCCATTATCTCCGACACCACCGCAGCCACCTCCGAAGTTTCCCTCCATCCCTTCACATCCCACCTCTTCCTCGTAATCAGCTCCGGAAAGTAGTCCCGAAACAGATTCCAAATCCAAAGAAACGACAGAACAAGAAACGCCAAATCGATCGGCAGCGAATCAAAAACGTGAGCCGAGAAACCCACGGAAGTAGCGTCCGATCAGTGATCGCTTCGCCACCACGCCGCCTCGTTCGATTCCCACGGAAAAAGGCTAGCAGAAGGGTCTTCCTAGGGTTTGCCGTTTACTTGCTGCAAACGAGCACGGCAAAGGTCGAGCAGATATGGGCGGTACACTTCGGTACTCGCGAACAAAAACGGTTCAACGACTACGACAGGAACCGTGCGTGCAATTCAGCGATCTGGAACCAGGCTAATCGATCTGACGGATCACAATCGTGGATAGCGTCAGGGGGTCTTGCTGGATCGACACGCGTCCACATTTTAAGAAGCGCAGTGCCACTGTTTTGGGCTAGGTGGGTGATGCGTAGGGCGACGTATCTGACACTCCAATAGCGAAAAGGCATGGCCAGGAGGCCTTATTGACCGCTAGATCAATAATGGACGAAGAGGATTAAGATTGTGTGAGTCGGTGCGACGCACGTCGTGGGAGGGCATCTGTCCATTAATTACACTATTCGCAGTTTTATAACTATAAAAAAATGCTCTATAATTTTTATTTTAAACAAACTCTTCTATTATTTACAGATAAATTAATAAAATTTATAAATATATATATATAGGAGTAAAATCAAATTCGTGAATAATAATAATAATAATAATAATAATAAAAATAAAATACTTGCAGTTCAATTCTACTAATGGAAAAGATTATACAGACGCAAATCAAAAGATATGACAATTTATCAAAAGGCGTACTACGGTTAATGTATTTATCAAAAAGCGCATCACAATTTTGTATTTACCAAAAGGCGCAGGTAAGTGATGTTTATTACCGAATATAACCCTACCGCCAACTCCTCTGATCAATCATCATTTCCCAGGCATCCGAACCACATTTTTAAAAAACTTAGATATTAAAAAAAAACGATCAATAGGGTACCTCCCTCCTTCGTGACATGCGAGTGCAGCTCGGTCTTGTGAAACCCTAGTTTAGTGTTCGTGAGCCATCAGTTCGAGTTTTTCTCAAGCGGCATCTAGCTAGCATTTAAGTTTAATTAAAAACAGGAGTGTTCGTGAGCCATCAGTGAAGGATTCTAGGATTTACATTACATTAATCAGCTAGTATCATAATGGCGCAAAGACGTCGATCGGGTGAATCATCACCCTCTTCACATCAATTAGCTGTAAAGGTTATCATTTTACAAACTCTGTGATATTGAGAAGCTGAACTAGTATGATTTAAATTTTTTTTATTTTTATAAAGTATAGGGTTCAGTTGATGTTGGACAGAAACTGCATTGGAACAGTGTCCTCGGTCACTTTAAAAGTTTTTTTCAACCATCCACGAAGAAAGGAACGCATGGAGGCTCTGTTATTTTACATGACCGACACATAGTGCTGATCAAACAGTCACCCTTTCGTATTTTTTTGGACATAGAAGATATGCAGCACATCCGTGAGATTTTGGTAAATATATTTGAAAATTGGGATTCAAGTAGTCAAACCTTTAGATTCTCAGGTAAAATTTATAATTTTGTATTTAAATTACAAAGTAGTTGTATGATAAAATTTAAGCTTTTGCTAAACGTGGGGGTGATACGATGCCGTATCAGGCCCAACGTGGGCCTGATAAGGCATCGTATCAGGCCCAACGTGAGCCTGATACGATAGAGTATCAGTGCTTGATATGACATTGTATCATGTTCACGGTGTTCCTAATACTTTTGTATGTGTTGGTAGAAGTCTAATAATAATTTAATTTGGTCAGGTGTTCCGGTTTGCTTCACAAGAGGAGACGTTTCATTGATGCTCGGTATTGCAGACCGAGGAGCTTCAATTCCGATTGATTCAGCTAAAGCATCCAGTGACCTCTTTCTAACTTACTTCTCAAACAAAAAAGAAGCTACTAGATCAAGAATTGAGGAGTTGCTTAAATTTTATGGCAATCGCGTTGAAGGCGAAGATGATGTTTTATTATTTTACAAATTCTATATTTTGTATATATTTGTTTGTATCTTATTTTCTTCTAGTACATATAAGGGTCCATTAAGTCTTATAGATATAGTAGATGATTTTGAGAATCTTGATAGATTCAACTGGGTTGAAGCAATCCATGAATTTATGGCTCCACAATTACCTAAGATTGGGGACATATTTTCATCATCTGAGACAAAACATGCTAACACCAACCTCCCTTACCTAAAGGGATTTGCTGGTCTTTTGGCAGTAAGTGTTTAATTTGTGTGAAAATTTTTAATATTTTGGAAACAATTATAAAATAGTTAACCCTTGTCATGGTGAAGCAGACATGGTTTTTGGAGCATGTTCCAATCCAAAAACCATACAAAATAAAAGGAGCTAGAATAAATAAGTGGAGGAATATTCCTTCACATATTAGTAAGGTGAGAGAAATGATTAACCAAGTTTCATCTGAAGAGGTAAATTTAGAATACTTTGACTATAGTTTGGTTAAAAAGTATGGTTTTAACATGTGGTTTAATATTCTTACAGGTTGTGATTGACCTAATCCCTAACCAAGAAGAAAGATCATTGGTTGAGAACCTTGCTGGCGTTGATGACAGTCCACATGCAATGGAGGCATCACAAATTGAAGTCGGTGTAGGAGGAAGGCAGATTAATAAGGATTGTTGTAATTGCATTATTCAAGCAAACATAAATAAAGAGCTAACAATGAAGAACATGCAATTGAAGGAGAGGGTGAAGGAGTTACTTAAAATAGTTGAAAAAAAAGGCATGGAATCTCAATATAGCAAGCCTGTAGACGATCCTCAAATTGAACTTGTAGGTGTTACAACAAGAAGTAGAAGAGGACGTGACAGAAGTCGCTATGATTACAGGGATACTCCAATTGATAGTCCATTGTGGCTCAAAACTTTACCTAAGAGGCAGCATAGAAATATACATATAAGTGAGCCTGCGGAAAAAGTTACAAGTATAGGAGAAGGAAAAAAATTTGTCAAAGAATATGTTGTTGTGGGCAAGGGGAAAGGAAAAATTGGTTTGGATGAAATGGAAGAAGAAATTAATATTGTACAATTGATGAAAGACAAATCTGATGAAGAGGCAGACAAAGATGTAGAAATGTTTGCCAAATATGACAAAATGAGGAAACAAGCAATTGCTGTAAGACGATATATGCAAATTTCTTTGCAATTTATTAGATATAATGGATTATCTAATTGCCTTTTTTGTTTATATGCATAGTATGTGAAGAAGCAATTTAAGTCTTCCAAGAAAAAAAACAAGACAAAGAGGTGGCGTACTTGTTAAAAGCCTTGGAGGAAATAAAGTATGTAAATTAAATAGTTGAATAGTAAAGTATAATATATGCTTATCTGATTACATAGTTGGGCTAAAGTTATCAAAAATAAATTTGTAAAAATAATCTGTGATTTGTTTACTTTGTAGGTTTACAAATGATATAGTTTGGGAGGAACCACCCTTCTGTTTAAATTTGTATTCCCTTTTATCTGGTGTGAATGGAGAAATGTTGACAAGAGGGGATGTAATCGACACATATTGTAAAATTTTATTTAGGGGGGCATTCCCGTCTGGAAGCACATACAACAAGTCAATATATTGTTCAACATTCTTCACAGTAAGGAATTGATTTGATTATAGTAAAAAATAGAATTCTTTTTATTATTTGGTTATTTATGTATGACTTTGCATATTTGTAGTCATTAATGAAATCGTCAAGTAAGTTTGCCTTCCAACACATGATAACGACGGATAGACGAGATGAAGAGGTAAGGTATATATTTATACCTTTGTGCAGTGATAATGCACACTTCCACTTGCTGGTGGTGGACACCAAATCAATGACATTCAATCAGTACAATTCTCTTGCAAGTGGAAGTAAATACAAATATAAATTTGAAGCAGCGGTGAGCATCTAATAATAATGTGTAGGTTTGTATTTTAATATAAATGCTAGTTGATGGAAAATGGAAATTTCCTCTTCAATGTTCAGGTATCATATTTTAAATTATATAGTCGTGAGCACGTTGCTGCTATTCATCCAAACTTGGAAAGGCATTATCCGTTTGATAGATGGGTCTCTCGCACAATTGAATGTCCACAACAACAAGTAAGGTAAATCGAGCACAACGTGTGAATATAAATAATTGATAAAAAAATATTGACAATTAAAATGCTGTTGTTCTTTACAGCGTTGACTGTGGCTTCTTTGTGATGCAATACATTCGATATCTCCTATATGATATGAAGATGGACTTCAAACAAGGAGACATGAAAAAGATTAGAATTGATGTAATGGTAGCAATTTTGAGGGATAAGTATTTTAAAAAATTGGATTAAATATCCAGTCTTGTAAGGCAAAAACTTGTATAGAATGTAAATGCACTTATTACGCAGTGTAGGACTTTTAATATCTTTGTATGTAGTCTTTGTTGTATAATATGGTGGTATGTAGTGTATGAGAAGATTAGAAACTGTCACTGGAATATTAATAATATTGCATAGTGATTAGTCAAATATAAATCACAATATACAATATGCAATGCTGGTGCTTATCAGTGGAAAGAGACAATGTATATAAGTTATAATGCACACCATTTCTATCTTCTCAAAACTGAAAACATGGTAACGGTTGGGATTGTTTAAAAAATCAAATAGGCTCGGACAAACAGTCGGTTTCAAGAGCACAACGTCACTAGGTTCCGTGCCAACTGTCACAGAGCAATACCTTATTAGAAATGGGGTATAAATACGTTTTGACACCAGATACACCATCTTCCCAGTTAGAACTTCACAGGGAACATGATTTCAGGTAGAACCAAGTAGGGGAGGAGCATCAGTGGGTTTTGGTCAAAATCCACTGATGGACCTTGACACCTGTGATTGGACCCATTTCAGCTCTAGTGGTATTCTGGAGTTGCAAGGACTCAGAAGATGGTGGCAAATCATTAAATAAATATATATATGTGCTGGGAAAAAATAATATAAAATCAGCCTTCATTGGGTCTGATATGACTATCATTTAATAAAGTATTATTCTAACTCCCCTAATATAAACTCCAAGCATTCTTATAGGGGGTCAGATCAAAATAATAAAATAACATAAATTTGAATAATCACCTTCCATAGGGTAGAAAAGAAAAGCTTGGCACTGTTCCGTGCCAACTGGCACAGAGCCATACTTCCTAATCCATGGTGTATAAATTATGTTTGACACCATAAATACCATCTCCCCACCAAGACCTTCACAGGGGACTTGATTTCATGAAAATCCAAGTAGGGGAGGGCCATCAGTGGATTTTGGTCAAAACCCACTGTTGGACTTAGACACATCGGATTGGACCCATTTCAGTTCTAGTGGTTTTATGGAGTTGCAAGGACTCAGAATCTGGTGGCAAATATTTATTTAAATATCTATAGGTGTTGGGAAAAATTTAAAATACAATCAGCCTCCGTTGGACCTGATATGCTTGGATATCAGGCCCAACGTGGGCCTGATATGAGTGCATATCAGGCCCAACGTGGGCCTGATACCCAAGCATATCAGGCCCAAAGTGGCCTTGGTATGATATCCTTTCTTATAAATTTATACTATCTCCCCTTTCTATAAACTCAATATGGGCTACCATGCTCCTTATGAAAAAATAAATGACAACTGTATTAAAGTCATACTTCCTAATCCATGGTGTATAAATTATGTTTGACACCATAAATACCATCTCCCCACCAAGACCTTCACTAGGGACTTGATTTCATGAAAATCCAAGTAGGGGAGGGCCATCAGTGGGGTTTGGTCAAAACCCACTGATGGACCTAGACACATCAGATTGGACCCATTTCAGTTCTAGTGGTTTTATGGAGTTGCAAGGACTCAGAATCTGGTGGCAAATATTTATTTAAATATCTATAGGTGCTGGGAAAAATTTGAAATACAATCAGCCTCCGTTAGGCCTGATATGCTTGGATATCAGGCCCAACATGGGCCTTATATGAGTGCATATCAGGCCCAACGTGGGCCTGATATCCAAGCATATCAGGCCCAAAGTGGCCTTGGTATGATATCCTTTCTTATAAATTTATATTATCTCCCCTTTCTATAAACTCAATATGGGCTACCATGCTCCTTATGAAAAAATAAATGGCAACTGTATTAAAGCCATACTTCCTAATCCATGGTGTATAAATTATGTTTGACACCATAAATACCATCTCCCCACCAAGACCTTCACTGGGGACTTGAATTCATGAAAATCCAAGTAGGGGAGGGCCATCAGTGGGTTTTGGTCAAAACCCACTGATGGACCTAGACACATCGGATTGGACTCATTTCAGTTCTAGTGGTTTTATGGAGTTGCAAGGACTCAGAATCTGGTGGCAAATATTTATTTAAATATCTATAGGTGCTGGAAAAAATTTAAAATACAATCAGCCTCCGTTGGACCTGATATGCTTGGATATCAGGCCCAACGTGGGCCTGATATGAGTGCATATCAGGCCCAACGTGGGCCTGATATCCAAGCATATCAGGCCCAAAGTGGCCTTGGTATGATATCTTTTCTTATAAATTTATACTATCTCCCCTTTCTATAAACTCAATATGGGCTACCATGCTCCTTATGAAAAAATAAATGGCAACTGTATTAAAGCCATACTTCCTAATCCATGGTGTATAAATTATGTTTAACACCATAAATACCATCTCCCCACCAAGACCTTCACAAGGGACTTGATTTCATGAAAATCCAAGTAGGGGAGGGCTATCAGTGGGTTTTGGTCAAAACCCACTGATGGACCTAGACACATCGGATTGGACCCATTTCAGTTCTAGTGGTTTTATGGAGTTGCAAGGACTCAGAATCTGGTGGCAAATATTTATTTAAATATCTATAGGTGCTGGGAAAAATTTAAAATACAATCAGCCTCCGTTGGGCCTGATATGCTTGGATATCAGGCCCAACGTGGGCCTTATATGAGTGCATATCAGACCCATATCAGGCCCAACGTGGGCCTGATATCCAAGCATATCAGGCCTAAAGTGGCCTTGGTATGATATCCTTTCTTATAAATTTATACTATCTCCCCTTTCTATAAACTCAATATGGGCTACCATGCTCCTTATGAAAAAATAAACGGCAACTGTATTAAAGCCATACTTCCTAATCCATGGTGTATAAATTATGTTTGACACCATAAATACCATCTCCCCACCAAGACCTTCACTAGGGACTTGATTTCATGAAAATCCAAGTAGGGGAGGGTCATCAGTGGGTTTTGGTCAAAACCCACTGATGGACCTAGACACATCGGATTGGACCCATTTCAGCTCTAGTGGTATTCTGGAGTTGCCAGGACTCAGAATCTGGTGGCAAATCATTATTTATATATATATATGTGCTGGTTAAAATTAATATAAAATCAGCCTCCGTTGGGTCTGATATGCTTGGATATCAGGCCCAACGTGGGCCTGATATGAGTGCATATCAGGCCCAACGTGGGCCTGATATCCAAGCATATCAGGCCCAAAGTGGCCTTGGTATGGTATCATTTCTTAAAAATTTATACTATCTCCCCTTTCTATAAACTCAACATGAGCTACCATGCTCCTTATGAAAAAATAAATGGCAACTGTATTAAAGCCATACTTCCTAATCCATGGTGTATAAATTATGTTTGACACCATAAATACCATCTCCCCACCAAGACCTTCACTGGGGACTTGATTTCATGAAAATCCAAGTAGGGGAGGGCCATCAGTGGGTTTTGGTCAAAACCCACTGATGGACCTAGACACATCAGATTCGACCCATTTCAGCTCTAGTGGTATTCTGGAGTTGCAAGGACTCAGAATCTGGTGGCAAATAATTATTTATATATATATATATGTGCTGGGAAAAATTAATATAAAATTAGCCTCCGTTGGGCCTGATATGCTTGGATATCAGGCCCAACGTGGGCCTGATATCCATATCATTTAATAAAGCAGTATTCTATCTCCCCTTAATATAAACTCCAAGCATTGTGACAGGGGCCTTATCAAAATAATAAAATAACATCAATTTTGATAGTCACCTTCCATAGGGTAGAAAAGAATAGCTATGCACTGTTCCGTGCCAACTGGCACAGAGCCATACTTCGTAATTCATGGTGTATAAATTATGTTTGACACCATAAATACCATCTTCCCACCATGACCTTCACTGGGGACTTGATTTCATGAAAATCCAAGTAGGAGAGGGCCATCAGTGGGTTTTGGTCAAAACCCACTGATGGACTTAGACACATCGGATTCGACCCATTTCAGCTCTATTGGTATTCTGGAGTTGCAAGGACTCAGAATCTGGTGGCAAATAATTATTTAAATATCTATAGGTGCTGGGAAAAATTTAAAATACAATCAGGCCCAACATGGGCCTGATATGAGGGCATATCAGGCCCAACGTGGGCCTGATATCCAAGAATATCAGACCCAAAGTGGCCTTGGCACTGTTCCGTGCCAACTGGCACGGAGCCATACTTCCTAAGCCATGGTGTATAAATAATGTTTGACACCATATATACCATCTCTCCACCAAGAACTTCACTGGGGAATTTATTTCATGTATATCCAAGTAGGGGAGGGGCATCAGTGGGTTTTGGTCAAAACCCACTGATGGACCTAGACACCTCCGATTGGACCCATTTCAGTTCTAGTCGTAATCTGGAGTTGCAAGGACTCTAAATTCACTTCCCATAGGGTGGAAAAGAAAAGCGGTGAACTGTTCCGTGCCAACTGCCACGGAGCAATACCTTTTTTTGAAAAGGGATTTAAAGAAGGTATTTAGTAACCATAAATTTAATTTACAATAATTTTATTCACCATAAAATTAAGTTAACAAACAGTAAATCATTACTAGAATAAATTATTACAATTGTTCACTATTTCTATAGTTTAAAGTTTTTGTCAGACATGATTTTGTGTCCAAGTCTAAATCTATAAGCTCTCATATCAGCTTGTACAAAGTCTGTAGATCTCCAGAACATCAAACTCTCTGCATAGTGCATTATAAAAAAAGCACAATCCAACCTACAAAACAAAAGCACAATCCATCATAAAAAAGCCAAATAGAATTATTATGGAACATACACTAATACTTACGATTTGCTTTGTGTGGGGCCAATAACTTGCATCGTTTTATACTCTGTCCCGGAGAATGGTGCTAAACCTTTATGCCATATGTGATAGTATGACCAGTTCAGCTCCTTAAAAAACAACACCTACAAATATCAAACCATAGTAATTAATACATAAACAATGATTATTGGATATAAGAAATTTGTTACTTACAGTTTGATTAAAAACAGAAGTGTAATTTTCTGTGGTGCCAAGAGAGTTATAATGAATTATTTGACGTTCCTCCAGGTCCATGACCATTAGATGCCAATGATCATCTTGGTTATGTAGAGAACAAAAAATATATCTAATGTCCTTGTCGTCATCAGTTTTTGCAGTTTGTTTCAATGCATCCATGTGCATCATTCCGAACAATTCCTATGCAAATAATAGAGCTATTTTGGTGACTGCATCCAATATATATTGTAAACAATTTACAATGAGATAAGGGACATACTGGGAATCCAACCCCACAAAATATGGATGGGTGGTATGGTGAGTTAGAGTGTTTGGCTTCATTAGCAAGAATATTCCAATAAACATTTATGTAATCCCCATTGGTATATTGTGTCCAATCAAATATTGTCATAAAAGATTGCATATCTAGAGAGAAATTGTCATTTGCCCATATTGGTTGCACCGTCACCCTACACACAAGTATACAGTCAATGGTATTTAATAAATTAAAAATAAAAAAAATATCATTAAACTCAAACAATAATCCTTTGTTGACATGTGGGTTAAGAATTTAGGTTGGCAACTACGTTACCTTAACTGACTGAGCTTCAACAATGCATCGGCTATCACATCATCTTTGCTCTTTTTAAAAAATATTTTCGCTTGCTGAGATAATTAAAAGAATACTATGTCATTAAGGATTATAAAATAACAACTTACCTACTCTCGACCGTACCTTCAATATTTTGGTTTTGAGCTTGTTAATTTCATGACATTGTGTTTCTATCTGTGATGAACTTGTATTTTCTATCTTTGATGGTGCAGGAGCATCTGGTTCGACAGTAAGAACAAGCTGTTTGCCTTTTTTTTTGGTGCATTGGGATATAAAACTTCTCTGGGTTCTCTTTCTTTTGGGGCCTACCCGAAAATTAGTTGGAATTATAGGCAGATTAGGGTCTATGCCTTCTGATGCTGGGTCTATGCCTTCTGATGCTCTTGGCTCCCCTGATATGCTTTATATGACTTGTTGGAGCTCTTTAATCTTAGTTTCGGCATCGGCTATGATTTTGTCTTTTACAGTTAAAATTCTGTTATCCACATCAGAATTTATAGTCTCAGCCTTGTTGCCACTCGTATCCCGTTCTTTACGCAGTTCACTTATTTGTTGATCCTTTTCTTTAAGCATAGCTTCCATATCAGCAATCACAATATCCTTTGCTGCTACTAGACTATCCTTTTCTTCTATCACCATTGCCAGGTTTTTATTAGCTTCCTCCACACTTCGAGAAGCTTTATGTAATTCTTGCTTTAAACGCTCAATTTTGTTATCCTTTTCCTTGCACAAACTACAATCTACGGTATCGTCACACTGGAGTTGACCTTCTTCGGCTTGATGTAAAGATCCTTGGCCAACCAACTCAAGAAACTCAAATGGCTGAGGCCGGTTCGGTAGTAAATTCAACTATGATGCTATCGGAATTAAATCTACTAAAATTTTATCTGCAGTTACACGGTCTATCATTTTTTTACTGTGTCAACATGATAGTTAGGCCACCTCCATCGTAGTATTCTTGGCAATTTTTCTGGATGGTCTGGATCAATAATGCTGATGTGCTCACACACCCATACCTACAATATGATTATAAAAATAATTCATAATCTTTACACATATCTTGCAATATATGTAATCGGACTTACAGCTAAAATATTTGGAAATCCCTTTAGCAAGGGGGCCTTGGGCGTTGCATCAGCAACCTGTGGTTTTGGTCTTAATGTAAGCTCCAATCCAATGGAGTCTAATTGTTGAGACATGAAACTGTATACTGCATTGCACCAGTTAAACCTAGCTAAGTTGTCAAAATCATCTACACAGTCAATTAGGGAGAGCACAGGTATTCGGAGAACACTGCTACTTCCACAAAACAGAACAGTTGTAAAAAAATACAGGATAAAAAGCTGACAGTACAGCTTGTCATTTGATCTAGACTTCGTAATCAGTTTCTCTAAATGTTTGGCAGAACAATCCGATTCTTGGAAAAACTCCATGTACAGTGGGCTCGAAGACTCATTTAAATCGAGACGAACTATATCTCCATTGTCGGGTAGGCCAAGAATCAGTCCCACATCTACCTTTGTAAAATTGAGCTTCTTCCCATGGAAGATAAAGTTTTTTTCCTCATGATCCCAGTTATCAAACATATTTTGTACCTGAGCTCTTACAAAAGCACTATCAGGGAGGTCGAGGATCCACGAAAAAGGTGTGCCTCGAATCATCTGTTCTTGTTCTGCAGTCGGGTTAACAGAAGAGATAAACTTTCTGAAGTGGCAAATGATACTTTTCCAGTTCATTCTTTTAGTTCTTCCTCTGTTGACGTAACTTTGATAATTTGGTCGATCAGCACACACACTTGTCAAAACTTCTTTTGTTGCCATTGTGAACCTAGATATTGTATAACCACACCCACAAAAACAACTCTTAGTTCCCGTAATAACGACTACGCTCTTATTCTAACACACCCACACAAACCCTAGGTTAACCGGTTATAACAAGCTTAACTAAATGAGCAACCGACCTACGTACGGAAATGATTCTTGAACGCCGGTTAAGGTAGAGTCACGCCTGGACCGGAGCTGCAAGGGGAATGGCTTCGAGAAGAAGATGAAGACCGAAGCAAGAGAGTGTGCGCTTTTACAGATTGAAAATTGGGCATGATATCTCATTATTTTATTTTATTTAATCACCTCGATTTATGTGTAAGATTATTTATTATTATTTTGAAATAATACTTATTACTTTTTTACTTTTTATAATATCAGCCCCCACGTTGGGCCTGATATGCACTCATATCAGGCCCACGTTGGGCCTGATATCCAAGCATATCAGGTCCAACGGAGGCTGATTGTATTTTAAATTTTTCCCAGCACCTATAGATATTTAAATAATTATTTGCCACCAGATTCTGAGTCCTTGCAACTCTAGAATATCAATAGAGCTGAAATGGGTCCAATCCTATGTGTCTAGGTCCATCAGTGGGTTTTGACCAAATCCCACTGATGGCCCTCCCCTACTTGGATTTTCATGAAATTAAGTCCCCAGTGAAGGTCTTGGTGGGGAGATGGTATTTATGGTGTCAAACATAATTTATACACCATGGATTACGAAGTATGGCTTTAATACAATTGCCATTTATGTTTTCATAAGGAGCATGGTAGCCCATATTGAGTTTATAGAAAGGGGAGATAGTATAAATTTATAAGAAAGGATACCATACCAAGGCCACTTTGGGCATGATATGCTTGGATATCAGACCCACGTTGGACCTGATATGCACTCATATCAGGCCCACGTTGGGCCTGATATCCAAGCATATCAGGCCCAACGGAGGCTGATTTTATATTATTTTTCCCAGCACATATATATATATATATATATATATATATATATATATATATATATATATATAAATAATGATTTGCCACCAGATTCTGAGTCCTTGCAACTCCAGAATACCAATAGAGCTGAAATGGGTCCAATCCGATGTGTCTAGGTCCATCAGTGGGTTTTGATCAAAATCCACTGATGGCCCTCCCCTACTTGGATTTTCATGAAATCAAGTCCCCAGTGAAGGTCTTGATGGGGAGATGGTATATATGGTATAAAACATAATTTATACACCATGGATTAGAAGGTATGGCTCCGTGCCAGTTGGCACGGAACACTGCACAGCTTTTCTTTTCTACCGTATGGAAAGTGACTTTTAAATTTGATGTTATTTTATTATTTTATCAGGCCCCTGTTAGCATGCTTGGAGTTTATATTAGGGGGAGATAGAATAATGCTTTATTAATTGATACTCATATTAGGCCCACGTTGGGCCTGATATGCCCTCATATCAGGCCCACGTTGGGCTTGATATCCAAGCATATCAGGCCCAACGGAGGCTGATTGTATTTTAAATTTTTTCCAGCACCTATAGATATTTAAATAATTATTTGCCACCAGATTCTGAGTCCTTGCAACTCTAGAATACCAATAGAGATGAAATGGGTCGAATTCGATGTGTCTAGTCCATCAGTGGGTTTTGACCAAAACCCACTGATGGCCCTTCCCTACTTGGATTTTCATGAAATCAAGTCCCCAGTAAAGGTCTTGGTGGGGAGATGGTATTTATATTAGAGTGTATACTAAAAGCCTAGCTTTTGGTATAAATATTTATCTAGAAATAAGAATCACATTGGTCAAATGTCTACATTTATGATAAATGTAGTTGCTCAATTAATTTATATTGTAGATAACATGGTGTGTTGTGTCACATACAGAAGATCATGTTATCAGTTTCTTATAAATTATAAACAGTAGCTCACGACCAAGATGGAAAGGAACAAACCATTGGAAGGTCGTAGTGTAATTAGGTATTAGTTTATTTTAACTATATAATTACACTAGTACACTTAGAGTGTATTGAGTAGGACCATTTGAGGTCGTTCCTTTTATACTGATTTTATAAAGGAACAAAGACCTCAGTTATTATGGAAGTGTGTGCTCTTAATCCTAATATAATAACAAGCACATATATTTGATATTTATTTCTTTAATTTATCAATGGGTGAGATTTAGTTCGATAAATCAATAAGCCCGATAAGTTGGGAAATGATATCACTTATAGTGTGTGTTGTTGATTATAGAAGGAAAATGTGTCCTAGTGATCTAGGTTGAGAATGTCCCCAAGAGGACCTCATAAGGATTGTCATGTTAAACCCTGCAGGTGGACTTAGTCTGACATGACGATGAAGTTGAGTGGTACTACTCTTGGAGCTAGATATTAATTAAGCGAGTTGTCAGTAACTTACTTAATTAGTGGACATTTGTTATCTTAAACACAGGGAGACTAACACACTCATAATAAGAAGGAGCCCAAAAATGTAATTTGGGATTGGTGCGGTAGTTCAATAATAGTTCTTTAGTGGAATGAATTATTATTGATGAAATTAAGTTGTGTGTTCGGGGCGAACACGGGATGCTTAATTTTATCGGGAGACCAAAACCAATTCCTCCTCTCGGTCCCTATCGTAGCCTCTTAATTATAGAGTACTATACCCACCTTCTTACCCATCCTATAGGGCCGGCCAAGCTAGCTTGGAGACCAAGCTAGGGCCGACCATGGGTATGTTCATGGGTGAATTCATGTGGCCGACCCTATTAAATAAAAAGGAATTTTAAATTTTAAAATTTTTCTTATGTGGATAATATAATTTAAAAGAGAGTTTAAAAATTTAAATCCTTCCTTTTATAAGATTCTACAAAAGATTAAGAGAAGAGTTAAAATCTCTTTCCTTATTTGTAGATTAAAAGGTTGATTTTAATTTTGGTAAAAACTTTCCTTTTAATTATATTCATGATTTAAAAGAAAGTTTAAAAATTAAAAATTCTCTTTTATTAGTTTCTACAAAAGATTAAGAAAAGATTTAATATCTTTCCTTATTTGTAGATTGAAAGGAGATTTTATTTTTAGAGATAACTTTTCTTTTTGGAAATTATCCACATGTTTAAAAGAAAGATTTTAATTTATAAAATTTTTTTTATTAACCAATCATGAAGGGATTAAAATTATTGGAGAAATTTTTATAAATTTCTAGAAACAAATTAGGAAGTTTTAATTTTTGTTTTAATTAAAACTCTCCTTGTTTTGGGGAGAAGAGTGGCCGGCCATTATAATTTGAAAAGAGAAAATTATTTTAATTAAATAAATTTTCCTTTTCAATGGCAAAAGAATTAAGGAAGTTTTTATTAAATTTTCCTTATTTGCCAAGATCAAGGATTATAAAAGAGGGGGTAGAGGAGGCTTCAATGCTAACGACTCTATTCTATTTTTCCTCTCTTTTCTCCTTGGGTGTGGCCGGCCCTTTCTTTCCTCTCCTCTCCTTTGTGTGGCCGAAACCTTCTCATGGTGGAGATAGCCTTGGTGGCCGGATCTAAGAAGGAGAAGAAGGAGAGAAAAGAAGCCTCTTTTCTAGCATCCCTTGGAGCATGGTGGTGGTGGCCGAACCTCTTCATCCTAGGAGAAGTTTTGATGGCCGAAACTTGTAAGGAAGAAGAAGGTGCTTGGTGGTTCTCATCTCGGAAGATCGTTGCCCACACAACGTCCGAGGTTAGAAGAGGAATACGGTAGAAGATCAAGAGGTCTTTCTAAAAGGTATAACTAGTAATTTTTGTTTCCGCATCATACTAGTTATTTTTGGAAATAATACTAAATACAAGAGGCATACGATTCTAGAGTTTCGAATTTGTTTTCGATATAGTGTTCTTTTGTTTTTTCCCTTGTGATTTGATTGTTCTTTTCGGTTAACCTAAAGCTATTTTAGGAAATTAAATATTAGCTTTCCATAAAAGGTTTTGTCTAGTCGGTGGTGGTTGCTCCCATATCCAAGAAGGCCATGTGCCTCGCCACGTCAGTACTGGGAACCAATTATGGAAATTAATATTTAATGAAATTAATAACTTAAGGTGATTTGGGTCGAACGTGTTAAGTTCCGCAGGAGACCCAAGTCAAAACCTAAAAGAACGAATAGATTAAGTTTTGGATCAAACGTGTTAAGTTCCGCAGGCGATCCAAAATTTAATTTAAAAGAACACATGGTAGCTAGGAAAAGGTTCAGACCTTTGTACAAAATTTTTGTACAGTGGAACCTCTAGGTTTTTCGAGTAGCAACCAACAATTGGTATCAGAGCTAGGGTTTTATCTCTGTGTATTTAGTATTAGTTTAATTATGCACATGTCATACATAATTTAGGCAGGATAATAGTAAGATGTGCTAACTTTGTGGATGCAGGATCCAACTATTATGGCTTATAGTTATTATGTGTGTGATTGGACCCTTGGACATGTCAAGGGCATTTTATTGTGTGTGCATGATTGTATTATAAAATACAGCAGGAGCTGTATTTAGTTTTATTAGGATTTTATTTTTGATCTAGTTACATGTACATTCCTTTTATGGAATATAGGATCGATGGATGTAAATTTTATTTTATGTTCAATCTAGTTTACATGTACATTCCTTCGAGGAATATAGGATCAAAATATAAAATTATATTTATGTCGCGGATCGAATCTTGCAAAGCGTGGAACCTTCTAAGGACCAGAGGCGCAGCGGAACTAGGAGCAAGATGGATGCGACAACTAGACCCGGTGGCAGTGGCCAAATATGGCAGCAGCTTGGGATGACAACACACGGAGGACAACAAGAGATAAAAGCCATAATAGTTGAAAATTAGATTTTCTATTTATTGCTTTTATATTGTGCTGTGTGTGCATGTTAGTTTACATATTTAGTAGGCTAGCATAGTTAAAATTCCTCATTTATAAATAACTAAGTGGGAGAGAGATTTTTAAGTAAATCCCATGGTCTCCATTACTGGTTTGTAAGTGATGCAAATAAGCTTGCGCATTGGCTCTGAGTGCCTTCCTCCATAACGGATGAGCTTGTTTGTGGATCACTAGAATAGACTTCCATTTTTGGATGACTATAGTAAGTTAATTAAGAGCGTGTGATCTTCCCCAACGGAAGGGGCATAATCTTATTAATGGACTTAGTGTCAAGTAATGGTATACACTTAGACACATCTAATAGTATCCTCCCCATCGGAGTCACTGCTATTATTTGTGTGACCAAATGATACCAACTATTAATTTTATTTGTCAAAAAGTTAGGTTGACAAGATAATAAAATTAATGGGTTAAAACCCTCCTTTTACAAATGTTGAATTTGTATACGTCCACACTAACGTGGCATGCAAAATTCACGGTGTTTGAGGTGTTGGTGAATTTAAATAATATTGTTTGAGGAATCAATATTCTTTTTAAATTCAAAAGTTTTTGACCAAATATTTGATCAAAGACAGATCAACTATTA
Source organism: Zingiber officinale (assembly GCF_018446385.1). NCBI lineage: Eukaryota > Viridiplantae > Streptophyta > Magnoliopsida > Zingiberales > Zingiberaceae > Zingiber > Zingiber officinale. The sequence goes on along the minus strand of NC_055987.1, from coordinate 185,532,852 downwards.
ATTTTATTCGTCATAAAGTAAAGTTGACGAGATAATAAAATTAATGAATAAAATCTCCTCTTCGATTTTGTATACGTCCACACTAACGTGGCATACAAAATTTATGGGGATTTTTAAGGAGTTGATCTTGACCAAGTATTTTTGTGATTTTTAGGATTTAAAATGTTTGTCAATCCCCTAGTAGTCATACTATAAGAAAGACTTAGTAATCCCAATTGTAATGATTGGAAATAGGACTTGGACATTAAGGTAGACTGTCTTCTTAGAACTAAGAACAATATAGGTGCATTTAATTCATTAGTTGAAACATGTTTAGTGGTGTTATCTACCAGAACCTGAAGTGTAGATACAGATGCCATTAATCATGTCCGTAATTCATTGCAGGGTTTCAGGAAACCCGGTAACTAAATGAAAATTAAAACACCGTCTACATGGCACTACTGTAAAAATGGTAGCTGTTGCAGTGGGAGATGTTTATCTTTTGATAAGAATAGAACATGGATTTTTGAGTAATTGTCTTTACGCACCAAGTTTAGAAAGAACTAGTTTTCAGTTTCTAAACTATTCAAAGAACTTGATATTCTGCCTCTTTTAATAACAAAGTTGTTATTAAGAAAAAGAGGGAAGTTATCTGTTCTGGTACGTTGGTTAGCAATTTATAAATCCAATAACTCTCACGATGCAACAAATGGAAATTAGTAACACATCTTCTAACTTTAAGAGAAAGTAACCTTCGAAAATGAACCAATTATATCTTTGGCTTCTAAGGCTAGGTTATATTAACTTGAGTAGGATTCATTGGTAGCTGATGAACTTTTGGGTTCATTAGTAGTGGAAATCTTTCCAACCTACGAGTCTTACTTGGAAGAAAAAAATAACCAAGAAGCTTTTAAGTCTAAGGGGTATGGAGTCAAAGATATATTGGAATTGGTTCATTCTGATTTGTGTGATCCTATGAGCATCCAGGCAAGAGGTCGTTTCAAATATTTCATCTATTTTATAGACAACTATTTGAGATACGGATATATTTACTTGATGTGCCGCAAGTCTAAGTGCTTTGATTAGTTCAAAGAGTACGAGGCTGATGTGGAGAAACGACAAAGTAAAAGTATCAAGACACTACGGTAAGATCGTAGTGGCAAGTACCTCTTGGAAGAATTTAGGAGTCATTTATTAGAAGTAGGGATTCAAACTAACTGCACCTGGTACACCCCAACAGAATGGTGTAGGAAAAGGAAGGTATAGGACTCTTATGGAAATAAGTAGATTGATGAGTTATTAAGAATATTATCAAAATCATTTTAAGGGTATACTCTGGAAACGGGAGTGAATATAGTACCTTCTAAAGTCAGAACTCTCTACTCATATAGAATTGTTGAATAGGCGTAAGCCTATTTCGAAGCATATTCGGATTCGGGTAGTCCAGCATATATGCAGAAGAGAGACAATAATAAGTTGGACAGGAGTTCACTTGTTTGTGGGTTATCCTAGTGAAATGAAAGTAGGTTTATAGTCTTAAAAATCAGAAGGTCATTGTTAGCATCAATGACTGATTTTTAGAAAAGGACTATGTAATAAACCATGTGCCCATAAGAAAATTTGTTCTTAAGGAAATAATAGAAGGCATGTCTAATCTAGTACCAATTGTACAAGATGAGATACCACAAGGATACTGCAACACGTATCACAAATGATACACAATTGCAGAAAGTGCCTTGTCGTAGTGGGAGGGTTGTTAGGCAACCTAAAAAGATTCATGTTTTGGGAGAGTTTTTTCCCTGGAGGACATGAACCTGATCTCCGGACATATGACGAAGCACTCCAAGATAAAGGTGCAATATCTTGGCAAAGAGTAATGAATAACAGAATTAGAATATATGTATTCTAATAAAATATGGAAGCTTGTAGAACCACCAAATGGTGTAAAAGCCTTTGGGTATAAAAAGGTCTATAATAGGAAAAGAGGGATAGACAGGAAGGTAGAAACTTTCAAAGCAAGGCTAGATGAAAAAGGAAACTTTTTCACTGGTAGCCATGCTTAAGTCTATCCGGATTCTTTTATCTATTTGGTAAGTGGATGTCAAGACAGCATTCCTTAATGGAAGTCTTGAAGAAAGCATCCATATAAAGCAACCAGAAGGGTTCATTGCAAAGGGCTAAGAGCATCTTGTGTGCAAGCTCAATCAGTCTATGGACTGATACAAAGCTTCAAGGTCTTGGAACATCCAGTTTATCAAAGTAATCCAGACCTTTGGATTCATTTAGTAACTGGATAAGTCTTGTGTATACAAAAGGTGTGATGGAAGCGTGATGGTATTTCTTGTACTATACGTAGATAACATTTTTGGTAGTTGGAAACAATATCAAAATGTTGTCAGAAGTAAGGGTATGGTTGTCCAAACAATTCGATATAAAGGACTTGGGAGAATGTATATATTCTTGAGATCAAAGTAATAAGGGATCGCAAGAAAAGAATATTTTACTTATTCCAAGCTTCATACATCGGAAAAATCCTTGCTCGTTTTAAGCATACAAAACTCCAAGAAAGGTTTCTTACCTTTTCAGGATGGAGTAACTTTATCTAAAGATATGTCTCTGTAGACATCAAAGGAGATAAAGGAAATAAAGGCAGTTCTTTATGCTACGGCTGTTGGAAGCCTAATGTATGCTATGCACGAGATCAGAAATCTGTTTTGCCAAGGGCATAGTTAGCAGATATCAAAGTAACCCTGGACAAGGACAGTGGACTACAGTAAAGCATATATTGTAGTACCTTAGAGGTGTTAGGACCAAAAGTAGCTAGAGGGGGGGGGGTGAATAGCTCGTCGCGTTCGCTCGGTGCTCGTCGTTGCTTGTTCCTTCAAAGATGTGCAGCGGAAATACAAAGAAACAATCACACAACGCTAACACGGTTGGTTTACTTGGTATCCACCTCACAAGAGGTGACTAATCCAAGGATCCACACCAACACACACACCCTCCACTAAATAAAACTCTCCTTTATGGTAACTACCAAGGGCGGAGAAGCCCTACAAGACTCAATACAAGAAGAGAGGGAAATGATACAAGAAATACAAGCTTACAAGCTTACAATGAGTAAAAACCCTAACCCTAGCTTCTCTTCTTGGCTTTGATCCGCCTCTTGACTTGGAAAACTTCCAAGATCCTTCAAGAACTGGCGATCTGAGCTTTGTGAGTGCTGTGGAGGAGCTGGCGAGAAATCTGGAGTGAATCGGAGAAGAGTTGCTGAAGGAAATGAACGCCTGCGGCCTTTATCGACGCCAACGGTCGGATCCCGATCGATTCGAATGTTCCCAATCGATCGGGGAGGCTTTGGATCGATCCACGGATCGATCCAGCGCCTCGCGCGAAAAAACAGCGTCCCGATCGATCCACGGATCGATTGGGGCCTCTGGATCGATCCACTGATCGATCCAGAGGCTTTCTGTTCGCTGGGGAAAGCTTGGATCGATCCACCGATCGATCCAGAGGCTTTCTGTTCGCTGGGACAGGTCTGGATCGATCCACTGATCGATCCAGAGCCTGGATCGATCCACTGATCGATCCAGCACTTGGTTTTTGCCCAAACCAAGTCTCAAAACTCCCAAACCAACATCCGGTCAACCTTAACCTGTTGGTACATCATGCCTAGCATCTAGTCACTCCCTTGACCTGCTAGGACTCCCCACCAAGTGTCTGGTCAATCCCTTTGACCCACTTGGACTTTTATCTTCGTGCCAAGTATCCGGTCACTCCTTTGACCTACTTGGACTTCCCAACACCAGATGTCCGATCATCCTTGATCCATCTGGATTTTCTCTTGCCTGGCTTTACTCACCAGGACTTTCACCTAGCTTCACTCACCAGGGTTTTTCATCCGCCTAGCTTCACTCCCTAGGACTTTCCTTCTGCCTGGCTTCACTCACCAGGACTTCCCTTCTGCCTGGCTTCACTCACCAGGGCTTCCCTGTCAAGTATCCGGTCAACCTTGACCTACTTGACTCTTCTTCAATCAATTTCTTATTGTCAAACATCTAAACTCAAACCAAGACTCAGCTTGGTCACCCAGGTCAACCTTGACCTGAGGGATGTTGTACCAACAATCTCCCCCTTTTTGATGTTTGACAATATCACAATTTCACTTACAATACCACATGTAAGTTAGGCTAATCCTATAGCCTCAATCTTCATGCCACTAGGTAATGAACACATAAATTAAGCTCTTCATTCTCCCCCTACGAGGACAAACTCCCTCTAGGTAATGAAAGCCTAACTTACACCCATTCATAGGTCCTTTCATTCTCCCCCTATTGGCACACATCAACCCATCTTTGAGCACATATCAACCCGTGCCTCAATTTTGGGCACTCTTCAACAAATGCCCCATTGTTGAAAACTCTCCCCCTGAAGAGTTGTTCATCGTTGTTCACAACTTCACTCGTTGTGACCAACACGATAATGAAGGTCCCATACCCTTCATTAACCTTAACCCTACATTCTCCCCCAATGTAGGCAAATGCCCATCCTTGAGCATTATCCACTTGAAGACACTTTAACAATGAGGATATCCACTCCCCATTAAAGTTCAAATGCTCAACCTTGAGTATGTTCTTAACGGAAGGTTGACCACCTTCCAAGGTTCATGAAAAATAATTTTCATGTCTTTAAAGAGTCCCTCCCCCTAAAGACATGGTGGTAACTTCTGTCATTGCACCAACAATGACTTGGAATTCCTAAACCTTTAGGAAACCCAAATTTAGAAGTTTTGAGGTTCAAATATTCAAAATTTGAAACAAACCTCAACCTAAACTTCAACGAAGTCTTCCTTAACCATTCCATCCTTGTTTTCAACACGAAAACACCCTTGTATTGTATACAAATGTATTTTAGGGGTTTAGAATGGTTGCCTAGACTAACCATGGTTCAAAGATGCTGAAATCAGGCCTTCCCAGCCAAAATCAGCAACTTGGATCGATTGGAGTTGGGATCCAATCGATTGAACCTTTCTGAATCGATCCACTGATCGATTCAGACTACCTGGATCGATCGGCTGATCGATCCTGCTCGCGGGAGACTTGCCTTCTGAATCGATCCACGGATCGATTCAGGCACTCCAATCGATCCATGGATCGATCGGAGCTCTGATAGTTGCTGAAATTCCATTTCAGTCAACTTCAGAAACCCCTAGAAAATTCTATAAAAATCCAAAAATCATGAGATTTCGTGTAGACATTATTTAGGGCATATACTATCAAAGAAAAATAGTTTTCTATGAAAATACTTCATATTTTTAAAGATTGACACAAACTTGAAAACTTGCAAAAACCTTAGTGTTTTCTTCAAGTTTGTGTCTAACTATTCAATGGTGATTACTATCAAAAGATAGCCTTCACCAAGGTTTTTCAAAAACATTTTAAAAACCAATATCCCATCATGTTCCTTGGGCTTAATGCACATGACTTGTACATTAGCTTTCCCAATGATGGGAAAACACATAACTATGTGTTTTGATGAACCTAAAACTCAAAAGAATGCACTAAATCAACATCTTGAGTTTTGTTCATCTTCCTAACATCTCACTTGTATCTAATGTGCACTAAAACACATACAAGTCACCTTATGGTCCTTGTGAGATGTGAGATTTTGGTTTTGCCCTATTCTAGGGATCATGCATATCTATCTAGGCATTTTAGAGATATTAGACATCCACCTAGGATGTCACTTGTTAATAAGTGTTGTTAAATGCCATTTGTCCTTAATTACAAGGAATTTAAACTTAATGCATGATTATGTTATGACATACATCAAAAGGAAATAATTTTCAAAAGAAAATATCCTATAACTACATGATGTATGAATGTCATGACATGGTATTTTTGGATTTTTCATAATAAAACATGAATGCAAAAATAGACATGATGTCATGGCATATGATGGGCAAACAATCATGGCAAGATTTAGCATAAATAAAATATACCTAGATTAACTATCTAAGTATCCTTAAAGTCTTAGCTAAACTTACAACTTAAACCTAGATTGCCCTAAAGTGCTTCAAGAGAATGCCAAAACCTAAATTGACATTTATAATTTCCTTGATTTAATGTATGCCAATTGAAAATAAACATGTCCTCAAATGTTGGCATATTCCATTTTTCCTCAAGAGTGATTACATAAATCAAAGCTCGGATTGCCTTAAATTTCCAAGAGAATACCAAAATCCCAACTTGGTATTTCTCAAGGTTTTCCCAATTTGTGCCATTTTAAGATAAAATCAATTTTTCACCATTAGACACATTTTACTCTTTCAAGGAGTAATCAATAGGTCCATTTCATTTTCAAAGGTTAACTAAAACCTTGAAAATGCTCCTTGAGTGTCAATTTCCTCAAAGTTGGGTTAACTACCCTTCTAATCGGAGTTGACACTCTCTAACCCATCTATGGGGTAGAGAAGATGCTCCTAGGAACCCAACACCTATTGGTGCTCCTTGGATGCTCTAGGTACTCACTAGGGATAACTTCCCTAGATACCTTCCTAGTGACCTTGTTGGGCTTCTTAGAAGCCTTGGTCACATTTTCTAGGTCAACTCTAGGGATAGCCTCCCTTGTGACCTTGTTAGTGACTTTCTTAGACTTCTTAGAAGTCTTAGTCACTTTGGTTGCAAAAATACTCTTAGGGATGACTTCCCTAGTATTCTTGACTTGACCACTAGACCTAGAGTTTGTTCCATAACTATATGGAACTCTATGGTAAGAGGGAACATCTTTCTTAGCCTTTGGTTTGTATCCCAACCCTCTATGGCCGTTGGATGACCTTTGTGCTCCTAGACCTAAGTTTTGCTCATTTTGCCCTTTTAGGATATTTTCCATCCTTTTTAGGGTCTTTTCCATTTTATCAAGTCTTGACCTCAAGACTTGATTTTCTATCATTAAATCCTTAGGTTTTGGTCCATGAGCATTTTTGGTCTTGGGCATGTATCTATTTTCCTTAGTGTTTTTGCCCAAGTGACTATCTACCTTCCTAACCTTAGGTTGGATAGTTTTGGCATGTAGGGCCACATGCTTTTCCTTAAAGCCCTCATGCTTTCTATTCTTATGGTAAATTGCATTAAAATGATAAAAGTTAGAACTATCATGCTTTTTACCATAATGAAAAGAGGTAGGCTCAATAAAAAATACTTTCTTCTTTACCTTGGAGGCTCCCCCTTGACTAGTGCCTCCTTGAGCCTTGACCACCTTCTTCCCATTGGGGCATTGACTTCGGTAATGCCCCTTTTGATTGCAAGAGAAGCATATAATATGCTCCTTGCTCTTCTTTGTGTTGGGGATGGTCTCCTTGGGCTTCACCTTGCCCTTTTGTGCCACTTGGCCCTTCTTTTTGGCCAATTTAGGGCACTTGCTCTTGTAGTGCCCATGTTCCCTACATTCAAAGCATATAATATGTTTTTTATTATTAATTGAAATATTTATACCTTCGCTTGTAGGAGTGGCATCTTTTCCTTTGGATCCGGAGGTTGAAGCTTCCTCTTGATCGGACCTTGATTCTCCTCCATTTGATTTTTCTTGACTTGTGGAGGTAGAATCTTCTTCCTCCTCTTCGTCTCTTGACCCGGATGTAGAAGCTTCTCCTTCTCCTTGATCCGGCGTCACCAAGGATTGCTCCCCCTCAATCTTAGAGGTGGAGGCTTCATCATCTTGAATATGAAACAAGGAGTATGCTCCCTCCTTGTTCCCTTCGTTGCATTCCCTTGAGGATGAAGCTTCTTGGATTTCTTCTTCTTCGGAGGTTGAGCATCTCTCAACCTTGGAGTCCTCCTCTTGATCTTGCTCCAAAGAGTCACCCTCTCCGGATTCTTCATGATCTTGTACAGTGGAGGGGATCTCTTCATGAAGCTTGGCCAATTTGCTCCATAGCTCCTTTGCATCTTCAAACTTTCCAATTTTGCAAAGGATGGTGCTTGGCAATAAATTGACCAAAAGCTTGGTCACTTTGTCATTTGCCTCGCACCTTTGGACTTGCTCCGGGCTCCATTTGCTTTTCTTTAGAACTTTGCCCTTTGAATTTCTTGGAGCCTTGAAGCCTTCCATTAGAGCAAACCATTGCTCTATCTCCATCATAAGAAAATTTTCGATTCTTGATTTCGAAGAATCGAAACTCGTAGAAGTGTATGGTGGAGCCACCCTTGTGTCAAATCCAAGCCCATCTTGGAATTGCATCTTGAAGTTGATCTTGATAAAGTCTTGAACTTGAAGAATTTGCTCCAACTTCTTCACCCTCTAGCTTTTCTTGATATGCTTGACCCTTCCGGCGATGATTCCGGTGAAGAGCGGCCTTGCTTTGATACCACTTGTTAGGACCAAAAGTAGCTAGAGGGGGGGGGGGTGAATAGCTCGTCGCGTTCGCTCGGTGCTCGTCGTTGCTTGTTCCTTCAAAGATGTGCAGCGGAAATACAAAGAAACAATCACACAACGCTAACACGGTTGGTTTACTTGGTATCCACCTCACAAGAGGTGACTAATCCAAGGATCCACACCAACACACACACCCTCCACTAAATAAAACTCTCCTTTATGGTAACTACCAAGGGCGGAGAAGCCCTACAAGACTCAATACAAGAAGAGAGGGAAATGATACAAGAAATACAAGCTTACAAGCTTACAATGAGTAAAAACCCTAACCCTAGCTTCTCTTCTTGGCTTTGATCCGCCTCTTGACTTGGAAAACTTCCAAGATCCTTCAAGAACTGGCGATCTGAGCTTTGTGAGTGCTGTGGAGGAGCTGGCGAGAAATCTGGAGTGAATCGGAGAAGAGCTGCTGAAGGAAATGAACGCCTGCGGCCTTTATCGACGCCAATGGTCGGATCCCGATCGATTCGAATGTTCCCAATCGATCGGGGAGGCTTTGGATCGATCCACGGATCGATCCAGAGCGCCTCTGTGCTCTGGAAAAAACTCCTGGATCGATCCACGGATCGATCCAGCGCTTATCGCGCGAAGCAGTAGCGTCCCAATCGATCTACTGATCGATTGGGACCTCTGGATCGATCCACTGATCGATCCAGAGGCTTTCTGTTCACTGGGACAGGTCTGGATCGATCCACTGATCGATCCATCACTTGGTTTTTGCCCAAACCAAGTCTCAAAACTCCCAAACCAACATCCGGTCAACCTTAACCTGTTGGTACATCATGCCTAGCATCTAGTCACTCCCTTGACCTGCTAGGACTCCCCACCAAGTGTCTGGTCAATCCCTTTGACCCACTTGGACTTTTATCTTCGTGCCAAGTATCCGGTCACTCCTTTGACCTACTTGGACTTCCCAACACCAGATGTCCGATCATCCTTGATCCATCTGGATTTTCTCTTGCCTGGCTTTACTCACCAGGACTTTCACCTAGCTTCACTCACCAGGGTTTTTCATCCGCCTAGCTTCACTCCCTAGGACTTTCCTTCTGCCTGGCTTCACTCACCAGGACTTCCCTTCTGCCTGGCTTCACTCACCAGGGCTTCCCTGTCAAGTATCCGGTCAACCTTGACCTACTTGACTCTTCTTCAATCAATTTCTTATTGTCAAACATCTAAACTCAAACCAAGACTCAGCTTGGTCACCCAGGTCAACCTTGACCTGAGGGATGTTGCACCAACAAGAGGCACTAGAGATTATATGCTAGCTTACAAGGCAGTTAATTTAGTCCTTGTGGGTTGCATGGATTTTGACTTCCAATCAGATAGGGATAATAATAAGTCAACCTCGGGGTTTTGTGTTTACTTTAGAGAGGTAAAGTCATAACTATGGAAGAGTGATAAGCATAGGTGTTTTTCTGGACTCCACCATAGAAGCTTAGTATATGGCAAGCCCATAAAAGCTGAATGACTCAATAACCTCAAGATAGACTTAGATATGATTTCTGGTTTGTCCAAAAAATTATTACAATTTATTGTAATAATGTTGGTGCAGTAGCAAACTCGAAGAAATCATAAGTCTATAAGGCAAGTAAACAGAATAGAGCGCAAGTACCACCCAATACGAGGAATCGTATAAACGAGGAGAAGTCGTTGCCGCCTAGATTGCATCAGGTGATGACCTATAGATCCTTTCACTAAGGTCCTTAAGGCAAGAGCTTTTGATGGGCATGTTGAAGGGATGGGAATCAGATGTATGACAGCAGATATGACAGCTTAGTCTTTTAGTATAAGTGGGAGATTGTTAGAGTGTATACTAAAAGCCTAGCTTTTGGTATAAACATTTATCTAGAAATAAGAATCACATTGGTCAAATGTCTACATTTATGATAAATGTAGATGCTCAATTAATTTATATTGTAGATAACATGGTGTGTGGTGTCACATACAGAAGATCATGTTATCAGTTTCTTATAAATTATAAATAGTAGCTCACGACCAAGATGGAAAAGAACAAACCATTGGAAGGTCGTAGTGTAATTAGGTATTAGTTTATCTTAACTATATAATTACACTAGTACACTTAGAGTGTATTGAGTAGGACCATTTGAGGTCGTTCCTTTTATACTGATTTTATAAAGGAACAAAGACCTCAGTTATTATGGAAGTGTGTGCTCTTAATCCTAATATAATAACAAGCACATATATTTGATATTTATTTCTTTAATTTATCAATGGGTGAGATTTAGTTCGATAAATCAATAAGCCCGATAAGTTGGGAAATGATATCACTTATAGTGTGTGTTGTTGATTATAGAAGAAAAATGTGTCCTAGTGATCTAGGTTGAGAATGTCCCCAAGAGGAGCTCATAAGGATTGTCATGTTAAACCCTGCAGGTGGACTTAGTCTGACATGACGATGAAGTTGAGTGGTACTACTCTTGGAGCTAGATATTAATTAAGCGAGTTGTCAGTAACTTACTTAATTAGTGGACATTTGTTATCTTAAACACAGGGAGACTAACACACTCATAATAAGAAGGAGCCCAAAAATGTAATTTGGGATTGGTGCGGTAGTTCAATAATAGTTCTTTAGTGGAATGAATTATTATTGATGAAATTAAGTTGTGTGTTCGGGGCGAACACGGGATGCTTAATTTTATCGGGAGACCAAAACCAATTCCTCCTCTCGGTCCCTATCGTAGCCTCTTAATTATAGAGTACTATACCCACCTTCTTACCCATCCTATAGGGGCCGGCCAAGCTAGCTTGGAGACCAAGCTAGGGCCGACCATGGGTATGTTCATGGGTGAATTCATGTGGCCGACCCTATTAAATAAAAAGGAATTTTAAATTTTAAAATTTTTCTTATGTGGATAATATAATTTAAAAGAGAGTTTAAAAATTTAAATCCTTCCTTTTATAAGATTCTACAAAAGATTAAGAGAAGAGTTAAAATCTCTTTCCTTATTTGTAGATTAAAAGGTTGATTTTAATTTTGGTAAAAACTTTCCTTTTAATTATATTCATGATTTAAAAGAAAGTTTAAAAATTAAAAATTCTCTTTTATTAGTTTCTACAAAAGATTAAGAAAAGATTTAATATCTTTCCTTATTTGTAGATTGAAAGGAGATTTTATTTTTAGAGATAACTTTTCTTTTTGGAAATTATCCACATGTTTAAAAGAAAGATTTTAATTTATAAAATTTTTTTTATTAACCAATCATGAAGGGATTAAAATTATTGGAGAAATTTTTATAAATTTCTAGAAACAAATTAGGAAGTTTTAATTTTTGTTTTAATTAAAACTCTCCTTGTTTTGGGGAGAAGAGTGGTCATTATAATTTGAAAAGAGAAAATTATTTTAATTAAATAAATTTTCCTTTTCAATGGCAAAAGAATTAAGGAAGTTTTTATTAAATTTTCCTTATTTGCCAAGATCAAGGATTATAAAAGAGGGGGTAGAGGAGGCTTCAATGCTAACGACTCTATTCTATTTTTCCTCTCTTTTCTCCTTGGGTGTGGCCGGCCCTTTCTTTCCTCTCCTCTCCTTTGTGTGGCCGAAACCTTCTCATGGTGGAGATAGCTTTGGTGGCCGGATCTAAGAAGGAGAAGAAGGAGAGAAAAGAAGCCTCTTTTCTAGCATCCCTTGGAGCATGGTGGTGGTGGCCGAACCTCTTCATCCTAGGAGAAGTTTTGATGGCCGAAACTTGTAAGGAAGAAGAAGGTGCTTGGTGGTTCTCATCTCGGAAGATCGTTGCCCACACAACGTCCGAGGTTAGAAGAGGAATACGGTAGAAGATCAAGAGGTCTTTCTAAAAGGTATAACTAGTAATTTTTGTTTCCGCATCATACTAGTTATTTTTGGAAATAATACTAAATACAAGAGGCATACGATTCTAGAGTTTCGAATTTGTTTTCGATAGTGTTCTTTTGTTTTTTCCCTTGTGATTTGATTGTTCTTTTCGGTTAACCTAAAGCTATTTTAGGAAATTAAATATTAGCTTTCCATAAAAGGTTTTGTCTAGTCGGTGGTGGTTGCTCCCATATCCAAGAAGGCCATGTGCCTCGCCATGTCAGTACTGGGAACCAATTATGGAAATTAATATTTAATGAAATTAATAACTTAAGGTGATTTGGGTCGAACGTGTTAAGTTCCGCAGGAGACCCAAGTCAAAACCTAAAAGAACGAATAGATTAAGTTTTGGATCAAACGTGTTAAGTTCCGCAGGCGATCCAAAATTTAATTTAAAAGAACACATGGTAGCTAGGAAAAGGTTCAGACCTTTGTACAAAATTTTTGTACAGTGGAACCTCTAGGTTTTTCGAGTAGCAACCAACAATTTATGGTGTCAAACATAATTTATACACCATGGATAAGGAAGTATGGCTCCGTGTCAGTTGGCACGGAACAGTGCACAACTATTATTTTCTACCCTATGGAAGGTGACTATCAAAATTGATGTTATTTTATTATTTTGATAAGGCACCTGTCACAATGCTTGGAGTTTATATTAGGGGGAGATAGAATACTGCTTTATTAAATGATATGGATATCAGGCCCACGTTAGGCCTGATATGCACTCATATCAGGCCCACGTTGGGCCTGATATCCAAGCATATCAGGCCCAATGGAGGCTGATATTATATTAATTTTTCCCAGCACATTTATATATATAAATAATGATTTGCCACCAGATTCTGAGTCCTTGCAACTCCAGAATACCACTAGAGCTGAAATGAGTCCAATCTGATGTGTCTAGGTCCATCAGTGGGTTTTGACCAAAACCCACTGATGGCCCTCCCCTACTTGGATTTTCATGAAATCAAGTCCCCAGTGAAGGTCTTGGTGGGGAGATGGTATTTATGGTGTCAAACATAATTTATACACAATGGATTAGGAAGTATGACTTTAATACAGTTGCCATTTATTTTTTCATAAGGGGCATGGTAGCCCATATTGAGTTTATAGAAAGGGGAGATAGTATAAATTTATAAGAAAGGATACCATACCAAGGCCACTTTGGGCCTGATATGCTTGGATATCAGGCCCACGTTGGGCCTGATATGCACTCATATCAGGCCCACGTTGGGCCTGATATCCAAGCATATCAGGCCCAACTGAGGCTGATTTTATATTATTTTTTCCTAGCACACATATATATATATATATATAAATAATGATTTGCCACCAGATTCTGAGTCCTTGCAACTCCAGAATACCACTAGAGCTGAAATGGGTCCAATCCGATGTGTCTAGGTCCATCAGTGGGTTTTGACCAAAACCCACTGATGGCTCTCCCCTACTTGGATTTTCATGAAATCAAGTCCACAGTGAAGGTCTTGGTGGGGAGATGGTATTTATGGTGTCAAACATAATTTATACACCATGAATTAGGAAGTATGACTTTAATACAGTTGCCATTTATTTTTTCATAAGGAGCATGGTAGCCCATATTGAGTTTATAGAAAGGGGAGATAGTATAAATTTATAAGAAAGGGTACCATACCAAGGCCACTTTGGGCCTGATATGCTTGGATATCAGGCCCACGTTGGGCCTGATATCCAAGCATATCAGGCCCAACTGAGGCTGATTTTATATTATTTTTTCCTAGCACACATATATATATATATATATAAATAATGATTTGCCACCAGATTCTGAGTCCTTGCAACTCCAGAATACCACTAGAGCTGAAATGGGTCCAATCCGATGTGTCTAGGTCCATCAGTGGGTTTTGACCAAAACCCACTGATGGCCCTCCCCTACTTGGATTTTCATGAAATCAAGTCCACAGTGAAGGTCTTGGTGGGGAGATGGTATTTATGGTGTCAAACATAATTTATACACCATGAATTAGGAAGTATGACTTTAATACAGTTGCCATTTATTTTTTCATAAGGAGCATGGTAGCCCATATTGAGTTTATAGAAAGGGGAGATAGTATAAATTTATAAGAAAGGATACCATACCAATGCCACTTTGGGCTTGATATGCTTGGATATCAGGCCCACGTTGGGCCTGATATCTAAGCATATCAGGCCCAACTGAGGTTGATTTTATATTATTTTTTCCCAGCACATATATCTATATATATAAATAATGATTTGCCACCAGATTCTGAGTCCTTGCAACTCCAGAATATCACTAGAGCTGAAATGGGTCCAATTCGATTTGTCTAGGTCCATTAGTGGGTTTTGACCAAAACCCACTGATGGCCCTCCCCTACTTGGATTTTCATGAAATCAAGTCCCCAGTGAAGCTCTTGGTGGGGAGATGATATTTATGGTGTCAAACAAAATTTATACACCATGGATTAGGAAGTATGGCTCTGTGCCAGTTGGCACGGAACAGTGCCAAGCTTTTCTTTTCTACCCTATGGAAGGTGACTATTCAAATTTATGTTATTTTATTATTTTGATCTGACCCCTGTAAGAATGCATGGAGTTTATATTAGGGGGAGATAGAATAATATTTTATTAAATGATAGTCATATCAGGCCCACGTTGGGCCTGATATCCAAGCATATCAGGCCTAACGAAGCCTGATTTTTTATTGTTTTTTCCTAGCACCTATAGATATATAAATAATGATTTGCCAGCAGATTTGGAGTCCTTGCAATTCCAGAATACCACTGTAGCTGAAATGAGTTTAATCAGAGGTGTCAAGGTCCATCAGTGGGTTTTGAGCTAAACCCACTGATGGCCTTCCCCTATTTGGATTTACATGAAATCAAGTCCCCTGTGAAGGTCTACCTGGGAAGATGGTATATCTGGTGTCAAAACATATTTATACTCCATTTCAATGACCTCGAACTGCTGTCCTATCTTATTTTGCAAGGATTACTACACTCCCTTTGTGCATGTTTTAACACATCTATATTTCACTACATATTAATGTGACTTTGAAATTACGAACCCCTTCCTGTTGAATTGAAATGTATTGCATTTTTATTTGACACAATGGAGATATGGTGTGAAGTATTATTTCTGCCTTGCGGTTGATGGTTTATACTTCTCATACCTACCATAAAACTGTAACACAAACTAAATACTCCATAAACGTATATAACAGAAACATCACTTTTAACAACTATTTGTCTTACAAACCTATTTATGTACTTTATACAAAACATATGCCTCAACTCCTCCAATTTACAATTCAGTCAAGATCCAGGGGCTGGCGGCATTCTACAGGTCCTCCGATTATGGCCCAATTGTTTGCACCTGCTGCATTTGATTTTTACCTTCCCATTATGTTTTGACTCGATCCTTGCCTTCTTTCGCCTACCAGGCTGCACAAGGCTACGGGGACATAACACTATAATGTTGTTGACACCCCTAGGCCAAAATTCTTTGCTTCGACAGGGGTAAATATGATCCATGTATGTCGTTTTTCAATTATGTGAATGAAAGTAATGCTCATAATATGGGAGTGTATCCATGTTCCAGTGAATTATGACGGCATTTGCATGTGAGCAAGGCAATCCTGAAATTTGAAACTCCCCACAGTTACAATATTTCCTCTCCAAATCAACAATGTATGAAGCACCCCATGTCTCTACTTCCATTTCGGATTGAGAGTAGGGGTGGACTTTATATCGTCTAGCTTTCTCCCTCCTTGATTGCATTTCTTTGGTAGCATGAGGTGTCAACGCTACATACCATTTCGACGCTTCCTCCTTACGGTTACAGAACCATTGAGCTACCTTTCTTTTGGTATTATCAATTAACCTGTTTATAGGAAGTTCACGCGTCTCCTTGAACAAAGCATTTAAACTCTCTACACAATTGGTGGTTAGCATTGTGTACCTTCTCCCACTAAAGTGTGCATTAGCCCATCTTTTAGGGTCAATGTTCTGAAGTCACTTATGAGCATCTGGATGTTTTTCAAGCATGGACTGCATTATGAGATCATATTGTAGTGTTGTGTTTGCTCGAGCAGCTGCCCAAAACAACCCTAAACCTGACCTACTGCCAGTATCTGTTACCATATTGCAAGACATGTGGTGGCAACAAAAAGCATGATGGGCAGTAGGGTATACTTTCCTAACTACTGCTATAATGCCACGATGTCTATCTGATACTATACTCATTGACTCTGGATCAACATTAAAGAATCTCTTCGTATGATCCAGAAACCACTCCCATGCAGACCCACATTCAACTTCAGCGATTCCAAAGGCTACTGGGAGGACATTGTCATTAGCATCTATTGATGTAGCCATCAACAACACACCCGGATATTTGCCTCTTAGGTGTGTGGCATCAATTCCAATTAATTTACGCAGATAAGACCTAAATACTCTCCTACAAGCTCCAAAACCCCAAAAACATCGTTGGAACTGATTATCCCCATTCTTGTGTAGTGCAACATAGGTTTCAGGATCCCTTACTCTTAACTCATGCAGATATAGTGGAAGATCTCTATATGCTTGATCATAATCTCCAACAACTTTCTTCATTGCTTTCTCTCGAGCTATGTAAGCTTTTCTGTAGGATATGGTCATTCCGAACCTGGCTTTTATATTTGCTATAATCATATTTGGCTTGTATTGTTCATTAGCAAGAAATTGCTCTTCAACAAAAGAAGCTACAAAGGATGAAGAGCATGCTTGATGATCAGCACTTTCCCTAATGGTGCCACATTGGTGTTCCTTTATATATTTCGTAACAATGAACTCGACATCCCCCCTAGCAACTACTCTCCACTTACACGATTGATTGAAGCAGACAGCTTTTACTTTATTTTTCCGAGTGTCAACTGAGTTATATCTCATATGTTTAACCATGGCATGCTTCACAAGTTGATTCTTGAACTCTTTTCGAGACTGAAATATCTGTCCTACAAAAAATTCATGCTAATCTGTTGTCTCTTCAATTGGCCTTTGGAGCAATCGAGAATTTAGAATATATGGATCATCAGCTATTGGGAACTCCTCCTCTAAGTCACTATACTGCTCTTGAGATATTTCATATTGTTCAATCTGCATATCATCAGCAAAGAATTCTTGTACATCTGTATTGCATTGCATTTCCTCTCCATTTCGGTTATAATACCCTTCCTCCTCACTCCAACTAGGCTCATAGTAATCAACAAGTGTTGCACACGGGTTCAGAACCTCATCTTCTTGAATACTAGCTTCTTCATTTAGATCAAATGTGAAATTACTGCTCGTATTTCTATTTGTGTTATGCACACAAGTATACTGTGAAGATGATGGAATATTTGTTCTGGATACTTCTCCTACATTATATGCATGTCCAATGCTAGAAGTTGCATCAAGAGTATTCCATATCTCAGATAGAATTTCGTCAGTTATATGATCATCCCTGATAAATAAATTAAAAAACTATTTTAGTAAATTTGCAACTACATAATCATTTTTTGTAGTTAAATTGTAATTTTGCTCAAACTAGGAACGGTCTGATGTAAAAGAAAAGTTTTAATCACATAACACATTATCGATATCAGGCCCAACGTGGGCCTGATCTCATAGATATCAAGCCACTTTTGAAGCAGATACTTCTTGTAAACTAGGACCACCACTGACTAAACCCTAGCCAAACTTAACTATCAACGTCAAAAACTAACATGAATTAAATCGATTAAGTCTTCTATTACATCATAATTCAGGTGTTATTGAATATTATTCCCCACACAACCAAAATTAACCATAAAACCACTTTTTGCTGCCACCCTTCATAGACAAATGGTGTACTTTTTATTTACCTTCACTACCCTATTTTACAGTAAAAAAATCCATACATACATGTCTAAATCTTTAAATGTGTGCTTCTACTCATTTCCCTCTTGCAAGAAGTTTGTCCTTCTCGGCTGACCTTCTGAACTTAATTTGTCCTTGGCCTCCTCTAGCAACTCTTACGCAATTATGCCATAAACCTAACTGGTCTATTGCAATCGCCAACCACCACGAGCAGTAATGGCAAGCGCAGAGTTCATATTTTTTTTTTCTTTCAAGTTTATAACACCACACAGAGGGACGAAGGGAGAGAGACGGTGAGAAAACGTGTATCCGAACCACAAATTATTTTTCTATTCTACTTTCGGCTTGGATGCTTGGAAAAATGTGTTTGAAAAAGGCGGTTGCCAGGTTAGCCAGAGGGGTAATCTGGGGATTGATTTTGGTAAACTCCGCCTTTTGGTAAATACAAAACTGTGATGCGCTTTTTGGTAAATACATTAACCGCAGTACGCCTTTTGGTAAATTGCCGCAAAAGATATATTGAATAAAATAATAGAAAGTGTTTGTCGTAATGTTCAGCAGAGTTACGACCAAAACTCAAATAAAAACATAGTATCTCATTCTAATAAATGACTGGTCTAAAAATACTAATTTAATAGATTATCTATTATAAGTATTGTTTTTAATTTATTTTAATGATTAATAAAAAAAATTTATAGGATCCGTATTTTAAAATTAATTGATATAAATTGGATACCTAATGTTAATTAAAAAAAATAAAAAAAATCTTTATCATGAGATAATAGTATAATGGTAGGATATTTTTTAAAATTTTTTAGATTTCTATGGATCGAGTACCAACTTTCAAAGTCGGTATTTATTGTTTAAAGACCCTGAGTAAAACTATCAATTATTTTCCAATTTTATCATTCCATTAACTTAAATAATAATTATTTTAATCTACAAAATTTTGTTTCTAAAAATGGGATAAGGAAATAAGATTTTTTATCTTAGGGTGATTGTTTCTTTTTTATTTACACATAAATTTCTACAATTCTAACATTGAAATAAGAATGAAATATTAATTTTAAAACTATAGATATAATTTTTTTTCTCATTTTTACACTATTAAATTATCCAAGAATAATAATTCTATTTATAATCAATTTCATTTAGAATGCAAGAAGTGTTTACAAAGATCAATCACTTGAATTTTTAGCAAAATAACACTGACAATGAAGAAAAATTTAACTCAAGAATGTAAAGAAATAAGTAGAGTAATGTAACATAAAATCCTGATACTAAACTGGGCAATAATAAAGAAGTGCAACCTAGTCAACTTACATCCATAATCCTTATTTTCAACATCAACAAATCTGGAAGATCAAAGAGAACATCAGCACAAATATATTCACTTCGAGTTTAAGCAACTTAAATAATTTATTCAATATAGTAGCTAAAAATTAAAATCTTTTTATCAAAAAAAAATGACATTGCTTATATACTTCATTTGATAAGAAAAATTAAAACTCAGTATAAATGAATTTAATATTATATATAGGAATCCTAGCAATGACAAAAATTAAAAACACTGTAAATTTTAAAATTTCAAATCGATTAAGGCATCATATGATAAGCAAAAAACTTTCCATAGAGAATGACCTACTTGGTTACTCAGTACAGAAAGTAAAATAAATTTTGTTTTATAAAAACTTAAAATGTTAGTTGCTCAGAATTAGCATAAACCTTCCACCTTGTTGGATGCCTTCTCATTAATTTTGCATCTAAATCCAAAGTATCGCTCACATAAGATGTTGTAAACCTTCTTCTTTGCTTTCTCCTCACTAAATCAGAAGAAATAATGGGAATGAATGTTGTAATAGACCTATAAAAAAGTACAGAGGCAACTCATTTAAAGTGTCTTCGTGATGCACTTTTAAAAGGCAAAATCATCAATAATATCATCATATTCAATATTTTCTAAAAAAAAAATTCAATGCATAAAATTACTAATCCATTTAGTCCATCTTAAGTCATTGTGGTCCATAAATACGATTTTATTAATTTTAATTTTAAAAAATTTCTTTTGGCAGATGTCATTATCACGGGTATTGTTAATAATATCCGATAAGCAATTATCATATTTGGAAGCATAATCCATTGTTTTTAAAAACTCTAATATTTGATGGAAGACCATTTTTTTATTTGTTTAATAAGATTTACTTGGTAACATTACTTGCAAAACTTGTAATTTTGAAAACATATATTTGGCATCAATATCAGAAGTGTCACCATTTTTAAAGTATTTTTAAGATTCACACAAGAACTCATCAATTCATCATCATCCATTGAAATTAATTTTGCAACATCATATAAGAACCCTATTAGGGTCAAAATGTGCTAGAGGGGGAGGGGGTGAATAGCTCGTTGCTTGCTTCGATGTTGATATGCAGCTGAAATAGACTCAAAACAAACTCTCCAATGCTAACACAAGGGATTTACTTGGTATCCACCTCAAGAAGAGTTGACTAATCCAATGATCCACACACGCGAACACTCTCCACTATGAAAACACTCCTTTACGGTGACTACCGAAGGCGGAAAGCCTTACAACACTTTTAGTATAAAAAGAAAGAAAGGGAAGCAAATACAAGTAAAATCTTACAAGATTTACATTGGTAAACCCTAACTTCTTCTTCTTCTTCTTGTAGAACGCCTCTTGACTTGGACGTGCACCAGCACTTGCCTCCAAGAACCTTCAAGAATTGACGGTTAGAGCTCGGAGAGAATCGTAGAGGAGATCGGAGAAGAGTTGGGTGAAGAATTGCGGAGGAAAGCGCTCGCCAACGGTTATAACCTGCGCAACGGTCGGATTTCAATCAATTGAATGACTCTCAATCGATTAGGGAGAATTTGAATCGATCGATCGATCGATTCAGAGTGCCTCTATACTCTCTTGAAAATGCCTAAATCAATTACCTGATTGATTCAGCCTATATGCGTGATTTCCAGTCCTCCAATCAATTGGAGGTGCCTAATTGATCGCCTGATCGATTAGGAGAGGTTCTGTGCTCGTGATTTTTGCCCCCTGATGTAAACCTTTTTGCATGTCACGAGGCACTCCAAATTAATAAAGATTGGGATCCATTTAAGCTAAAGACAAGCATTGTAGTAAGAAGTCCTAAGTCGTATTTTTCCAAGGCAACTAATAAATGTGTGAGTGTTTTAGAATTGATTTACATGAAATTCTCTTGTAAACAAGGTCAATTAACTGTGAGAACTAAATGTAAACATGTGGGTGTCTAACCTAGAATAATGAAATGATACCATGTATCTACTGAACAAGAAACTAAACTACCAAAATTCGAAATAGAGATAAGAATTACAACTACTTATGTAGCTCAAACAAGATTGGAATTGCAAAAGTGCAACGAAATCAGGGGTTTCAAGTAAAGAAATAGGAACAGAATTGCAGGAAATAAATTCTAACAGAATGAAATAGAAAAAGAACAAGGAATCCAAATACAAAATCTGAAGAAACAAAAATGCAGAAACAATAAATTGCAGAATTAAATTCTAAGCCATCTTCTAATCAAATCTACTCTTCTAATGAGTCTTTCCTTGCCGTCACACAAGAAATCTAAATGAAGAAGGAGCTTTCGACCACTAACTCAGTATAATCTCATCCAACACCAAAGAAATCCTTCCCGGAAAAGCTGGTAAAGATTAACACTGCCAAGCTTGAAATTATGCAGATCTGAATCGAAATTCTCTGGATCGATGCTCTCTGATGGAGGCGAGCCACTGTCACCAAAGAATTCCTCGATGATGGCTGAAACAGAGAGAACAACCGAACAAATCTAAGCTCCGGAGAGGAAATCGCCGCGTGCAGAGGATCAGGACTTGGAAGCCAACGGATGGAAGCTCCAACGCCAATGAGACTCACTGAGAAGTATATCTGGAAGAGGATGGGGAGCTGCGGCCGTCGCGCGAAGAAGACAACGCTACAGTGGAGAAATCGCGAGGAACCGAGCTTGAGCACTATAGCTTCTCACGCAGGTTTTAAATCACTTCAGTTCTGATCGAACGGCTGAGGATTCTCGGTGCTTGATCAACGGTGGAAAACATCTCAGATCTGGATCAAAAGGTACTGATCTTCATCTATGGTCCAGATGTACTCCTCATTAAGTCGGATGGACCAGATGCTTGACGAATAGCTCAGATCTGCTTGATCTTCAACGGACGGTCCAAATCGATCCAGGTCTTGATCACCTCATCTTGCCCTAGATTTGAGCCCAAGTGTGGTCCAATCTGATCGGGTCCATGACCCTTTTGATGCCTACAAAATGATAAACAAATATTAGCACCAAAATACCATGAAAATAGGCTAATTTACAATTAAGTCCAAGATCACATGCAAAATATGAAATGCAATCTAAATGTGAGATTATACTATGAATAAACCAATAAAAACATGCATTATGATTCAAAATAATATAGCCAAAATCATGGTTATCAAATCCCCCACACTTAGCCTTGGACGTCCCGTACAAGTCAATAAAACCTAAAATCATCTCCATGCAAATTCCCTAGCAATACCTAGAAGATAGTAAAAAGAATTTAACTAAGGTCATCTTAAAGATCACAAACAATCATGAATACAATCCAAGCAATAATCAGTAGGTATGGTAGTTTCAATCCAATTGACAAATTAAGCAAGTTGCAAGCTCACAAGATATTCACCTATTATAACCCTCATACTCAAAAATGCATATTAGTGGAGCTCTCTCAATGCAACTCACAACATTTCACTACCATAAGCTTGCTTATTTTCTAATTCTCCACCACTATAAGCATAGCATACATGAATTAAAAGGATTTTATCAACAAGAATTGAAATGGAAGCAAAAAGAACAATGAAAGTAGATAAAATGGCAAAAGAAAAGAATTTTCATGAAAAATTAAGGAGATAAGAGTATTGGAGGAATATACTTGACGAGTTAACCAATTCGATGTGAAAAGAGTTGTATACCATTTGTCAATACCAATTCAAAGTATCAAGCTAACCTCTCCTTCAATTTGATGGCTAACAAAGAATCTTGATACTCTATCTCCAACTTTGATACTCTCTTGAATGTGCCATTTTTTTTCTTTCTTCACTGTTTTTACTGTTTTTCCACTTCATTCCATCACTTTGAAAGCTAAAACCATCTCACAACGATTAATCAATAAGAATCCCCTAATCCCCCACACTTAAAATTTGGCCGTCTCGGGCAATACAAAGCATCATAGAATTCCAAAACTTGATACATTTAAACCACTATTTTTTTTTCATTCTGCAAAATTTTCTCTATTTCTGTTTTGGCAGATTCGAAATCAGACTTTTGTTTCCTATCCAACAGCAATATCTTTCTGGCTGAACAGTCATCCCAAATCAGTAAAATCCTCAATCATTTAAACCAGAATTCAACTCCTTTTGCAAATGAACACTTCTTTCCTCTTAACATCCTCTTTTGAACTTGACTTGGTATATTCTGCACAGCCACATTTCTCAGACTTATTACTGCTGTAAACTCCCACTTCTGCACACTTCAGCTTTTGATTTAAAATTCAAGATTGATAGAGTTCCAAGTGTAATAACAGCATTTTGATTCCTTTCAACCTCAAAATTTTGCACACAAAAGACATGAAAAGAGAAGATCATCAATTAACAATCAAAGACCAACAATTTCCAGATAAATTTCAGAATGCATGGTTAGATTCTGAAACGTGTAATTCACTTCAGAATCAGGATTTTAAGACAACTTCCAGCAGCTAGCTACTGGAAACTCCAGATACAGCAACCTTCGATTAAAACCAGTGCATTGAAACTATGCATTTTAAAATCTGAATCCAAGTAATGGCTTAAATGATCTTCTTAAAATTCCAGAATTTAAGCTCATAATGATACCAGTTCAAGCTATACAGATTTTTGAATTCTGAAACTTGGCATTCTAAATCTTCATTTGATACTCACATTTATGCTACTGAGTTCGGCTCCACATAACAGCTTATCAGAATCCAAAGTCCAGATTATAGACACAGTGCAAGGCTTCATTTTGCACTGAATCAATGAGGAATCACAATGAACTGATAATTGAAAATTTCAGAACGCAGTTTATTCCTGCAGCAGATTTCAGAATTTAGGTTTGAATTACAAAATAAAACTGCATTCTAATTCTAATACTCAGTTTCAGAATTGATGATTCGTTTAATGAATTCAGCTTTAAAATAACCAAAATGTTCCTGAAATCAGAATTCAAAACCTTGAACCAATGCACTACCAACTTTTGCAGTTCTTTATATTTTTAACAATTTCCTTCTCTTAATGACAATTAACAAATCCTAAAATTGAAGGATCAGTGAGTCCCATAGAGTTAATTCCTGCAGTAGTTCCGGGTCACAAAAGTCCATTTTCAGCTCAAAGTAACAACAGAATTGCACTAATCTATTTCAACTTCCATCTCTCTAATGCGTGTAGTATCAATTATGGTTGTGTAGTTTCAGATGTCTTCGTTCGGATTCACATCCAAAGAATTCAGAAAAAAAAACAAATTCAATGAATCAAACTAGTCCAGAAATAGCAAAAATTCCAATCCATTTTTGCATTTCTCCAATTCAGAAAAACAAGTTCAGCACACATTTAATGAATCAAACTAGTCCAACATTCTATATTCTCCAAATTCAGATTTGAATGCAAGCTTGAGGAACTCCTACAATTCAAAATTTAGTGAGCAGGCCCATAGACCCTGCTATATAATTCCAGAATATGACCTCAGTCTGTACACTTTTGTTGCTCCCAATTCCAGTCTCAGTTTCTGAATTATGTAACTTTAGTCTTCAATTTCAGAATAGGAAACCCACTGTAATTTCAGCTTAATGCATCACAATTTCAGTTTGGAACTGAGGTAACAGTAGCTAGACTTTAGTACATATCTGATCAGAAACAACTTGAAAGATTGGCACAAACTTGCACATCTCTTGTTTATTTGCTCACTGCTGCAGCTTACAGCCTACTTCATTTGTCCAGCTTTAAGTTCACAACTGCAGAATTCAAATTCTGTTTTGCTAAATTTCAGAAACTGTAACTCACAAAATTCCAACTTTATTTCTGATTTCTGTCAGCAGGAAATTATTCAGATTAAGTATCAGCTTTTTGATTCTTGCACCTCAAATTCTTGCACACAAGAAACTTAAAATAAAGTAGAGTATCAAATGACAATCTAATTCTGACACTCAACTGGTCACTTTGAATTTTCAGAACTGCACAGGATTTTGAATTTTCAGATTGATAACTTGTTATACACATTTGATGCTACTGCTTTTTCCCTTCTAGCTTCAACAATTAATTCCCAAGAACTTAACAATCATTTAATCACATAATAGCTTGAATTCTCATCTTCTCTCAGCTTATAACATCACTTAGAAAGTTACTGCAACTTCAAAATTCCAGCAGTTTACTGCAACTTCAGAATTCTGTCCAGCCATTTGTTAAGAATGGAAAGGAAATAAATACAAATTGCTGCTTGCAGTAAAAGAATTTCAATTCATTCCCAAGGGTTTCAAGGCTGATGACGAAAAAAAATTTGCACAAACTTGATACACATGTAAACTCTATTCTGATTCCAGAATTTCCTGCATTTATTTTATGTCCAGATTTGTGCTGAAATTATCCTTTCTTGTTTTGCAGCTGTCATGAAAAATGGCATACCATTCGTTTCAGCATCTTCTCAAGTTTCAACTAACCTTCCACTCATTTGGATGTTGCATTCTGAGTTTTGATACAAACTGATACAAAATTTTCAGCTCCGCACTTCAATTATGCAGTTCTGTTTCCAGCATTTTACTTCACTGCTTGAGTATCAATTACTAACTCTGTCTTCCTTCTTTTCAGATTAAATGATGCTATCTTTAAGTGCTTCATAAGTAAAATGATGCTCACCAATTCAATTCCGAATTTGGATCCAAAATGATCAAATTACCAGCATATCAACATCTCTGTTTCTGCATTCCAACATCTCTGTCAGCTTTAGAAATCTGTTTTTAGCAGGTGTTCTAAAAAAATTCAAATTCCATATTCAGTATCAGCAAGGTATAGTTTCCGCAGCTAATTTCCAGAATTAAGGCTGGAGTTTCTAAATTATAAGGAGGTCAACTTAAAATCCTCACTGATCACAATCAACATCCAAACAAAATGTTCCTAAATTCCATGCTGTAACAATATGCAGCTTAAATCCAGTAGCCTTCTAAATCTGTTTCAGCTTCTGCAAAGCCATCTAAAAACTTGTACTTCAAGATGCATTTCCTGAAAATGAAAGCTGATTTCTGTAGGATTCAGAATTAGATCAAGAACTGTGGACTCATTTTCCAGATTCAGAAAATAATTTCAGCAGGCTGCCTTCCAGGTTTAGTATAAGCACTTTCATTTCTTGTAGCCTCAAAGTTTTGCACACAAAAGAAACACAAAACTTGACACATTAAAGACTTAAATTGATGCATTCTTTCACAGCTTGATTAATTTAGTTCTTTGTAGAGTCAACTTCAGCAATCTTCAATTTCTTGCAGAGTTGGTCTTTCCACTTATCAGAATCTTGCCATAAGAACTTGGCACAAAAACTTGGCACGCCACACGTCAAAGTCGATACATCAAGTACAGATTATTGGCTATACTAATCCAGTTAGGCAATTTCAGGAATCAAAGTAGTAGGAGATTAAACTCATGAATTCAGATTCTTGATTCAATTCTGAAAATCTACACTCTCAATTTCTCAGAGTTTACCTATTGCCCAAATTCAGCAATGCCCAGATTCAGCAATTCATTTCTGAAATTGTTCAAAAGGGTTTCTGGATTGTAACTTCTTCAAATAATCAGAATTATTGCACCAAAATCAGATTCCAGTAGCTACAAGGACCTCACTGTTTCAGTTCTATTTTTTTTTTATTTCCTGCCTTAGTTTCAAAAATTAGAATCCTAGAACTTTTTGGCTTAAATCATGTAGAACTAAGCTTACCAAAAGGAATTATTCAACACTAAATTGATAGAAGCTTGAATTTTAAATGTTGTTGTTCAGAAACAACAAGAAGAGTTGGCACAGAACAAAGTTCTGTTTGCACAAAATTGGCAACTGAATGCTGCATTTCAGATCAGAATTATGTTCTACTCTTCAATTCTAAATCTTTCTTACCGGCATTAATCAGCATTTCAACTTGAACATACTGCTAGACTCTGATTCCTGATTTTCAATTTCTGAAAAGATGTATATTCTAAAGTTCAGCTTGATGATTTCTGCACTGCAGTTCCTAGCAGATTCTTCCTTGATTTATTGAAGAATAAATCACCATTCTACTCAAAAGGAGGTCAAAGACTTATATACTTTTGTTCCATTCCCTTCTTTATCTGCACTTAAGCTCTTCAATGAACAGAGATTTGCAATGAAATAGAATTAAAGCTCTGCTACTTATGAATTCAATTACCATATTCGGAAAGAGTTCTTGGGATTTAAAGCTATTGAAAGTTCTTAGATATTCAGAAATCAAGCTTAGGAAACCTGCCAGAAGTGTTCAGACTAAGTTCTAGTTTCCAAATTCCACTTATGCATTTCTGCTTAAAGAATCAACTCCACAATTTTGTTCACTTTTAGCAGCTCAATCACAGACTTCAATTTCGTTTCTGACCAGCAAATGGATTGAAAGGTTGGCAGCAATTTCTTGAAACTCTAAATTCCTTGATAATAGTTAATAGCTCCACAATTCTGCATTCATGATATCAGTTCTGCAATTCTGTAAAATTCCAGATTTCCAGCTATTGAAACTTTAATACCATTTGTCAATGAGGGATAAAGGTCTTCATTTCAGCATTTCAAAATCATTTCTACAACTTAGTCTCATAGATATTGCATCTCTGGAATTCAATGTAATTAAACTCAGGTGTAAAGACTTTAGCTCAGATTTTGAACTCTAATTGCTCTCATCTTTTTCACCATTTTTTTTATTTCAATGACTCTTAGACTTAAGTTTCAGGAGGCAAAAGTTGATGCAATTCCAGCTCAAATCTTCCAGGACTCAACTTCAAAGAAAGTTGCATCTGTCACTGAATGGATAGAAGTTGAAATTGTTGGTTTCTACTCGAAAACCTAGAGGTTCCACTGTACAAAAATTTTGTACAAAGGTCTGAACCTTTTCCTAGCTACCATGTGTTCTTTTAAATTAAATTTTGGATCGCCTGCGGAACTTAACACGTTTGATCCAAAACTTAATCTATTTGTTCTTTTAGGTTTTGACTTGGGTCTCCTGCGGAACTTAACACGTTCGACCCAAATCATCTTAAGTTATTAATTCCATTAAATATTAATTTCCATAATTGGTTCCCAGTACTGACATGGCGAGGTACATGACCTTCTTGAATATGAGAGCAACCACCACCGACTAGACAAAACCTTTTATAGAAATCTAATATTTAATTTCCTAAAATAACTTTAGGTTAACCGAAAAGAACAATCAAATCACAAGGAAAAGAAAAACAAAAGAAAGAACACTATATCGAAAACAAATTCAAAATACTAGAACGTAAGCCTCTTGTATTTGGTATTATTTCCATAAATAACTAGTATGATGCGGAAAAGGAAAAACTACTAGTTATACCTTCTAGAAAGACCTCTTGATCTTCTATCGTATTCCTCTTCTAACCTCGGACGTTGTGTGGGCAACGATCTTCCGAGATGAGAAACCACCAACCACCTTCTTCTCCTCCTAGCTAGGTTCGGCCACAAAGAAAGAAGCTTCACCAAGGAAGAAAATCAAAACACTAACCAAGCTCCAAGAGATGCTAGCTTCCTCTCCTCCTCCTTCTTCTTCTCCAAGTAGTATCTGGCCACCACAAGAGCTCCAAGGAAAGAGGGAGGTTCGGCCACCACAAGAGGAAGAAAAGAAGAGGATGGCCGGCCACACCAAGGAACAAAAGAGGGAGAAAATAATAGATGTTGTGTCTCATAAAGGCACCCTCATCCCTTCTTTTATATTCCTTGGCCTAGGCAAATTAGGAAATTTAATTACAATAAAATTTCCTCAATTTCCTTGACATGATTTAATTGAGAAAAATAAAATAAATTTTCCCAATTTAATCTATATTGGCCGGCCATATCAATGAAGAACAAATTGGACAAGTTTCAATCAACAATTAAAACTTCCTAATTTGTTTCCGGAAATTTTAAAATTAAAATTTCTCTTCAAAAATCTCTTCATGGTTGATAAAAAGAAATTTCCATAATTTTAATTTTACAACATGTGAATAATTTTTAAAGAGAAAATAAAATATCTCACCAATCTATAAATAAGGAAAGAGATCTAATCTCTTTCTTTAATCTTTTGTAGATTTTGTACAAGAGAGATAATTTAATTTTAATTCTCTTTAATAAATTATTTCTTCCACATAATAAAAATAAAAATAAAAATTCTTTTTTAATTTATTTTGGCCGGCCCCCACTAGCTTGGGTTCAAGCTAGGGCCGGCCACCCAATCTTATACCTAGGCCTGCCCTAGCTTGTTTCCCAAGCTAGCTTAGCCGGCCCCTATTGGGTGGGTATAGAAGGTGGGTATAGGTGGGTATAGAACTCTATAATTAAGAGGCTACGATAGGGACCGAGAGGAGGAATTGGTTTTGGTCTCCCGATAAAATTAAGCATCCCGTGTTCGCCCCGAACACACAACTTAATTTTATCAATAATAATTCATTCCACTAGAGAACTATTATTGAACTACCGCACTAATCCCAAATTACATTTTTGGGCTCCTTCTTATTATGAGTGTGTTAGTCTCCTTGTGTTTAAGATATCGAATGTCCACTAATTAAGTAAGTTACTGACAACTCATTTAATTAATATCTTAGTCCAAGAGTAGTACCACTCAACCTTATTATCATGTCGGACTAAGTCCACCTGCAGGGTTTAACATGACAATCCTTATGAGCTCCTCTTGAGGACATTATCAACCTAGTATCTCTAGAACACAGTTTCTGTAAGATACCGCAAATTTAAATAATAAATGTTATTGGACGAAAGATCGTATTGGATTTTTCTGGAATTTTTAGAAATTTTTCGGAATTTAAACGGGCTCCGTATGATCCGTTTTGAGAGGATGGATTACGGGTACAGAGGAGGCCTGTTTGGAACACCATTTAAGTGGGAGTTGATTAGGGAATAACTCAGAGTTAATTAAACTAACCTAAGTTTAATAATCCCTAAAATCTCGATTCACTCCCGATCTCCTCCTCCTCACATCGCGCCCGAACCCCTCTCTCCCTCTCCGGCGATTTCTCGCCTCACCAACGCCGAGCTGGAGATCGCCGGCCATCTTCTTTCGCGTGGGGGCTAGGGCAACCACTTCATGGGCTATGAGAGGGTAGTTGACACTCTTCCTCTTGCGATCCCCTCTTCTTTCTCCCTCTCTCGCGGATGACCTAACACACCCGATGCCGACAGAGACTATTTCTTCCCCGACGGTCTCATCCTCATCTTGTCACCGGAAGAACGCCAACGGGTCTTGAAGGTGCTAATATTGCTCAAGCCATTTCCGGTGGAGTGATCGCCTCCTTGTTGGTTTCTTACGTGCGATCGGTGGGATCCGATTTAGGGCACAGCGAGATTGGGATCACGTCGCCCCCCCCCCCCCCAACCAATTGACCTCCTTCAATTCGCCTCCTGGATCCGATCATTGGTGTATGCTTTTTGTCCTCCCATCAGATGGATTGAATTGGGTGATCGAGTTAGGTAAGCTTTCTTTGGACTCTACTGGATTCAAGGGTTAGCTACTTTGTGTTTTTTTTTCCGTGATGTTGAAGGACAGGATGTGCTTCTCTTTATCGTACATAAGTTGGTTTAACTGGGCTGACTGTTGTTGAGCACTTCCGTGATGCATGACAGATGTTTGATGAAATGCTAACCCTTCTGGTTTCCTCTGTTTGTGTGGGCAGCATCATTGGCGGTCACCGGTTGTTATGTGTTGTTGTTAGAATAGTGAGCATTCACTATAAGGAGCTATGAGATGGCAATAGCTTCGCCTAGCACTACTCACCCTTTTCGGCAGCTAGCATATCTTCGGCTTTGGATCAACCACGGCGTATCCGAATTTGGGTAAGTTGTGGTAAGTTGATTTGTGATGGGTATTTGGTGTATGATTTATGTAAATGGATACATGATCGTTATTGGTATGTGTTGGATTGATTGGGGTTGGTATTGGATTGGAATTTGAGGATGAGGTGATTGGTTGATATATAGGTTGTTATGTGATCATTCTTAGGATTATTGGGCTGATTTTTGGTTAGATTATCAGATGTGGATGGATTTGGTTAGTTGTTGATGATGCTGTTGTGTTGATGTGGATTTACGACGGTGATTTGATTTTATGATAGGCTATTGTGGTTGGATATCATTATGCGGAGATTTGTTATTGAATTAAATGATGTGTTGATTTGAGAGATTAGTCAAAGATCAGATGTGATTGGAGTGATGCTATTGGGTTAGGGATTTTATTTAGCTATTTAATTCATATGAATTTAGCTAAATAAAATATAAACATATTGATTTCTACAGGACTTGGATTCGAGGCGAGCGTCTCGACGTGGGATTTATCTTATCACGATCGACAGATTAAAGGCGGGTATTTCTTCCTTGGTCTCTTTATAGTTTCTTTGAGCTTAGTGCATGGTTGTTATTTGACGGATTAGGTTACTTTACCTTATATCGTGTTCAGTTGCTGTTTTTCCTGCTTGTTACTTTTGCTTGAGCTTAGAGATGATCTATTTAATTCATATATAGTCTCAACTCTTGATATCTACTCTGTTGTGATTACACGTGTAGAGTAGGTCTTGTAGGGATTGTCGGGCTGTCAGTATTATCATGCTGATTGGGTATATAATGTGGATTGTATGTAACTTGGTATGTGTTTTAGGAGTCATCATGTTGACCCTACATTTGCATGTTGTATGTACACACGTGTTTGGCTATGTACTTTTGGAGGAGTTGTGTTGATTGTATGTTTATGGTTTATACACGGGTCTGACGTGTTTATTATTGGAGGATATATGTTGATGATACTTACGTTCTGTGCCTATGTGTCCAGTGGGATTTGTGGAGATTTTTGGTTGATTATACGTATGTAGTTGTGTACGTGTGTTTGGTGGGATGTGTGGATTTATCCTGACGATTATATTCATGTTGTGGAGTGCTTATGTGGAGTTAGAGTTTGCATGGATGATGACGGTGTCTGTATCATGATTATATATATATATATCATGTTCATCATTCATTACATACTGACGACTATCGTCTCCTTTGTAGTTGAGAGGGTTGTCAGTTTTATAGCTGTCCACTCTACCACTGATGGAGGGTGGTAGCTGGGAGTGGAGCTATGTCCTGTCGCGCTTACTCAGCTGCTCATTGTTTTTACTCTGTCAGCCTCGACCACTCTGGAGTAGTGGATCTTGAGGGTACAGTAGTTAGGGGGCTTGAGTTGTGAGTGGTCAGGGACCCTTAGCTATGTAGTTAGATAACTACATAGTATACTGTCGCCTCAGTCGCTTTATAGCGGTTACGTGCGTGAGGTTTGTACGGTTTGTCACGGACCCAAGCCTCTCGGCCATACTGGGGTCGTGGTGTCTGGAGAGGTGTCGGGGGTGACCATGGAGCATGCATACACATTTGCGTTTGATGCGCGGTGCATCTGCATTTGCATACATGCCTAGTAGATACTAGTTGCATGTGATTGTGATTTGTTGCATTTGATTGAGATATGATTGTTGCATGTGGTTGCCATGCTGCATACATGTCATTTATTTTACATGTATATGCAGTCGTATCTATATTGCACAGGTGTCACGGGTATATCTGTTGCAGATCCGGTGAGTTTACTGATCATTGTACCATGTGTCGATTCCAGATTGGGTATGTATCTGTCATTATGTTAGTTGTGGTTTGTACAGTTTATGTCAGGTTATTATGTCAGGTATGTTCAGATGCATTGATTATGATAGTATGATCATGTTCTTATTCCCTACTGAGACTGTATACTTGTGATCTCCATGTTGTTTATGGACCATGCACTATCTTTTCTATTACCCGCTGAGTTACCTATACTCACCACCGCATGTATACATTTATGTTTTCAGGTAGCCTGTAGATGGTTGGTGTCGCTCGGAGCATCCTGTCTGCCGGGTCCTACGTCACATCCGAAGACCGCGTTTATTTTCTTTTGTATATTCTTTTCTTACTTTTGGCATTGTATTTGTGTATAGCCTTGTGGCTATCCTATGGTTTTGGTGTTGTATTTGTGTTTCAGCCGTGCCGGCATGCATTGTATTTATTTGTGTTGTGTGGGCTTTCCTTCGTTTTTCCGCTGCGTTTTGGTACAGCCGTGTAGGCTGTTTTATATATAACTGCGTGGTTGTGATTGTTTCATTCCAGTCATGTGAGCTGTTATTATAACTGCGTGATTGTGTATATAAATATTCCAGCCGCATGTGGCTGATGTATTTTGCTTGTAGTGATGCTTCAGATTGTCACCGGTACAGGGGAGATGCTGTCGGATTTTTGTCTGGCAGAGACTCCTTTGGTGCGTGACAGTTTCCTTCTATAATTAACAACATACACTATAAGTGATACCATTTCCCAATTTATCGGGTTTATTGATTTATCGAACTAAATCTCACCCATTGATAAATTAAAGAAATAAATATCAAATATATGTGTTTGTTATTATATTAGGATTAAGAGCACACACTTCCATAATAACCGAGGTCTTTGTTTCTGTTGGTTGCTACTCGGAAAACCTAGAGGTTCCACTGTACAAAAATTTTGTACAAAGGTCTGAACCTTTTCCTAGCTACCATGTGTTCTTTTAAATTAAATTTTGGATCGCCAGCGGAACTTAACACGTTTGATCCAAAACTTAATCTATTCGTTCTTTTAGGTTTTGACTTGGGTCTCCTGGGGAACTTAACACGTTCGACCCAAATCACCTCAAGTTATTAATTCCATTAAATATTAATTTCCATAATTGGTTCCCAGTACTGACGTGGTGAGGCACATGACCTTCTTGGATATGGGAGCAACCACCACCGACTAGACAAAACCTTTTATAGAAAGCTAATATTTAATTTCCTAAAATAACTTTAGGTTAACTGAAAAGAACAATCAAATCACAAGGAAAAGAAAAACAAAAGAACACTATATCGAATACAAATTTGAAACACTAGAATCGTAAGCCTCTTGTATTTGGTATTATTTCCATAAATAACTAGTATGATGCGGAAAAAGAAAAACTACTAGTTATACCTTCTAGAAAGACCTCTTGATCTTCTACCGTATTCCTCTTCTAACCTCGGACGTTGTGTGGGCAACGATCTACCGAGATGAGAAAGCACCAACCACCTTCTTCTCCTCCTAGCTAGGTTCGGCCACAACAAAGAAGCTCCACCAAGGAAGAAAACCAAACACCAACCAAGCTCCAAGAGAAGCTAGCTTTCTCTCCTTCTTCTTCTTCTCCAAGTAGTATTCGGCCACCACAAGAGCTCCAAAGAAAGAGGGAGGTTCGGCCACCACAAGAGGAAGAGAGGGAGAGGATGGCCGGCCACACCAAGGAACAAAAGAGGGAGAGAAAATAATAGAAGTTGTGTCTCATAAAGGCACCCTCACCCCTTCTTTTATATTCCTTGGCCTAGGCAAATTAGGAAATTTAATTACAATAAAATTTCCTCAATTTCCTTGACATGATTTAATTGAGAAAAATAAAATAAAATTTCCCTAATTGAAATCTTATGGCCGGCCACATCATTGGAGAACAAATTGGACAAGTTTCAATTAACAATTAAAACTTCCTAATTTGTTTTCGGAAATTTTTAAATTAAAATTTCTCTTCAAAAATCTCTTCATGGTTGATAAAAAGAAATTTCGATAATTTTAATTTTACAACATGTGAATAATTTTTAAAGAGAAAATAAAATATCTCACCAATCTACAAATAAGGAAAGAGATCTAATCTCTTTCTTTAATCTTTTGTAGATTTTTTACAAGAGAGATAATTTAATTTTAATTCTCTTTAATAAATTATTTCTTCCACATAATAAAAATTAAAATTAAAATTCCTTTTTAATTTAATTTGGCCGGCCCCCACTAGCTTGGGTTCAAGCTAGGGCCGACCACCCAATCTTATACCTAGGCCGGCCCTAGCTTGTTTCCCAAGCTAGCTTGGCCGGCCCCTATTGGGTGGGTATAGAAGGTGGGTATAGGTGGGTATAGAACTCTATAAATAAGAGGCTACGATAGGGACCGAGAGGAGAAATTGGTTTTGGTCTCCCGATAAAATTAAGCATCCCGTGTTCGCCCCGAACACACAACTTAATTTTATCAATAATAATTCATTCCACTAGAGAACTATTATTGAACTACCGCACCAATCCCAAATTACATTTTTGGGCTCCTTCTTATTATGAGTGTGTTAGTCTCCCTGTGTTTAAGATATCGAATATCCACTAATTAAGTGAGTTACTGACAACTCATTTAATTAATATCTTAGTCCAAGAGTAGTACCACTCAACCTTATTATCATGTCGGACTAAGTCCACCTGCAGGGTTTAACATGACAATCTTTTTGAGTGTTGGTTGCTACTCGGAAAACCTATAGGTTCCACTGTACAAAATTTTGTACAAAGGTCTGAACCTTTTCCTAGCTACCATGTGTTCTTTTAAATTAAATTTTGGATCGCCTGCGGAACTTAACACGTTTGATCCAAAATTTAATCTATTTGTTCTTTTAGGTTTTGACTTGGATCTCCTGTGGAACTTTACACGTTCGACCCAAGTCTCCTTAAGTTATTAATTCCATTAAATATTAATTTCCATAATTGGTTCCCAGTACTGACGTGGCGAGGCACCTGACCTTGGATATGGGAGCAACCACCACCGACTAGACAAAACCTTTTATAGAAAGCTAATATTTAATTTCCTAAAATAACTTTAGGTTAACCAAAGAGAACAATCAAATCACAAGGAAAAGAAAAAACAAAAGAACACAGCATCGAAAAAACATATTCGAAATTCTAGAACGTAAGCCTCTTGTATTTGGTATTATTTCCATAAATAACTAGCATGATGCGGAAATAAAAATTACTAGTTATACCTTGTAGAAAAACCTCTTGATCTTCTACCGTATTCCTCTTCTAACCTCGGACGTTGTGTGGGCAATGATCTACCGAGATGAGAAACCACCAACCACCTTCTTCTCCTCCAAGCAAGGTTCGGCCACAAAGGAAAACTTCACCAAGGAGAAAAACTAAAATACTAACCAAGCTTCAAGAGATGCTAGCTTTCTCTCCTTCTTCTTCTTCTTCTCCAAGTAGTATCCGGCCACCAGAAGAACTCCAAGGGAGAGAGAGAGGTTCGGCCACCACAAGAGGAAGAGAGGGAGAGGATGGCCGGCCACACCAAGGAACAAAAGAGGGAGAGAAATAATAGATGTTGTGTGTCTTGAAGGCACCCTCACCCCTTCTTTTATATTCCTTGGCCTAGGCAAATTAGGAAATTTAATTACAATAAAATTTCCTCAATTTCTTTGACATGATTTAATTGAGAAAAATAAAATAAAATTTCCCAATTAAATCTACATTGGCCGACCACATCATTGGAGAACAAATTGGACAAGTTTCAATCAACAATTAAAACTTCCTAATTTGTTTCCGGAAATTTTAAAAAATAAAATTTCTCTTCAAATCTCTTCATGGTTGATAAAAAGGAAATTTCTATAATTTTAATTTTACAACATGTGAATAATTTTTAAAGAGAAAATAAAATATCTCACCAATCTACAAATAAGGAAAGAGATCTAATCTCTTTCTTTAATCTTTTGTAGATCTTTTACAAGAGGGATATTTTAAATTTAATTCTCTTTAATAAATTATATCTTCCACATAATAAAAATTAAAATTAAATTTTTTTTTTAATTTAATTTGGCCGGCCCCCACTAGCTTGGGTTCAAGCTAGGGCCGGCCACCCAATCTTATACCTAGGCCGACCCTAGCTTGTTTCCCAAGCTAGCTTGGCCGGCCCCTATTGGGTGGGTATAGAAGGTGGGTATAGGTGGGTATAGAACTCTATAATTAAGAGGCTACGATAGAGATCGAGAGGAGTAATTGGTTTTGGTCTCCCGATAAAATTAAGCATCCCGTGTTCGCCCCGAACACACAACTTAATTTTATCAATAATAATTCATTCCACTAGAGAACTATTATTGAACTACCGCACCAATCCCAAATTACATTTTTGGGCTCCTTCTTATTATGAGTGTGTTAGTCTCCCTGTGTTTAAGATATCGAATGCCCACTAATTAAGTGAGTTACTGACAACTCATTTAATTAATATCTTAGTCCAAGAGTAGTACCACTCAACCTTATTATCATGTCGGACTAAGTCCACCTACAGGGTTTAACATGACAATCTTTTTGAGCTCCTCTTGAGGACATTATCAACCTAGTATCTCTAGGACACAGTTTTCTTCTATAACCAACAACACACACTATGAGTGATACCATTTCCCAACTTATCGGGCTTATTGATTCATCGAACTAAATCTCACCCATTGATAAATTAAAGAAATAAATATCAAATATATGTGCTTGTTATTATATCAGGATTAAGAGCACACACTTCCATAATAACCGAGATCTTTGTTTCTTTATAAAATCAGTATAAAAGAAACGACCTCAAATGGTCCTACTCAATACACTCTAAGTGTACTAGTGTAATTATACAGTCAAGATAAACCGATACCTAATTACACTACGACCTTCTAATGGTTTGTTCATTTTCATTTTGGTCGTGAGCAACTGTTTATAATTTATAAGGTACTGATAACATCATCTTCTGCATGTGACACCACATACTATGTTATCTACCATATAAATTATATGAACAACTACAAACAAATGTAGATAATTTGACCAAATGTGATTCTTTATTCAAAACAAATGTTTACAAAAGCTTAGGCTTTCAGTATACACTCCAACAATCTCCCACTTATACTAATGACTAAGCTGCCATATCTTCTACCATACATCTAATTCCCATTCCCTCCACATGCCGATCGAAAGCTTTCGCTGGAAGGGCCTTAGTGAAAGGATCTGCCAGGTTATCTGCTGATGCAATCTTGGCGATGATAACTTCTCCTCGCTTCACGATATCTCGTATCAGGTGGTACTTGCGCTCTATATGTTTACTTGCCTTATGGGCTCGTGGTTCCTTCGAGTTCGCAACTGCACCACTATTATCACAATAAATTGTGATGATTTTGGGCAAACCAGGAATCACATCTAAGTCCATTAGAAAATTCCTGAGCCAAACTGCTTCTTTAGCTGCCTCAGAGGCTGCTACATACTCAGCTTCCATGGTTGAGTCCGAAACATTCTTAACACTCCTCCATGAAATGGCTCCACCTCCTAAAGTAAACACATAGCCCGATGTAGACTTCTTGTTATCCCTATCGATTGGAAATTCGAATCCGTGTAACCCACAGGATCAAATCGTCTGCTTGGTAAATTAGCATATAATCTCTAGTCCTTCTCGGTACTTTAATATATGCTTTACTGTAGTCCAATGTCCTTGTCGAGGTTACTCTATCTCATGACCATGCCCACGGCAAAATAAATATCGGGTCTCGTACATAGCATTGCATACATAAGGCTTCCTACAGCCAAAGAACTGCTTTCATGTCTTCTATCTCTTTCGATGTCTTCGGAGACATCTCTTTAGATAGAGCTATTCCATGCCTAAAAGGTAAGAAACCTTTCTTGGAATCCTGCATACTAAAACGAGCAAGGATTGTATCTATATATGAAGCTTGGGACAGACACAACATTCTTTTCTTGCGATCTCTTATCACTTTGATCCCAAGAATGTGTGCACACTCTCCTAAATCCTTCATATCAAATTGTTTGGACAACCATACCCTTACGTCTGATAATACCTTGACATTGTTGCCAATTAACAAAATATCATCTACGTATAGTACAAGAAATACCACCACGTTTCCGTTACACTTCTTGTATACACAAGACTCATCCGGACACTGAATAAATCCATACGACAGGATTACTTCATTAAACCTGATGTTCCAAGACCTTGAAGCTTGCTTCAGTCCATAAATGGACCGATTGAGCTTGCACACTAGATGCTCTTTGCCTTTTTCAATGAACCCTTCTGGTTGCTTCATATGAATGTTCTCTTCAAGACTTCCATTAAGGAAAGCTGTCTTGACATCCATTTGCCAAATCTCATAATCCATATGAGCAGCAATGGATAAGAGTATCCGAATAGACTTAAGCATGGCTACCGGTGAAAAGGTCTCCTCATAATCGATTCCCTCTTTCTGAGTGTACCCTTTCGCAACAAGCCTAGCTTTGAAGGTCTCTACCTTCCCGTCTGTCCCTCTTTTCCTTTTGTAGATTCACTTGCATCCAACGGCTTTTACACCATCAGGTGGTTCTACAAGCTCCCAGACTTTATTAGAGTACATAGACTCTATTTCAGAATTCATTGCCTTTTGCCAAGATGCTGCATCTATATCTTGGAGTGCTTCATCGTATGTTCGTGGATCAGGTTCATGTTTACCCGGGATCAAGTCCGAAGACTCTCCCAAAAACATGAATCTTTCAGGCTGCCTTACAACCCTCCCACTACGATGAGGCACTGTCTGTGGTTGTGTATCATGTGTGACACGTGTTGTAGTCTCTTGTGGTACTTCATCTTGTACTGTTGGTACTGAAGTAGACATGTCCTCTCTAAGTTCTTCTAAAACAACTTTGCTACTGGGCTTGTGATCCATTATATAGTCTTCTTCTAAAAACTGGGCATTGGACTATAAAATAAACCACCTTTCGTTCCTTTGGGATATCCTACAAACACGCGAACTTCTGTACGGGATTCTAACTTATCAGCATCTGGTTTCAGCACATGTGCTGGACTACCCCAAATCTAAATATGTCTTAGACTGGGCTTTCGCCCATTCCACAATTCTGTGGGAGTAGAAGAAACTGATTTAGAAGGTACTAAGTTCAGAACGTATACTGCTGTTTCCAGAGCATATCCCCAAAACGAATTTGGTAATTCTGAATAACTCATCATTGATCTAACCATCTCCATAAGAGTCATATTCCTTCGTTCTGCTACACCATTCTGTTGGGGTGTTCCAGGTGCAGACAATTGGGATTGAATCCCGACCTCTGATAAGTAATTCCTAAACTCTCCCAAGAGGTATTCGCCACCACGATTTGACCGTAGTGTCTTGATACTTTTACCTAGTCGTTTCTCCACATCAGCCTTGTATTCTTTGAACTTATCAAAGCACTCGGACTTGCGGCGCATTAGGTAAATGTATCCATATCTTGAATAATCGTCTATGAAAGAGACAAAATATTCAAAACCTCCTCTTGCCTGGACAGACATAGGACCACACAAATCAGAGTGAACCAACTCTAACACTTCTTTGGCTCTATACCCCTTGGCCTTGAACGACCTCTTGGTCATTTTACCTTCTAAGCAAGATTCACAAGTTGGAAAATTTTCCAACTCAAATGAACTCAAAAGTCCATCGGCTATAAGCCTCTAAATTCTACTTAAGTTAATATGAACAAGCCTTAGATGCCAAAGATATGCTTGATTCATTTCCGAAGGTTCTTTTCTCTTATTAGAGTTAGAAGATGAGTTATAAATTTCCATGTTTTACTTTGTGGAAGAAATTGGATTTAAAGTATACAAATTGCCAACTAATGTACCAGAATAGATAATCACTTTATTTCTTTTAATAACTACATCGTTACTGAAGGAAACTGAATATCCATCTAAAAACAGTTTAGAAACTGAAATTAAATTCTTTCTAAAACTGGGTACATAAAGACAATTTCTTAAAATCAGATTTCTATTTCTACTAAAAGATAAGTAGACGTCTCCCACTGCAACAGCTGCCACCTTAGTAGCATTGCCCATGTAGACGGTAATTTCTCCTTCAGATAGTCGTCGGGTTTCCTGGAACCCCTGCAAGGAATTGCAGACATGATCAGTGGCTCCCGTATCTACACACCAGGTGCTGGTAGATAACACCGCTAAACATGTTTCAACAACTAGAGTATGAGATATACCTTTGTTTTGGTTCCTACGAGGACAGTCCGCCTTCCAATGTCCTGCCTGCTTACAGATGAAGCACTTGCCCTTCAGCTTCTTCATTCCAGCTTTAAATCCCGTACTCTGAGATTTATTCACTTTCTTTGCTGAACCAGCTTGTTTCTTCTTCTTCTTTCCTTTCGGTTTAGAAGTAGAACCATTTTCAGCATAGTGAATTTGAGCATTGTGACGAAATAATCCTTCAGCTGAAGTCAGTAGTTCCGCTAATGAATAAACCCTCTTATTCATATTATAGTTCAGTCGACTGCTCAAAACTTCTAGGTAGCGTTTGGAAGATCATATCGATCCGGGTTTCCCATCAATTTCTCCTCCAAGGATCCGTATCTCGTTCGGATAAGCCATCATCTTTAGGATATGATCCCTTACAGGAGTACCCTCTTGCATGGTGGCGTCATTATCTTTCTCATGGCTTCTTGCCTAGAAGCCCTATCCCGATGACCAAAGAGTTCCTTGAGATTGTTCATAATATCATAGGCTGTTGGTAAATCTTGATCTTGATGTTGCAATACATTTGACATTGAAGCCAAAATATAACACCGCCATCTCATCTGCTTTACCCATTTCCTATGATATTCAATCTCCTCTTGGGTAGATTCACGAAGAGGTGTATCTGGGCACTGCTCGGTCAGTACAAATTTATAGCTTTCAGCAGAAGAACAATGTCCAGGTTTATTTTCCAATCTAGTTTGGTCCAGTAAGTCTATTCTGTTGAAGTATGATGGACAGTGGGTTGAAAGTCATCATAAGAATCACAAATAACTTTTGGTCAGAACTCTAAATTTAGAATAATATTGATTCCTCAAACAATACTATTTTAAATTAACCAACACCTCAAAACACTGTGAATTTTGTATGCCACGTTAGTGTGGACATATACAAATTCAACATTTGTAAAAGGAGGGTTTTATCCCATTAATTTTATTATCTTGTCAACCTAACTTTTTGACAAATAAAATTAATAGTTGGTGTCTTTTGGTCACACAAATAATAGCAGTGACTCCAATGGGGAGAATATTATTAGATGTGTCTAAGTGTATACCATTACTTGACACTAAGTTCATTAATAAGATTATGCCCCTTCCGTTGGGGAAGATCACACGCTCTTAATTAACTTCCTATAGTCATCCAAAAATGGAAGTCTGTTCTAGTGATCCACAAACAAGCTCATCCGTTATGGAGGAAGGCACTCAGAGCCAACGCGCAAGCTTGTTTGCATCACTTACAAACCAGTAATGGAGACCATGGGATTTATTTAAAAATCCCTCTCCCACTTAGTTATTTATAAATGAGGAATTTTAACTATGCTAGCCTACTAAGCATGTAAACTAACACATACACACAACACAATATAAAAGCAATAAATAGAAAATCTAATTTTCAACTATTATGGATTTTATCTCTAGTTATTCTCCGTGTGTTGTCATCCCAAGCTGCTGCCATATTTGGCTACTGCCACCGGGTCTAGCTGTCGCATCCATCTTGCTCCTAGTTCCGCTGCGCCTTTGGTCTTTAGAAGGTTCCACGCTTTGCAAGATTCGATCCGCGACAAAAATAGAATTTTACATTTTTGATCCTATATTCCATAAAAGGAATGTACATGTATCTAGATGAAAAATAAAATCCTATTAAAACTAAATACAGCTCCTGCTGTATTTTGATACAATCATGCACACACATATAAATGCCCTTGACATGTCCAAGGGTCCAATCACACACATAATAACTAAAAGTCATAATAGTTGGATCCTGCATCCACAAAGTTAGCACATCCTACTATTAACCTGCCTAAATTATGTATGACATGTACATAATTAACCTAATACCAAATACACAGAGGCAAAACCCTAGCTCTGATACCAATTGTTGGTTGCTACTCGGAAAACCTATAGGTTCCACTGTATAAAAATTTTGTACAAAGGTCTGAACCTTTTCCTAGCTACCATGTGTTCTTTTAAATTAAATTTTGGATCGCCTGCGAAACTTAACACGTTTGATCCAAAATTTAATCTATTTGTTCTTTTAGGTTTTGACTTGGATCTCCTGTGGAACTTTACACGTTCGACCCAAGTCTCCTTAAGTTATTAATTCCATTAAATATTAATTTCCATAATTGGTTCCCAGTACTGACGTGGCGAGGCACCTGACCTTCTTGGATATGGGAGCAACCACCACCGACTAGACAAAACCTTTTATAGAAAGCTAATATTTAATTTCCTAAAATAACTTTAGGTTAACCAAAGAGAACAATCAAATCACAAGGAAAAGAAAAAACAAAAGAACACAGCATCGAAAAAACATATTCGAAATTCTAGAACGTAAGCCTCTTGTATTTGGTATTATTTCCATAAATAACTAGCATGATGCGGAAATAAAAATTACTAGTTATACCTTGTAGAAAAATCTCTTGATCTTCTACCGTATTCCTCTTCTAACCTCGGACGTTGTGTGGGCAACGATCTACCGAGATGAGAAACCACCAACCACCTTCTTCTCCTCCAAGCAAGGTTCGACCACAAAGGAAAACTTCACCAAGGAGAAAAACTAAAATACTAACCAAGCTCCAAGAG
This sequence comes from Zingiber officinale, assembly GCF_018446385.1. Taxonomy (NCBI): domain Eukaryota; kingdom Viridiplantae; phylum Streptophyta; class Magnoliopsida; order Zingiberales; family Zingiberaceae; genus Zingiber; species Zingiber officinale. Next base: position 185,488,919 of record NC_055987.1, on the reverse strand, counting down.
ATGCTAGCTTTCTCTCCTTCTTCTTCTTCTTCTCCAAGTAGTATCCGGCCACCACAAGAACTCCAAGGGAGAGAGAGAGGATCAGCCACCACAAGTGGAAGAGAGGGAGAGTATGGCCGGCCACACCAAGGAACAAAAGAGGGAGAGAAATAATAGATGTTATGTGTCTTGAAGGCACCCTCACCCCTTCTTTTATATTCCTTGACCTAGGCAAATTAGGAAATTTAATTACAATAAAATTTCATCAATTTCCTTGACATGATTTATTTGAGAAAAATAAAATAAAATTTCCCAATTAAATCTACATTGGCCGGCCACATCATTGGAGAACAAATTGGACAAGTTTCAATCAACAATTAAAACTTCCTAATTTGTTTCCGGAAATTTTAAAAAATAAAATTTCTCTTCAAATCTCTTCATGGTTGATAAAAAGGAAATTTCTATAATTTTAATTTTACAACATGTGAATAATTTTTAAAGAGAAAATAAAATATCTCACCAATCTACAAATAAGGAAAGAGATCTAATCTCTTTCTTTAATCTTTTGTAGATCTTTTACAAGAGGGATATTTTAATTTTAATTCTCTTTAATAAATTATATCTTCCACATAATAAAAATTAAAATTAAATTTCTTTTTTAATTTAATTTGGCCGGCCCCCACTAGCTTGGGTTCAAGCTAGGGCCGGCCACCCGATCTTATACCTAAGCCGGCCCTAGCTTGTTTCCCAAGCTAGCTTGGCCGGCCCCTATTGGGTGGGTATAGAAGGTGGGTATAGGTGGGTATAGAACTCTATAATTAAGAGGCTACGATAGAGATCGAGAGGAGTAATTGGTTTTGGTCTCCCGATAAAATTAAGCATCCCGTGTTCGCCCCGAACACACAACTTAATTTTATCAATAATAATTCATTTCACTAGAGAACTATTATTGAACTACCGCACCAATCCCAAATTACATTTTTGAGCTCCTTCTTATTATGAGTGTGTTAGTCTCCCTGTGTTTAAGATATCGAATGCCCACTAATTAAGTGAGTTACTGACAACTCATTTAATTAATATCTTAGTCCAAGAGTAGTACCACTCAACCTTATTATCATGTCGGACTAAGTCTACCTACAGGGTTTAACATGACAATCTTTTTGAGCTCCTCTTGAGGACATTATCAACCTAGTATCTCTAGGACACAGTTTTCTTCTATAACCAACAACACACACTATGAGTGATACCATTTCCCAACTTATCGGGCTTATTGATTCATCGAACTAAATCTCACCCATTGATAAATTAAAGAAATAAATATCAAATATATGTGCTTGTTATTATATCAGGATTAAGAGCACACACTTCCATAATAACCGAGATCTTTGTTTCTTTATAAAATCAGTATAAAAGAAACGACCTCAAATGGTCCTACTCAATACACTCTAAGTGTACTAGTGTAATTATACAGTCAAGATAAACCGATACCTAATTACACTACGACCTTCTAATGGTTTGTTCCTTTCCATTTTGGTCGTGAGCAACTGTTTATAATTTATAAGGTACTGATAACATCATCTTCTGCATGTGACACCACATACTATGTTATCTACAATATAAATTATATGAACAACTTCAAACAAATGTAGATAATTTGACCAAATGTGATTCTTTATTCAAAACAAATGTTTACAAAAGCTTAGGCTTTCAGTATACACTCCAACAATGAGCTCCTCTTGAGGACATTATCAACCTAGTATCTCTAGGACACAGTTTCCTTCTATAATTAACAACACACACTATAAGTGATACCATTTCCCAATTATCGGGCTTATTGATTTATCGAACTAAATATCACCCATTGATAAATTAAAGAAATAAATATCAAATATATGTGCTTGTTATTATATTAGGATTAAGAGCACACACTTCCATAATAACCGAGGTCTTTGTTTCTTTATAAAGTCAGTATAAAAGAAACGACCTCAAATGGTCCTACTCAATACACTCTGAGTGTACTAGTGTAATTATACAGTCAAGATAAACTGATACCTAATTACACTACGACCTTCTAATGGTTTGTTCCTTTCCATTTTGGTCGTGAGCTACTGTTTATAATTTATAAGGTACTGATAATATCATCTTCTGTATGTGACACCACATACTATATTATCTACAATATAAATTAATTGAACAACTACAACTAAATGTAGACAATTTGACCAAATGTGATTCTTTATTCATAATGAATGTTTACAAAGCTTAGGCTTTCAGTATACACTCCAACAGTTTCTTTATAAAGTCAGTATAAAAGAAACGACTTCAAATGGTCCTACTCAATACACTCTGAGTGTACTAGTGTAATTTTACAGTCAAGATAAACTGATACCTAATTATACTACGACCTTCTAATGGATTGTTCCTTTCCATTTTGGTCGTGAGCTACTGTTTATAATTTATAAGGTACTGATAATATCATCTTCTGTATGTGACACCACATACTATATTATCTACAATATAAATTAATTGAACAACTACAACTAAATGTAGACAATTTGACCAAATGTGATTCTTTATTCATAATGAATGTTTACAAAGCTTAGGATTTCAGTATACACTCCAACAATCTCTCACTTATACTAATGACTAAGCTGCCATATCTTCTACCATACATCTGATTCCCATTCCCTCCACATGCCGATCGAAAGCCGAAGGGCCTTAGTGAAAGGATGCCAGGTTTGCTGATGCAATCTTGGTGATGACAACTTCTCCTCGCTCCACAATATCTCGTACTTGCGCTCTATATGTTTACTTGCCTTATGAGCTCGTGGTTTCTTGAGTTTGCAATTGCGCTATTATCACAATAAATTGTGATGATTTTGGGCAAACCAGAATCACATCTAAATCCATTAGAAAATTCACGAGCCATCGCTTCTTTAGTCGCCTTGTCGCTACATACTCGCCCATAGTTGAGTCCAAACGCATTACGCTTAACACTCCTCCATGAAATGGCTCCTCCTCCTAAAGTAAACACATAGCCCGATGTAGACTTACTTAGTTCTGATTGGAAATCTGAATCCGTGTAACCCACAGGGAGTAAATCGTCTGCTTGGTAAACTAGCATATAATCTCTAGTCCTTCTCAGGTACTTTAATATATGTTTTACCGTAGTCCAATGTCCTTGTCCAGGGTTACTCTGATATCTACTGACCATGCCCACGGCAAAGCAGATATCAGGTCTCGTACATAGCATTGCATACATAAGGCATCCTACAGCTGAAGCATAAGGAACTGCTTTCATGTCTTCTATCTCCTTTGATGTCTTTGGAGACATCTCTTTAGATAGAGCTATTCCATGCCTAAAAGGTAAGAAACCTTTCTTGGAATCCTGTATGCTAAAACGATCAAGGATTGTATCTATATATGAAGCTTGGGACAGACACAACATTCTTTTCTTGCGATCCCTTATAACTTTGATCCCAAGAATGTGTGCACATTCTCCTAAGTCCTTCATATCAAATTGTTTGGACAACCATACCCTTACGTCTGATAATACCTTGACATTGTTGCCAATTAACAAAATATCATCTACGTATAGTACAAGAAATACCACCACGTTTCCGTTACACTTCTTATATACACAAGACTCATCCGGACTTCGAATAAATCCATATGATTGGATTACTTCATTAAACCGGATGTTCCAAGATCTTGAAGCTTGCTTCAGTCCATAAATAGACCGATTGAGCTTACACACTAGATGCTCTTTGCCTTTTTCAATGAACCCTTCTGGTTGCTTCATATGGATGTTTTCTTCAAGACTTCCATTAAGGAAAGCTGTCTTGACATCCATTTGCCAAATCTCATAATCCATATGAGCCGTAATGGATAAGAGTATCCGGATAGACTTAAGCATGGCTACCGGTGAAAAGGTTTCCTCATAATCAATTCCCTCTTTCTGAGTATACCCTTTCGCAACAAGCCTAGCTTTGAAGGTTTCTACCTTCCCGTCTGTCCCTCTTTTCCTTTTGTAGATCCACTTACATCCAACGACTTTTACACCATCAGGTGGTTCTACAAGCTTCCAGACTTTATTAGAGTACATAGACTCTATTTCTGAATTCATCGCCTTTTGCCAAGATACTGCATCTTTATCTTGTAGTGCTTCGTCATATGTCCGGGGATCAGGTTCATGTTTACTTGGGATCAAGTTTGAAGACTCTCCCAAAAACATGAATCTCTCAGGCTGCCTTATAACCCTCCCACTACGACGAGGCACTGTCTGTGGTTGTGTATCATGTGTGATACGTGTTGTAGTCTCTTGTGGTACTTCATGTTGTACTGTTGGTACTAAAGTAGACGTGTCCTCTCTTACTTCTTCTAAAACAACTTTACTACTGGACTTGTGATCCATTATATAGTCTTCTTCTAAAAATTGGGCATTGGTGCTAACAATGACCTTCTGGTCTTTAGGACTATAAAATAAACCACCTTTCGTTCCTTTGGGATATCCTACAAACACGCGAACTTCTGTACGGGATTCTAACTTATCAGCATCTGGTTTCAGCACATGTGCTGGACTACCCCAAATCCGAATATGTTTTAGACTGGGTTTTCGCCCATTCCACAATTCTATGGGAGTAGAAGAAACTGATTTAGAAGGTACTAAGTTCAGAACGTATACTGCTGTTTCCAAAGCATATCCCCAAAACGAATTTGATAATTCTGAATAACTCATCATCGATCTAACCATCTCCATAAGAGTCCTATTCCTTCACTCTACACCATCATTCTGTTGGGGTGTTCCAGGTGCAGACAATTGGGATTGAATCCCAGCCTCTGATAAGTAATTCCTAAACTCTTCTAAGAGGTATTCACCACCACGATCAGATCGTAGTGTCTTGATACTTTTACCTAATCGTTTCTCCACATCAGCCTTGTATTCTTTGAACTTATCAAAGCACTCGGACTTGTGGCGCATTAGGTAAATATATCCGTATCTTGAATAATCATCTATAAAAGAGACAAAATATTCAAAACCGCCTCTTGCCTGGACAGACATAGGACCACACAAATCAGAATGAATCAATTCCAACACTTCTTTGGCTCTATACCCCTTGGCCATGAACGACCTCTTGGTCACTTTACCTTCCAAGCAAGATTCACAAGTTGGAAAATTTTCCAACTCAACCGAACTCAAAAGTCCATCAGCTATAAGCCTCTGAATCCTACTTAGGTTAATATGACCAAGCCTTAGATGCCAAAGATATGCTTGGTTCATTTCCGAATGTTCTTTTCTCTTATTAGAGTTAGAAGATGTGTTATAAATTTCCATGTTTTGCTTTGTGGAAGAAATTGGATTTAAAGTATACATATTGCCAACCAATGCACCAGAACAGATAATCACTTTATTTCTTTTAATAACTACATCGTTACTGAAAGAAATTGAATATCCATCTAAATACAGTTTAGAAACTGAAATTAAATTCTTTCTAAAACTGGGTACATAAAGACAATTTCTTAAAACTAAACTTCTATTTCTACTAAAAGATAAGTAGACGTCTCCCACTGCAACAGCTGCCACCTTAGTAGCAATGCCCATGTAGACGGTAATCTCTCCTTCAGATAGTCGTCAGGTTTCCTGGAACCCCTGCAAGGAATTGCAGACATGATCAGTGGCTCCCGTATCTACACACCAGGTGCTGGTAGATAACATCGCTAAACATGTTTCAACAACTAGAGCATTAGATATACCTTTATTTTGGTTCCTACGAGGACAGTCCGCCTTCCAATGTCCTGCCTGCTTGCAGATGAAGCATTTGCCCTTCGACTTCTTCACTCCAGCTTTAAATCCCGTACTCTGAGATTTATTCACTTTCTTTGCTGAACCAGCTTGTTTCTTCTTCTTCTTTCCTCTCGGTTTAGAAGTAGAACCATTTTCAGCATAGTGAATTTGAGCATTGTGACGAAATAATCCTTCTGCTGCTTGAAGTTCTGTCAGTAGTTCCGCTAATGAATAAATCCTCTTATTTATATTATAGTTCAGGCGGAACTGCTCAAAACTTCTAGGTAGCGTCTGGAGGATCATATCGATCTGGGTTTCCCCATCAATTTCTCCTCCAAGGATCTGTATTTCGTTCATATAAGCCATCATCTTTAGGATATGATCCCTCACAGGAGTACCCTCTTACATGGTGGTTGTCATTATCTTTCTCATGGCTTCTTGCCTAGAAGCCCTATCCTGATGACCAAAGAGTTCCTTGAGATTGTTCATAATATCATAAGCTGTTGGTAAATCTTGATGCTGATGTTGCAATACATTTGACATTGAAGCCAAAATGTAACACCGCGCCATCTCATCAGCTTTTACCCATTTCCTATGATATTCAATCTCCTCTTAGGTAGATTCACCAGTAGGTGCTTCAGGGCAAGCCTCAGTCAGTACAAATTTATAGCCTTCAGCAGTAAGAACAATGTCCAGGTTCCTTTTCCAATCTATGTAATTAGGTCCAGTAAGTCTATTCTGTTGAAGTATGATGGACAGTGGGTTGAAAGTCATCCTAAGAATCACAAATAACTTTTGGTCAGAACTCTAAATTTAGAATAATATTGATTCCTCAAACAATACTATTTTAAATTAACCAACACCTCAAAACACCGTGAATTTTGTATGTTACATTAGTGTGGACGTATACAAATTCAATATTTGTAAAAGGAGGGTTTTAACCCATTAATTTTATTATCTTGTCCACCTAACTTTTTGACAAATAAAATTAATAGTTGGTATCATTTGGTCACACAAATAATAGCAGTGACTCCGTTGGGGAGGATACTATTAGATGTGTCTAAGTGTATACCATTACTTGACACTAAGTCCATTAATAAGATTATGCCCCTTCCGTTGGGGAAGATCACACACTCTTAATTAACTTCCTATAGTCATCCAAAAATGGAAGTCTATTCTAGTGATCCACAAACAAGCTCATCCGTTATGGAGGAAGGCACTCAGAGCCAACGCGCAAGCTTGTTTGCATCACTTACAAACCAGTAATAGAGACCATGGGATTTATTTAAAAATCCCTGTCCCACTTAGTTATTTATAAATGAGGAATTTTAACTATGCTAGCCTACTAAACTTGTAAACTAACATGCACACACAGCACAATATAAAAGCAATAAATAGAAAATCTAATTTTCAACTATTATGACTTTTATCTCTAGTTGTCCTCCGTGTGTTGTCATCCCAAGCTGCTGCCATATTTGGCCACCGCCACCGAGTCTAGCTGTCGCATCTATCTTGCTCCTAGTTCCGCTGCGCCTCTGGTCCTTAGAAGGTTCCACGCTTTGCAAGATTTGATCCGCGACATAAATAGAATTTTACATTTTAATCCTATATTTCATAAATGGAATGTACATGTATCTAGATCAAAATTAAATCCTAATAAAACTAAATATAGCTCCTGCTGTATTTTAATACAATCATGCACGCACATATAAATGCCCTTGACATGTCCAAGGGTCCAATCACACATATAATAACTAAAAGCCATAATAGTTGGATCCTGCATCTACAAATTTAGCACATCCTACTATTAACCTGCCTAAATTATGTAAGACATGTGCATAATTAAACTAATAACAAATACACAGAGGCAAAACCCAAGCTCTGATACCAATTGTTGGTTGCTACTCGGAAAACCTAGAGGTTCCACTGTACAAAAATTTTGTACAAAGGTCTGAACCTTTTCCTAGCTACCATGTGTTCTTTTAAATTAAATTTTGGATCGCCTGCGGAACTTAACACGTTTGATCCAAAACTTAATCTATTTGTTCTTTTAGGTTTTGACTTGGGTCTCCTGCGGAACTTAACACGTTCGACCCAAATCACCTTAAGCTATTAATTCCATTAAATATTAATTTCCATAATTGGTTCCCAGTACTGACGTGGCGAGGCACATGACCTTCTTGGATATGGGAGCAACCACCACCGACTAGACAAAACCTTTTATAGAAATCTAATATTTAATTTCCTAAAATAACTTTAGGTTAACCGAAAAGAACAATCAAATCACAAGGAAAAGAAAAACAAAAGAAAGAACACTATATCGAAAACAAATTCGAAATAATAAAACGTAAGCCTCTTGTATTTGGTATTATTTCCATAAATAACTAGTATGATGCGGAAAAGGAAAAACTACTAGTTATACCTTCTAGAAAGACCTCTTGATCTTCTATCGTATTCCTCTTCTAACCTCGGACGTTGTGTGGGCAACGATCTTCCGAGATAAGAAACCACCAACCACCTTCTTCTCCTCCTAGCTAGGTTCGGCCACAAAGAAAGAAGCTTCATCAAGGAAGAAAATCAAAACACTAACCAAGCTCCAAGAGATGCTAGCTTCCTCTCCTTCTTCTTCTTCTTCTCCAAGTAGTATCCGGCCACCACAAGAGCTCCAAGGAAAGAGGGAGGTTTGGCCACCACAAGAGGAAGAAAAGAAGAGGATGGCCGGCCACACCAAGGAACAAAAGAGGGAGAGAAATAATAGATGTTGTGTCTCATGAAGGCACCCTCACCCCTTCTTTTATATTCCTTGGCCTAGGCAAATTAGGAAATTTAATTACAATAAAATTTCCTCAATTTCCTTGACATGATTTAATTGAGAAAAATAAAATAAAATTTCCCAATTTAATCTATATTGGCCGGCCACATCAATGAAGAACAAATTGGACAAGTTTCAATCAACAATTAAAACTTCCTAATTTGTTTCCGGAAATTTTAAAATTAAAATTTCTCTTCAAAAATCTCTTCATGGTTGATAAAAAGAAATTTCCATAATTTTAATTTTACAACATGTGAATAATTTTTAAAGAGAAAATAAAATATCTCACCAATCTACAAATAAGGAAAGAGATCTAATCTCTTTCTTTAATCTTTTGTAGATTTTTTTACAAGAGAGATAATTTAATTTTAATTCTCTTTAATAAATTATTTCTTCCACATAATAAAAATAAAAATTAAAATTCTTTTTTAATTTATTTTGGCCGGCCCCCACTAGCTTGGGTTCAAGCTAGGGCCGGCCACCCAATCTTATACCTAGGCCTGCCCTAGCTAGTTTCCCAAGCTAGCTTGGCCGACCCCTATTGGGTGGGTATAGAAGGTGGGTATAGGTGGGTATAGAACTCTATAATTAAGAGGCTACGATAGAGATCGAGAGGAGTAATTGGTTTTGGTCTCCCGATAAAATTAAGCATCCCGTGTTCGCCCCGAACACACAACTTAATTTTATCAATAATAATTCATTCCACTAGAGAACTATTATTGAACTACCGCACCAATCCCAAATTATATTTTTGGGCTCCTTCTTATTATGAGTGTGTTAGTCTCCCTGTGTTTAAGATATCGAATGTCCACTAATTAAGTGAGTTACTGACAACTCATTTAATTAATATCTTAGTCCAAGAGTAGTACCACTCAACCTTATTATCATGTCGGACTAAGTCCACCTGCAGGGTTTAACATGACAATCCTTATGAGCTCCTCTTGAGGACATTATCAACCTAGTATCTCTAGGACACAGTTTCCTTCTATAATCAACAACACACAATATAAGTGATACCATTTTCCAATTTATCGGGTTTATTGATTTATCGAACTAAATATCACCCATTGATAAATTAAAGAAATAAATATCAAATATATGTGTTTGTTATTATATTAGGATTAAGAGCACACACTTCCATAATAACCGAGGTCTTTGTTTCTTTATAAAGTCAGTATAAAAGAAACGACATCAAATGGTCCTACTCAATACACTCTGAGTGTACTAGTGTAATTATACAGTCAAGATAAACTGATACCTAATTACACTACGACCTTCTAATGGATTGTTCCTTTCCATTTTGGCCGTGAGCTACTGTTTATAATTTATAAGGTACTGATAATATCATCTTCTGTATGTGACACCACATACTATATTATCTACAATATAAATTAATTGAACAACTACAACTAAATGTAGACAATTTGACCAAATGTGATTCTTTATTCATAATGAATATTTACAAAGCTTAGGCTTTCAGTATACACTCCAACAGAAATTCATATTGTTGCTGATTAGAAAGAACATTAACATTTGGCACTCAATCTGTCCTGCACAACTCTGTAAGCACAGTTTCATTTCTGTCCATATTTCATAATAGTTGTTATCACTTGCATTCCATTCTCTGATCCAGCAACAACACTAGCTCATATCCAAGTATTCTTAATTTGCCAAGCTATCAGATTAGCATTCCTTTCCCTCAACAGCATCCTAATTCAGAATAATACTAGCTTCAATTCAGGGATCAATGAATTGGGAATCAATTAAGTAGAAACCTCCATGAACTCATAACATATGTATCTTCCCCCACACTTAAGTCTTTGTCCATCTTATCAATCCAACTCATCAATAATTCAACCAAAACTCTAAATACAATAGAGTAAGGAAAGGTAATAAAAGGATAAAATGCAAGAGGAAAATGTTTAAAGAAAATTGTGAGGAAAGGGATTGGAAAGTATGAAGTGATCAATAGTTAGAATGCTAGATAAAAATATTCGAGAAAATTATGGAAAGAAATTGGGAAGTATGTAGGGGAACAAAATTGACAAAATCCTCAATTTCCATGCACACAAATGCTATTGTGACCTTGAAAAGAAACTAAGCAAGTTTTAGAGTTTAATTTGCTATGAGTGCATACCACACAAAAAAAATAAAATGGAGTATAGGCTTAAAGTGGTCATCTCTAGGTATTTTCATGCAATCAAGCTCAATTAGTCAAATTGGAATCCTCTACCAAATTAACCAATACCATGTAAGAAAAACATCCAATCATGTCAAATGACCTAAAATTGATGATCAAATTTAAGAAGCTTTTACCATCTTACAAATATTGCTTAGAAAATTCCCATGGAAAATTTGTATTCAAATGACATGCTAAGTATACCAAACAAAATGCAAAATATGGAAGCAAATATGGAAATAAAATGCAAAATGTAAAAACAAAGTGCAAATGCAAAGTATTAAACCAAAGAAACGTATAACGAATTTATTAACAAAGCATGAATTAAAATGCAAGAGAAAGCAAAAGTGGAACCAACTCCCCTTTAATTCCCGGTGGTTGAAGAAGGTTTAGAAGTAGTAGCCACCCCGGAAGTGGAGTAATCGTGGTTCCACTCAAATTCTTCTTATTCATCCTTTTTCCTTTGAAAATTTCTTCCGGAGGTCGTAGACGGTTCAGTTTTAACACCCACTCCGGAAGCTTATGTTCTCCTACACGATTAATAAAGCAAAATACCTCCCACACACATGTGGGGTAAAAAGAAAATATGAGAATATTAGTGTGGGTAAAATATATATCAAGAATTGCATCACAACTTATAAAATCAACAATTGGTACCTCAATAAAATTCTCTGAAAAATTACACAAAATACTCACCTTGTCATCTTGAGAGGTATCTGGAGTGGTGTTTGTTACCTCTTTCTCCTCAAATAAATGCTCAGACTCCAGTTCTGGTGAATGTTCATCTTCATGTAGTGATTCTTGGGTGCTTGGCTCCATAGCACAAGTCCCTACACTCTCTTCTTCATCATCATATTCAGGTGATTCTTGAGGTAATGCTTCCAGTAAGCATTCCCCTACACTTAAATTATCTTCAACATCAAAACCTGCATCTTCAACAACATCTAAAGCAACACTATCAGTAGAATCATAAATCTGAACAACTACATCATCATCATAAATAAAATTAGATAAATCTTGTGAATAAATGGGAATAGGGTCAGGCCTGACAAAATCACTACTCTCCATCTCTCCACTGGAGTTCTGTGCTTGTAACTGATTAATGGTTGATGCAATTTGGTTTATCTGACTCTGTATGTTCTGTATTCTTGAAAATTGCTGCTCTTGATGCTCACTCATTTGTTGCATGATCTCCTTGAGTTTCCATGTTGACTCATCCATCTGAGGTTCATTTTGTTGAAAAGAATATTGTAAAGAATTTGTTGAAACTTCTTGAAATCCATATGACCTTTGATAGGCTGGATATGGCTCAATAAACTGTCCTTGTGCACTTTCATACCTGAAACATGAATTATCCACCCAATTAGCATTAAAACCATTAGAAAATGACTCATACCTATTTTGTTGATCCATGCTTGGGTAAAACTGATAATCAGGCTGAAAGTTCTGATTTTCCATTCCATTTCTAAAATTCTGAAAATATGGATCCATGCTTAAGAAATCTCCTGTTCTTCACTACAACACTAGAAATCAATGTTAGAAGACTCAAATGCATAAAGTTTCAATCACATGAAACATGAACAGTAAAAGCATTTAAAAATTCAAGAATAAACCAACATAAAAATACAAAAAGAAATAAGCAATCAAATCAATCAAGAAAGATGCTAACAAATAAAATCACTCAATGATCAATCTAAAATTAAACACACATTGCTAGTTTTTCCCGGCAACGGCGCCAAAATTTGATGTAAACCTTTTTTCATGTCACAAGGCACTCCAAATTAATAAAGATTGGGATCCATTTAAGCTAAAAACAAATATTGTAGTAAGGAGTCCCAAGTCGTATTTTTCCAAGGCAACTAATAAATGTGTGAGTGTTTTAGAATTGATTCACATGAAATTCTCTCGTAAACAAGGTCAATTAACTGTGAGAACTAAATGTAAACATGTGGGTGTCTAACCTAGAATAATGAAATGATACCATGTATCTACTGAACAAGAAACTAAACTACCAAAATTCGAAATAGAGATAAGAATTACAACTACTCATGTAGCTCAAACAAGATTGGAATTGCAAAAGTGCAACGAAATCAGGGGTTTCAAGTAAAGAAATAGGAACAGAATTACAGGAAATAAATTCTAACAGAATGAAATAGAAAAATAACAAGGAATTCGAATACAAAATCTGAAGAAACAAAAATACAAAAATAATAAATTACAGAATTAAATTCTAAGCCATCTTCTAATCAAATCTACTCTTCTAATGAGTCTTTCCTTGCCGTCACACAAGAAATCTAAATGAAGAAGGAGCTTTCGACCACTAACTCAGTATAATCTCATCCAGCACCAAAGAAATCCTTCCCGGAAAAGCTGGTAAAGATTAACACTGCCAAGCTTGAAATTATGCAGATCTGAATCGAAATTCTCTGGATCGATGCTCTCTGATGGAGGCGAGCCACTGTCACCAAAGAATTCCTCGATGATGGCTGAAACAGAGAGAACAACCGAACAAATCTAAGCTTCGGAGAGGAAATCGCCGGCGCGTGCAGAGGATCAGGACTTGGAAGCCAACGGATGGAAGCTCCAACGCCAATGAGACTCACTGAGAAGTAGATCTGGAAGAGGATGGGGAGCTGCGACCGTCGCGCGAAGAAGACGACGCTACAGTGGAGAAATCGCGAGGAACCGAGCTCGAGCACTGTAGCTTCTCACGCAGGTTTTAAATCACTTCAGTTCTGATCGGACGGCTAAGGATTCTCGGTGCTTGATCAACAGTGGAAAACATCTCAGATCTAGATCAAAAGGTACTGATCTTCATCTATGGTCCAGATGTACTCCTCATTAAGTCGGATGGACCAGATGCTTGACGAATGACTCAGATCTGCTTGATCTTCAACGGACGGTCCAAATCGATCCAGGTCTTGATCACCTCATCTTGCCCTAGATTTAAGCCCAAGAGTGGTCCAATCTGATCGGATTCATAATCCTTTTGATGCCTACAAAATAATAAACAAATATTAGCACCAAAATACCATGAAAATAGGCTAATTTACAATTAAGTCCAAGATCACATGCAAAATATGAAATGCAATCTAAATGTGAGATTATACTATAAATAAACCAATAAAAACATGCATTATGATTCAAAATAATATAGCCAAAATCATGGTTATCACCCCCCCCCCCCCAATCGATTGATTAAGCCATTGCTTATCGCAGCACAACCCTCAATCGATCGGCTGATTGATTGAACCCCTGTTCAATCGATCAGTTGATCGATTGGACTCCTTTTGACTTGCTTAAACCAAGTCTAGGGTCCTCAATTCCAACATCTGGTCAACCGTGACCTATTGGAACATCATGCATAGCATCCGGTCAATCTTGACCTATTAGGACTCCTTCACCAAGTGTCTGGTCAATCCCACTTGGACTTTTCTTCTCGTGTAAAATGTTCGGTCATCCTTGACCCATTTGGACTTCCTTCCACCAGATGTCCGGTCATCCTTGACCCATCTGGATTTCTTTGTGCCAAGTATCCAGTTAACCCTTCTTCACATCAATCTGGTCAAACCCTGACCAGAGGAGAATTGCACCAGCAATCTCCCCAATCAGATGATTACACCTGCAATCTCTACGTATTATCAAACATCGAAACCCAAACATCAAGACTCAAGCTTGAGCCAACTTAAACCTAGTCAACCTGGTCACCCTTGACCTAGGGGATATTGCACCAACAATCTCTCTCTTTTTGATATTTGACAATACCTTTAAGTTAGGCTAATCCTGTAACGACCCACCTTCTACTAACTAAGCTATAAGGCCGGACCGTCACATTATGCTGTGCTAACTATTCCCTGACCATCTCTAAAGCTAGATGCGGAAGCTGTACTAATTAAAATTTTGTTAAACTATTAACATTTCTTGATTCTAGATATACTAAGGGACGTAATCTAAGCTATTCATGACATATTTTACATCCTCGATGGTCAAAGAGCTGAATTAAAGGTTTCCATGCTGTTATCAGGCCTCCCAATCGATCCACGGATCGATTGGAGGGGTCGGATCGATCCAGTGACCGATTCATCATGCTACTGTATGGTGAACTTGGGTTGGATCGATCCAGTGATCGATCCATCATGCTACTATGCTCGGGCAATATTCTGGATCGATCGGCTCATCGATCCAAACTGGGCAATCGATCCAGTGATCGATCCCAGAGCCTTCTGTCCGCGACAAAATTTGCTGGATCGATCGGCTGATCGATCCAGACACCTACTGTTCGCGAGACAAGTTGCCCAGTCGATCCTTCAATCGATTGGAAACTCTCGAATCGATCAACTCGATCAGTTGATCGATTCGAGTTTCTGATTTCGTGCCAAAGGTCTGATTTCAGCACTGTCTCGTGTCAAATCACATACAATAACTCCAATAATAACTGAGAAACATCCTAATGAAAAATAACTAACATTCTAACATGACATGGTTCACTAGTTCATAGCATTTGAACATTCTAAGGTGCGGAAAAATAAAATGCTAAAAGGTTCTAATGCTTAAAACAAAGCTCGCTGAAATTCCCTAAGATCTTTACTCCAAGTTCCATCCACACACATCTTCATCGCATTGACCTCCAGCCTCCGCTAGTCCATCTTTCCTTTATCTTTATCTGCAGTATAAGGAAAAAGTATCTGTAAGCTTTCGCTTTGTAAGAAACCATCTACCTCACAAAACATGCATTCGATGCAATATGCTTTTAGAACATGCTATTAAAATATGTATTGATCGAACTGAAACATGGCATGCTATCATACAATACATAGAAATCAAAAGCTAGTCATGGCATACTATCATCTAAAGCATGTGTAACAAAAGCTAAACATAGAGCTATCATACATAATCAAAGGAAAGAGCTGAGCTGAAGCATGAACTGAGCTAAACTAACAAAGCTAGTACTGAATTTAAACTGTATACACAACTGATTTGTGAGAGTTTGAAAACTATATATATAATAGATGAAAATACATAATCATACTGCTAATGGGCCCGACAACTGTACGTGCTATGCGCGCATCCCTAACTAGACCCGGGTTTGCAAGTCCCAAATTTAGTAGGGTTACTAGGTTATCTAAACCTAGGGACGACTGTGGGAGCCCAACCCGATGGATATCTAATCCAGTACAGTGCCACTAAGAAAATAAAATACTGAACATAAGCTAATAAATTCTTGTCTTGCTTTTACTAGGTTGTCTAAACCCAGAACTAGGTTATCTAAACCTAGAGGCGACTGTGGGAGCCCACCCATTGGACATCTAGTCCTGTAAAAGCTGGAGCAAGACTAAATAGACTATAAAAATGCTTCTATTGCATTTATCTAAGCTACTAAAATGCCTAAGTTGCATTTTACTGAGCTAAACAATTTAATCGAACACTTGGTATGCGCTAATTCACATCCTTTGTGTCGAAAGTCTACATACTACTAAACTAAACATGAAATTCACATGAAAGCTACTTATACCGCAGGTGAGGGGTTTCTTACCTTCTGCTCTAATTTTCTTACGATTCAAATCGCTAGATTTCCGGAGAAGACGATCCTTTCGACGATCTTCTCACGTCTATGCGTTCCCCTCGCGGAGGAAAATGTCCTCGTGTCGAAGTCGTCGCCGGAAAGTGTCCTTGGGGTGGAACCCTAGCCTTGCTTGTGGTTGGCACCGAGAGAAGAAGAAAAGGGAGAGGGGTCGGCGGAATTAGGTTGAGGAGAAGAGAAGTCACGTTAAAAATTACCTCCTCACTAATTAATTCCCTATTTATATCAAGTGGGTATTTCGGCCCAACTTAAACTTAAATATAAATGTTTCTCTTTCCTTTCAGCACGACCCTACTGGGTTCACTTGGTTACTAAGGTTCACCATGAGTCATAGGACCCAATAGGTCTCGGGTTCAATTCCCGCCTAGGCCATTTTACGATTATATTTATTTTTGCTACTTCCACTACTCTAAAAATTCCCTAAAAATATTCTAAAATTCCAGAAAAATCATAGAATATTTCTAAAATAATTTTGAGAATTTTTGGGTGTTACAATCCCCCATACCTTATAAAAAGTTCGTCCTCGAACTTAGAATAACTCTGGATACTTCCATCTCATACTGGCTTCTGTCTCCCAAGTTGCCTCTTCTGCTGTGTGATTTTGCCCAATTACTTTCACTAATGGTACTTCCTTGTTCCGCAATTTCTTAACTGCTCAATCTACTATCTGAGTAGGCCGACTGTCATAGCTAAGGTCTTCGCGGACTTGTACCAGCTGAGGCTCAATCACCTGGGTGGCATCTAGGATATGCTTCTTCAGCATAGAGACATGAAATACATTATGAACAGCTGACATTTCCTGGGGTAGCTCTAGCTCATATGCTACCTTGCCAACTCTTCTGCTGATGAGGTATGGTCTCACATATCTGGGACTTAACTTGCCCTTCTTCCCAAAACGCATTACTCCCTTCATAGGAGCTACTCTGAGGAACACTGAATCCCCAACTGAGAACTCTAAAGGTCTGCGCCGTGTATCAGCATAGCTTTTCTGGCGGCTCTGAGCTGTCTCTATCCTCTGGCGGATCTGCTGTATAGCTGCTGTGGTATCTGCTACTAGATCTGTCTGAAGTTCTAGTTCTTTCTGTTCACTACTCTCATACCAGCAGATTGGAGATCTATACCTCCGCCCGTAGAGAGCCTCGTAAGGTGCCATACCGATAGTGGCCTGATAGCTGCTATTGTATGCAAATTCTGCTAGACTCAGATATTTGCACCAACTTTCTTTGAAATCTAGGGCACATGCTCGGAGCATATCTTCTAGTACCTGATTTACTCGCTCCGTCTGACCATCTGTCTAAGGATGGAAAGCTGTGCTGAATTTTAACTTCGTGCCCAATGCTGACTGTACACACTCCCAGAAGTGTGATGTGAATCGACTGTCTCTGTCTGAGATAATGGTTCGTGGGACTCCATGTAATCTAACGATCTCCTTGAGATACAACTGAGCTAGCTGTTCCATGGAGTAGGATATCCTGATAGCTAAGAAGTGGGTTGATTTAGTCAACCTGTCGACTATTACCTAGATGGTATCAAAACCATTCGTGGTTCTGGGTAACCCCACTATGAAATTCATAGAGATATCTTCCCACTTCCATTCCGGAATCTGAATAGGCTGCAAAACTCCTCCTGGTCTCTGATGTTCTGCCTTAACCCTCTGACAGGTTAGGCAGGTGCTGACATATCGAGCGATGTCTCTCTTCATCCCAGGCCACCAAAAACATTTCTTCAAGTCCTGGTACATTTTGGTGGAGCTAGGATGCATCGCATAGGGAGTCTTGTGAGCCTCATCTAAAATCTTCCTTCTGAGTTCCTCTTGATCTGGAACACATAATCTGTCGCCAAAATACAACACCCCGCTAGCGGACACTCTGAATTCTCCACTTTCTGTTTCTGCTAATCCTTGCTTGATCTTCTGAATTTCAAGATCCTGTTCCTGAGCTGTCTGGATGTCACCAAGCAAGGTAGACTCTAATGTCATCGTAGAGAGTTGTCCAACTATGAGTTCGAGACCGAAATCTATGACCTCTTTCTGTAGGGGTGATGACATGGCTGCTAGCGATAATAAGGTAGCACTGGACTTTTTGCTAAGTGCGTCTGCTACCCTATTTGATTTTCCTGGGTGGTAGAGGATGTCTATATCGTAGTCTTTAACCAGCTCTAGCCATGTGCGCTGTCGCATATTCAGATCCTTCTGAGTGAAGAAGTATCTCAGACTCTGATGATCTGTATACACTCTGCACTGAGCTCCATACAAGTAATGTCTCCAAATCTTGAGAGCGAACACCACTGCTGCAAGCTCAAGGTCATGAGTGGGGTAATTCCTCTCATAATCCTTGAGTTGTCTGAAGGCGTAGGCGATTATCTTGCTATCTTGCATCATCACTGCTCCTAGTCCCAACTTAGAGGCATCACTATATATATCAAAGCTGTCTGTATTTTCTGGTAGAGTCAGACTTTTCAGCTCGCTGAAACTGTTCTCACAGTCCTCTGTCCACTGAAACTTTCTGTTCTTTTTGGTAAGAGCTGTCAGTGGGGAGGCTATCCTGGAGAAGTCCTCTACGAATTTTCTGTAATAACCTGCTAATCCCAGAAATCTTCTGATCTCACTAGCGTTCTTGGGTCTTTTCCAGTTGCTCACAGCTTCTATCTTACTGGGGTCTACCATGATACCATCCTTCGAGATGATGTGACCCAGGAAGGACACCTGATCTAACCAGAATTCACATTTCGTGAATTTGGCGTATAGATGGTTCTGCTGAAGGGTCTGCAATACTGTTCTCAGGTACTCTGCGTGTTCTTCCTGAGTTCTGGAATAGATAAGGATGTCATCGATGAATACGATAACGAACTTATCTAAGTATTCCTTGAATACTCTGTTCATGAGGTCCATGAAAGTAGCTGGAGCATTTGTCACGCCAAAGGGCATGACTACGAACTCATAATGTCCGTATCTAGTCCTGAATGCTGTCTTGGGTATATCCCCTTCCTTAACTTTCACCTGATGATAACCTGATCTGAGGTCTATCTTAGAGAACACTGCTACTCCCTTTAGCTGATCGAACAGGTCATCTATTCTGGGAAGAGGATACCTATTCTTGATCGTGACTTGGTTCAGTGCCCGGTAATCTATACACAGGCGCATGCTCCCGTCCTTCTTCTTCACGAACAATACAGGCGCTCCCCATGGTGAGTGACTAGGGCGTATGAAGCCTTTGTCAAGCAGCTCCTGTAGTTGTTCATGAAGTTCCTTCATTTCTGCTAGAGCCATGCGGTAAGGCTCTTTGGAAATAGGATTTGTGCCGGGAATGAGCTCTATCTCAAATTCAATCTCCCTGTCTGGTGCTAGGCCTGGTAACTCTTCAGGGAAGACTGCTGGGTAGTCACATACGACGCGGACTTCTGCTAGCTGTTGGTCCTTATCCTGTCTGGTACTGACTACATGTGCTAAAAATCCCGTACATCCTGAATCCATTAATCTCTGTGCCTTCATAGCTGAGAGAAACTTCTTGGCCTTTCTCTTGGGTTCTCCGATGAACTCGAACCGTGCTTCTGCTTCCGGTTGGAATATGACTTTCTGTTTACGGCACTCGATGGAGGCACCGTATCTGATCAAGAAGTCCATTCCAAAGATGACATCGTAGTCAGTCATATTTAGCACTATCAGATCACAAAAGAGTTCTCTGTCTACTATAATGATTGGCACTGCTCTGAGCCAGTGCGTGGATACCATAATTTCTCCTGAAGGTAATGTCATCAGAAACTGACTACTAAGTACCTCAGGAGGTATTGCTAACTTCTCAGCAAATGCCCTGGATATATATGAATGGGTTGCCCCAGTATCGAATAAGACAGTTGTACTTTACTGTAAAATACTAATCTGACATGTAACAACTGTCGAGGCATTTGCTACGTCCTCTCTGGTGAGTGAGTAGATCCTCGCATTGGTCATAACTGGAGGGGCTTTTAGTATGCCCTGGCTGATGTGTGGACCATCTAAAGCGGCCTGCATCTGATGCAACTGTGCTGGCTTGGCTTCGTACTGGATCGGCTGTCGTGCAGGAAAGCTGGTCTTGTTCGGACACTGCTTGGCCATATGCCCTTCCTGTCCGCATTCATAGCATCCTCGTGTGCCCTTACGACAAACTCCAGGATGGAATTTCCCACAAGTAGCACATTTTGGATAACTGGGCTGTTTACTAGCTGGTCCTCCTTTTGGGTAACTCCTTGGTTTGCGCTTGTTGCTGGAGTTCCCTTTCCAGTTAGAGCCATGGGAGCTGTGGCCCTACTATTTCTGAGTACCTGAGCCTCCTTGACCTTTGGATTCTGAGGGAACTTGCTTCTGCTGCTTTATACTGTTCTGGTAGTGCTCGGTGGTCAGGGCGCTGCTGACTAGTTCTTCGGTGGTTTGCGGCCTGTGAACGCCGCCAGCCACGTTCATTGCTATTTCCGGCCTCAACATCTTCAGCATCAACCGGACTCGTTCTTTCTCTGTGCTGACCAGTTCAGGGCATAAACGAGCCAATCTATTGAATTTCTTCACGGCTTCCTCAACTGATAGGTTGCCCTGGCGAAACTCCGTGAACTCGTCGTAATGGCGGTTCGTGACCCGCATGTGAAAGAACTCCTCAAAGAATTCTTTCTCAAAGTCTGCCCATGTCATCTGGCTTACTGGGCGCTTCGCTCTAATTCTTTCCCACCACATACGTGCATCTCCTGTCGAGCAGAAGGAGGCGCACTTCACTTTTTCATATTCTGGCCAGTCCAGAAGCTCCATCGTACTCTCCAGTGTTTTGAACCAGGCTTGAGCATCCCATGGTTCACTGGTGCCTGAGAAACTCTCGGGCTTGACTCTCTGCCACTGGATCAGATAGGCTTCTCTCTGTGTTCCTGCTGCTGGGGCTACTGGTGCTGTGGGCTGGACTGGTGGAACTTCTAAGACTACTGGTGTTGCTAAGTTTGGTTCCAGGGTGACTGTGGGAGTATTCTGCTGGTTAGTCTTTAAGGTGGCTATTTCCTGTTGCTGTTCAGCTAGCTACTGCTGTAACTGAGCCACTAACGTTGTAAGGTCTGGGGGAGGCACTGAACTGCCTGCCTCGTGCTGGGGCTCAGTAGCTGGTGCCCTTCTAGCTGGGTGTCCTCGTGCCATTCCTAAAGGAACAAAGGACATACATAACTAAGACAATCACGTTTATATAATTACTGTCACTATCATGTTAGGTACTATCATCAATCAACATGCTACAGTATCGATAAACATGAAAGAAAGAACATAATAAAGTGAGAGACGTTTCTTACTTGGAAACTGCAGGTTCAATGCTGATGTGTGTGTAGGAAGTATGGAAACTTGGCTCTGATACCACTCTGTAACGACCCACCTTCTACTAACTAAGCTGTAAGGCCGGACCGTCACATTATGCTGTGCTAACTATTCCCTGACCATTTCTAAAGCTAGATGCGGAAGCTGTACTAATTAAAATTTTGTTAAACTATTAACATTTCTTGATTCTAGATATGCTAAGGGACGTAATCTAAGCTATTCATGACATATTTTACATCCCCGATGGTCAAAGAGCTGAATTAAAGGTTTCCCTGCTGTTATCAGGCCTCCCAATCGATCCACGGATCGATTGGAGGGGTCGGATAGATCCAGTGATCGATTCAGCATGCTACTGTATGGTGAACTTGGGTTGGATCGATCCAGTGATCGATCCAGCACGCTACTGTGCTCAAGCAATATTCTGGATCGATCGGCTGATCGATCCAGACTGGGCAATTGATCCAGTGATCGATCCCAGAGCCTTCTGTCCGCGACAGAATTTGCTGGATCGATCGGCTGATCGATCCAGACGCCTACTGTTCGCGAGATAAGTTGCCCAGTCGATCCTTCGATCGATTGGAAACTCTCGAATCGATCAGTTGATCGATTCGAGTTTCTGATTTCGTGCCAAAGGTCTGATTTCAGCACTGTCTCGTGTCAAATCACATACAATAACTCCAATAATGACTGAGAAACATCCTAATGAAAAATAACTAACATTCTAACATGACATGGTTCACTAGTTTATAACATTTGAACATTCTAAGGCGCGGAAAAATAAAATGCTAAAAGGTTCTAATGCTTAAAACAAAGCTCGCTGAAATTCCCTAAGATCTTTACTCCAAGTTCCATCCACATACATCTTCATTGCATTGACCTCCAGCCTCCGCTAGTCCATCTTTCCTTTACCTTTATCTGCAGTATAAGGAAAAAGTATCTGTAAGCTTTCGCTTAGTAAGAAACCATCTACCTCACAAAACACGCATTCGATGCAATATGCTTTTAAAACATGCTATTAAAATATGTATTGATCGAACTGAAACATGGCATGCTATCATACAATACATAGAAATCAAAAGCTAGTCATGGCATACTATCATCTAAAGCATGTGTAACAAAAGCTGAATATAGAGCTATCATACATAATCATAGGAAAGAGCTGAGCTGAAGCATGAACTGAGCTAAACTAACTAAGCTAGTACTGAATTTAAACTGTATACACAACTAATTTGTGAGAGTTTGAAAACTATATATATAATAGATGAAAATACATAATCATACTGCTAATGGGCCCGGCAACTGTACGTGCTATGCGCGCATACCTAACTAGACCCGGGTTTGCAAGTCCCGAATTTAGTAGGGTTACTAGGTTATCTAAACCTAGGGACGACTGTGGGAGCCCAACCCGATGGATATCTAATCCAGTACAGTGCCACTAAGAAAATAAAATACTGAACATAAGCTAATAAATTCTTGTCCTGCTTTTACTAGGTTGTCTAAACCCAGAACTAGGTTATCTAAACCTAGAGGCGACTGTGGGAGCCCACCCATTGGACATCTAGTCCTGTAAAAGCTGGAGCAAGACTAAATAAACTGTAAAAATTCTTCTATTGCATTTATCTAAGCTACTAAAATGCCTAAGTTGCATTTTACTGAGCTAAATAATTTAATCGAACACTTGGTATGCGCTAATTCGCATCCTTTGTGTCGAAAGTCTACATACTACTAAACTAAACATGAAATTCACACGAAAGCTACTTATACCGCAGGTGAGGGGTTTCTTACCTTCTGCTCTAATTTTCTTACGATTCAAATCGCTAGATTTCCGGAGAAGACGATCCTTTCAACGATCTTCTCGCGTCTATGCGTTCCCCTCGCGGAGGAAAACGTCCTCGTGTCGAAGTCGTCGCCGAAAAGTGTCCTTGGGGCGGAACCCTAGCCTTGCTTGTAGTTGGCGTCGAGAGAAGAAGAAAAGGGAGAGGGGTCGGCGGAATTAGGTTGAGGAGAAGAGAAGTCACATTAAAAATTACCTCCTCACTAATTAATTCCCTATTTATATCAAGTGGGTATTTCGGCCCAACTTAAACTTAAATATAAATGTTTCCCTTTCCTTTCAGCACGGCCCTGCTGGGTTCACTTGATTACTAAGGTTCATCATGAGTCATAGGACCCAATAGGTCTCGGGTTCAATTCCCGCCTAGGCCATTTTACGACTATATTTATTTTTGCTACTTCCGTTACTCTTAAAATTCTCTAAAAATATTTTAAATTTTCAGAAAAATCATAGAATATTTCTAAAATAATTTTGAGAATTTTCGGACGTTACAAATCCCATAGCCTCAACTTCCTTTCATGCCAAAGTATGAATGAGAGTTTCCTTCATTCTCCCCCTTTCCTAGAGGGCAAACTTGCTCTTTAGGTAATGAAGGCCTAACTTATTGGCACACATCAAAAAGAACTCTCCCTCTGAAGAGTTACTCAATGTTGTTCATAACTTCACTCGTTGGTCACAACACCACAATGAAGGTATCATACCCTCCACTATATCCAAATGCTCACCCTTGAGCATTAATGCTTATCCTTAAGCATTCATCATTTTAACAATGAAGGTCCCACACCCTTCACTGTATCAAATGCTCACCCTTGAGCATTACTTCATGTTATGATGCTCATCTAGAGCATCCATAACTCCATAATGAAGATATTC
The DNA here is from genome assembly GCF_018446385.1 of Zingiber officinale. Lineage (NCBI taxonomy): Eukaryota > Viridiplantae > Streptophyta > Magnoliopsida > Zingiberales > Zingiberaceae > Zingiber > Zingiber officinale. The sequence continues at coordinate 185,464,559 of NC_055987.1, read as the reverse complement.
ACTCTCTATTATTTTGCAACGTTCAATCTTGAGCATTTTTCCTAAACGAAGGTTTAACCACCTTCAAAGGTTTCGGAAAATAATTTCCATATCCTTAGCGAGTGACTCCCCCTAAAGACATGCTCATAACTTCTGTTATTGCACCAACAATGACTTGGAATTCCTAAATCGTTAGGAAACCCAAATTTAGATGTTTTAAGGTTCAAAATTTTAATATTGAAACCAAACCTCAACCTAAACATCTACTTAGTCTCCCTTAACCAATCCATCCGTGTTTTCATCATGAAAACTTCCCCTAAATGTATACAAATGTATTTCAAGGGGTTAGGAGAGGTTACCTAGACTAAAAATGATTTAAAAATACTGAAATCAGACATTTACAGTCAAAATTAGCATTCCCAATCGATTGGGTTGGGTCTCAATCGATTAAACCCACTTCAATCGATCCACTGATCGATTCAGAGAGGTTATGTTCGCAGAACCAGCCTCTGAATCGATTGCCTGATCGATCCAGAAGAGAGTGGATCGAACGGCTGATCGATTCCGTGAGCTACTGCTCACGGAAATACCTCCCAATCGATCGGCTAATCGATTGGGGCACTTCAATCGATCGGCTGATCGATTGGAGACCTGATTTTCTGAAAATGAATTTCAATCAAAATTCAGAAACTCCCTAAAAATTCTATAAAATTCTAAAAATCATGAAAATTGTTGTAGACATGAAAAGTGGGTACTCTGTAAATCTTCACATCTTCTCTCTCGATAATCTCTCGAATGAGATAGAAGCGCCGTAGTATGTGTTTGGTCCGCTGGTGTGAGCGAGGTTCCTTTGCCTGTGCTATAGCTCCATTGTTGTCACAATATAGCTCAATAGGGTCAACGATACTAGGAACCACCCCAAGTTCAGTGATGAACTTGCGGATCCAAACTGCCTCCTTTGCTGTCTCTGATGCAGCAATGTACTCGGCCTCTGTCGTAGAATCAGCGACTGTGTCCTGCTTCGAACTCTTCCAGTTCACAGGACCACCATTAATGCAAAACACGAACCCTGATTGTGATTGATAATCATCCTAGTCGGTCTGGAAGCTGGCATCACTGTAACCCTTTACAACTAGCTCGTCATTGCTGTTGGAGTGTATACTGAAAGCCTAAGCTTTGTAAACATTCATTATGAATAAAGAATCACATTTGGTCAAATTGTCTACATTTAGTTGTAGTTGTTTAATTAATTTATACTGTAGATAACATAGTATGTGGTGTCACATACAGAAGATAATGTTATCAGTACCTTATAAATTATAAACAGTAGCTCACGACCAAAATGGAAATGAACAAACCATTAGAAGGTCATAGTGTAATTAGGTATCAGTTTATCTTGACTGTATAATTACACTAGTACACTCAGAGTGTATTGAGTAGGACCATTTGAGGTCGTTTCTTTTATACTAACTTTATAAAGGAACAAAGACCTCAGTTATTATGGAAGTGTGTGCTCTTAATCCTAATATAATAACAAGCACATATATTTGATATTTATTTCTTTAATTTATCAATGGGTGAGATTTAGTTCGATGAATCAATAAGCCCGATAAGTTGGGAAATGGTATCACTTATAGTGTGTGTTGTTGATTATAGAAGGAAACTATGTCCTAGAGATACTAGGTTGATAATGTCCTCAAGAGGAGCTCATAAGGATTGTCATGTTAAACCCTGCAGGTGGACTTAGTCCGACATGATAATAAGGTTGAGTGGTACTACTCTTGGACTAAGATATTAATTAAATGAGTTGTCAGTAACTCACTTAATTAGTGGACATTCGATATCTTAAACACAGGGAGACTAACACACTCATAATAAGAAGGAGCCCAAAAATGTAATTTGGGATTGGTACGGTAGTTCAATAATAGTTCTCTAGTGGAATGAATTATTATTGATAAAATTAAGTTGTGTTCGGGGCGAACACGGGATGCTTAATTTTATCGGGAGACCAAAACCAATTCCTCCTCTCGGTTCCTATCGTAGCCTCTTATTTATAGAGTACTATACCCACCTATACCCACCTTATATACCCACCAATAGGGGGCCGACCAAGCTAGCTTAAGAACCAAGCTAGGGCCGACCTAGGTATAAAATTGGGTGGCCGGCCCTAGCTTGAACCCAAGCTAGTGGGGGCCGGCCAAATTAAATTAAAAAATAATTTTAATTTTAATTTTTATTATGTGGAAAAAATAATTTATTAAAGAGAATTAAAATTAAATTATCTCTCTTGTAAAAGATCTACAAAAGATTAAAGAAAGAGATTAGATCTCGTTCCTTATTTGTAGATTGGTGAGATATTTTATTTTCTCTTTATAAAATATTCACATGTTGTAAAATTAAAATTATGGAAATTTCTTTTTATCAACCATGAAGAGATTTTTGAAGAGAAATTTTAATTTAAAAATTTCCGGAAATAAATTAGGAAGTTTTAATTGTTGATTGAAACTTGTCCAATTTGTTTTCATGATGTGGCCAGCCACTTGAATTTAATTGGGGAAATTTTATTTTATTTTTCTCAATTAAATCATGTCAAGGAAATTAAGAAAATTTTATTGTAATTAAATTTCCTAATTTGCCTAAGCCAAGGAATATAAAAGAAGGGGTGAGGGTGCCTTCATGAGATACAACCTCTATTATTTCTCTCTCTCTTTTGTTCCTTGGTGTGGCCGGCCATCCTTTCCCTCTCTTCCTCTTGTAGTGGCCGAACCTCTTTCTTCCCTTGGAGCTCTTGTGGTGGCCGGATACTACTTGGAGAAGAAGAAGAAGAAGAAGGAGAGGAAGCTAGCATCTCTTGGAGCTTGGTTAGTGTTTTAATTTTCTTCCTTGGTGAAGCTTCTTTCTTTGTGGCCGAACCTAGCTAGGAGGAGAAGAAGGTGGTTGGTGGTTTCTCATCTCGGAAGATCGTTGCCCACACAACGTCCGAGGTTAGAAGAGGAATACGATAAAAGATCAAGAGGTCTTTCTAGAAGGTATAACTAGTAGTTTTTCCTTTTCCGCATCATACTAGTTATTTATGGAAATAATACCAAATACAAGAGGCTTACGATTCTAGTATTTCGAATATGTTTTTCTATGTCGTGTTCTTTTGTTTTATTTTTCCTTGTGATTTGATTGTTCTTTTCGGTTAACCTAAAGTTATTTTAGGAAATTAAATATTAGCTTTCTATAAAAGGTTTTGTCTAGCCGGTGGTGGTTGCTCCCATATCCAAGAAGGCCATGTGCCTCGCCACATCAGTACTGGGAACCAATTATGGAAATTAATATTTAATGGAATTAATAACTTAAGGTGATTTGGGTCGAACGTGTTAAGTTCCGCAGGAGACCCAAGTCAAAACCTAAAAGAACGAATAGATTAAGTTTTGGATCAAACGTGTTAAGTTCCGCAGGCGATCCAAAATTTAATTTAAAAGAACATATGGTAGCTAGGAAAAAGTTTAGACCTTTGTACAAAATTTTTGTACAGTGGAACCTCTAGGTTTTCCGAGTAGCAACCAACAATTGGTATCAGAGCTAGGGTTTTACCTCTGTGTATTTGGTATTAGTTTAATTATGCACATGTCATACATAATTTTAGGCAGGATAATAGTAGGATGTGCTAACTTTGTGGATGCAGGATCCAACTATTATGACTTTTAGTTATTATGTGTGTGATTGGACCCTTGGACATGTCAAGGGCATTTATATGTGTGTGCATGATTGTATTAAAAATACAGCAGGAGCTGTATTTAGTTTTATTAGGATTTTATTTTTGATCTAGATACATGTACATTCCTTTTATGGAATATAGGATCAAAATGTAAAATTCTATTTATGTCGCGGATCGAATCTTGCAAAGCGTGGAACCTTCTAAGGACCAGAGGCGCATCAGAACTAGGAGCAAGATGGATGCGACAGCTAGACCCGGTGGCGGTGGCCAAATATGGCAGCAACTTGGGATGACAACACACGGAGGACAACTAGAGATAAAAGCCATAATAGTTGAAAATTAGATTTTCTATTTATTACTTTTATATTGTGCTGTGTGTGCATGTTAGTTTACATGTTTAGTAGGCTAGCATAGTTAAAATTTCTCATTTATAAATAACTAAGTGGGAGAGGGATTTTTAAGTAAATCCCATGGTCTCCATTACTGGTTTGTAAGTGATGCAAATAAGCTTGCGCGTTGGCTCTGAGGGCCTTCCTTCATAACGGATGAGCTTGTTTGTGGATCACTAGAACAGACTTCCATTTTTGGATGACTATAGGAAGTTAATTAAGAGCTGTGATCTTCCCCAACAAAAGGGGCATAATCTTATTAATGGACTTAGTGTCAAGTAATGGTATAAACTTAGACACATCTAATAGTATCCTCCCCATCGGAGTCACTGCTATTAATTGTGTGACCAAAAGACACCAACTATTAATTTTATTTATCAAAAAGTTAGGTTGACAAGATAATAAAATTAATGGGTTAAAACCCTCCTTTTACAAATGTTGAATTTGTATACGTCCACACTAACGTGGCATACAAAATTCACGGTGTTTTGAGGTGTTGGTTAATTTAAAATAGTATTGTTTGAGGAATCAATATTATTCTAAATTTAGAGTTCTGACCAAAAGTTATTTGTGATTCTTAGGATGACTTTCAACCCACTATCCATCATACTTCAACAGAATAGACTTACTGGACCAAATTACATAGATTGGAAAAGAAACCTGGACATTGTTCTTACTGCTGAGGGCTATAAATTTGTACTGACTGAGGCTTGTCCTGAAGCACCTACTGGTGAATCTACCCAAGATGAGATTGAATATCATAGAAAATGGGTAAAAGATGATGAGATGGCGCGGTGTTACATTTTGGATTCAATGTCAAATGTATTGCAACATCAGCATCAAGATTTACCGATAGCTTATGATATTATGAACATTCTCAAGGAACTCTTTGGTCATCAGGATAGGGCTTCTAGGCAAGAAGTCATGAGAAAGATAATGACAGCCACCATGCAAGAGGGTACTCCTGTGAGGGATCATATCCTAAAGATGATGGCTTATCTGAACGAAATACAGATCCTTGGAGGAGAAATTGATGGGGAAACCCAGATCGATATGATCCTCCAGACGCTACCTAGAAGTTTTGAGCAGTTCCGCCTGAACTATAATATGAATAAGAGAATTTATTCATTAGCGGAACTACTGACAGAACTTCAAGCAACGGAAGGATTATTTTGTCACAATGCTCAAATTCACTATGCTGAAAATGGTTCTACTTCTAAACCGAGAGGAAAGAAGAAGAAGAAACAAGCTGGTTCAGCAAAGAAAGTGAATAAATCTCAGAGTACGCGATTTAAAGCTGGAGTGAAGAAGCCGAAGGGCAAATGCTTCATCTGCAAGCAGGCAAGACATTGGAAGGCGGACTGTCCTCGTAGGAACCAAAACAAAGGTATATCTCATGCTCTAGTTGTTGAAACATGTTTAGCGGTGTTATCTACCAGCACCTGGTGTGTAGATACGGGAGCCACTGATCATGTTTGCAATTCCTTGCAGGGGTTCCAGGAAACCCGACGACTATCTGAAGGAGAGATTACCGTCTACATGGGAAATGCTACTAAGGTGGCAGCTGTTGCAGTGGGAGACGTCTACTTATCTTTTAGTAGAAATAGAAGTTTGGTTTTAAGAAATTGTCTTTATGTACCCAGTTTTAGAAAGAATTTAATTTCAGTTTCTAAACTGTATTTAGATGGATATTCAGTTTCTTTCAGTAACGATGTAGTTATTAAAAGAAATAAAGTGATTATCTGTTCTGGTGCATTGGTTGGTAATTTGTATACTTTAAATCCAATTTCTTCCATAAAGCAAAACATGGAAATTTATAACTCATCTTCTAACTCTAATAAGAGAAAAGAACCTTTGGAAATGAACCAAACATATCTTTGACATCTAAGGCTTGGTCATATTAACCTAAGTAGGATTCAGAGGCTTATAGCTGATGGACTTTTGAGTTCGGTAGAGTTGGAAAGTTTTCCAACTTGTGAATCTTGCTTGGAAGGTAAAATGACCAAGAGGACGTTCAAGGCCAAGGGGTATAGAGCCAAATAAGTGTTGGAATTGGTTCATTCTGATTTGTGTGGTCCTATGTCTGTCCAGGCAAGAGGTGGTTTTGAATATTTTGTCTCTTTTATAGATGATTATTCAAGATACGGATATATTTACCTAATGCACCACAAGTCCGAGTGCTTTGATAAGTTCAAAAGAATACAAGGCTGATGTGGAGAAACGATTATGTAAAAGTATCAAGATACTACGATCTGATCGTGGTGGCGAATACCTCTTAGGAGAGTTTAGGAATTACTTATCAGAGGCCGGGATTCAATCCCAATTGTCTGCACCTGAAACACCCCAACAGAATGGTGTAGCAGAACGAAGGAATAGGACTCTTATGGAGATGGTTAGATCGATGATGAGTTATTCAGAATTACCAAATTCGTTTTGGGGATATGCTCTGGAAACAGCAATGTACATTCTGAACTTAGTACCTTCTAAATCAGTTTCTTCTACTCCCATAGAATTATGGAATGGGCGAAAACCCAGTCTAAGACATATTCAGATTTGGGGTAGTCCAGCACATGTGCTGAAACCAGATGCTGATAAGTTAGAATCTCGTACAGAAGTTCGCGTGTTTGTAGGATATCCCAAAGGAACGAAAGGTGGTTTATTTTATAGTCCTAAAGATCAGAAGGTCATTGTTAGCACCAATGGCCAGTTTTTAGAAGAAGACTATATAATGGATCACAAGCCCAGTAGTAAAGTTATTTTAGAAGAACTAAGAGAGGGCACGTCTACTTTAGTACCAACAGTACAAGATGAAGTACCACAAGAGACTGCAACACGTGTTACACATGATACACAACCACATACGGTGCCTCGTCGTAGTGGGAGGGTTGTAAGGCAGCCTGAAAGATTCATGTTTTTGGGAGAGTCTTCAGACTTGATCCCGGGTAAACATGAACCTGATCCCCGGACATATGACGAAGCACTCCAAGATAAAGATGCAGTATCTTGGCAAAAGGCGATGAATTCAGAAATTGAGTCTATGTACTCTAATAAGGTCTGGGATCTTGTAGAACCACCTGATGGTGTAAAAGCAGTTGGATGTAAGTGGATCTATAAAAGGAAAAGAGGGACAGACGGGAAAGTAGAAACCTTCAAAGCTAGGCTTGTTGCGAAAGGGTATACTCAGAAAGAGGGAATCGATTATGAGGAAACCTTTTCACCGGTAGCCATGCTTAAGTCTATCCGGATACTCTTATCCATTGCTTCTCATATGGATTATGAGATTTGGCAAATGGATGTCAAGATAGCTTTCCTTAATGGAAGTCTTGAAGAAAACATCCATATGAAGCAACCAGAAGGGTTCATTGAAAAAGACAAAGAGCATCTAGTGTGCAAGCTCAATCGGTCCATTTATGGACTAAAGCAAGCTTCAAGATCTTGGAACATTCGGTTTAATGAAGTAATCCAGTCATATGGATTTATTCAAAGTCCGGATGAGTCTTGTGTATATAAGAAGTGTAACGGAAACGTGGTGGTATTTCTTGTACTATACATAGATGATATTTTATTAATTGACAACAATGTCAAGGTATTATCAGACGTAAGGGTATGGTTGTCCAAACAATTTGATATGAAGGACTTAGGAGAATGTGCACACATTCTTGGGATCAAAGTTATAAGGGATCGCAAGAAAAGAATGTTGTGTCTGTCCCAAGCTTCATATATAGATACAATCCTTGCTCGTTTTAGCATGCAGGATTCCAAGAAAGGTTTCTTACCTTTTAGGCATGGAATAGCTCTATCTAAAGAGATGTCTCCAAAGACATCAAAGGAGATAGAAGACATGAAAGCAGTTTCTTATGCTTCGACTGTAGGAAGCCTTATGTATGCAATGCTTTGTACGAGACTTGATATCTGCTTTGCCGTGGGCATGGTCAGTAGATATCAGAGTAACCCTGGACAAGGACATTGGACTGCGGTAAAACATATATTAAAGTACCTGAGAAGGACTATGTAACGATTACCCTTCTTACTACTACTCTCTAAGGGCGACCGTTACCTAACTCCTACTCTACTTACTAGTGTCACTTATGCTATTATTAGCGACACTTTGATTTATCACGGTTCAGAGAAATTCCTGCTGATCTGACTTATTATAGAGCTTAATACTGTCATATGTTATGACTATCCCTTGTCTCCCTCTAACTCTTATTTATCTTTATATTACTGTGTCTCTCACATTGCTAATTCTTCAACTAAGATCTTTTAACATTAAAAAGCTTCATACTCTCGTTTTCCTTTTAAGATCCATAAAATCTTTCACGTCCAAGATTTAATTTTGTCACCACCTGCACTTACATCTTTCTATTTGCTATAAAATAATCTTCTCTCCAGCTTTTATAAATCAACTTGCTCATCATATTACCACTTACTGTCTACAAAATTTCTTAGCCTAACTGTTCACAGAGCATCAACAGAATTGATTCTACACCACCATAATCTGAACACATCACAAATTCCATATCAATTGCATAAATCTGCAGTACATTTACCTACATGCTTTAAGGACTAAACTACAATCAAGTATCTCACAGCATATTCACCAACATTGTGCCATTGTACACACCTTGCAACCAAACAAAGATTTGCTACTGAAAACCTAGGAAAACATGGTTGTTCTTCATGTATTGTATCATAACATACCATTCTACAAAATCAAACTACATGCTTTAAAGGAAACTAAACTCTTCCTTATTCCTTGCCCAACAGAGGAATCCGAAAATCTGTTCTTCATGCTTACTGAACTAATTTGTCTCTTCTTTCTTTAAGGTTCACGGCAGCAAACAAAAACCAAGATTCTTCACGGCAAAACTCAAGAAAACAAGAAAAACACCAAAGCCAATTCGGAGCTACTCCTACTGCAGGTGAGAAGCAACTCACCTTTGCTTTTAGGACTTACAACCGGAAGGGAGAAATCTAGGGTTTGCGGCGAAGCTTGAGTTTCCCCGGCCGCTTCCTCGTGCCTACGCGCCCTCCTGCCGAGGTGGTCTCAATTGGTGAAGATCCGTCGGAAGAAAACCTTCGTCGGCCACCGGAGGAAGAAATCCTGGCGGCGGCTGCGATTTCGCCCAAGAGAACCCCGACGCCGCGCGAGAGAAAGAATAGGAGAGGGGAAAAATTAGGTCACGGCCAAAACTTAAGTTCTCCTTTTAATACTCTCATATTTCTGTTAACTAGTACTACTTAAATATATTTCGATATATATTTAGTTAAGAAAAGTTCGGCTGGTCTGTTGGTGGGCTGCGTTTTGCTTAAAGCCCAACTTGTGGGTTCGAATCTCGGCTGCAACCATTTTATTTCGTATTTATTCTCCATTTCCTAACTACTGCTCAAATAGAATATTTCTCCTTCTTTAATAAGAAACACCCGCTGGAAGAGTTGGTTGGCTGTGTTTAACCGAAACCTCTGGTCACGGTTTCGAAACCTCAACTGAGCGTTTAATTTCCCTTTTATTTTAACTGTTCTTAACTACTGCTTAAATATATATCGCTCCATATATGATTAACAAATTGAGCGCAGCTCGGTTGGTTGGGCCGGTTTTGCTTGGGTTCGGGGTGCTGGGTTCGAAACCCAACTTCTACAACCCTTTTTTTTTTATTATTATTTTAGTTTATTTTTAAAACTTATCCTCCTTGGTAAAAATACCAAACGAACTCCAAAAATTACATAAAAATATTCTAAAAATTTCTAAAAATCTCTAGAATTTTTCTATAACATTTAATAATATTTTTGAATTATTTTTGGGGCTCAAAATGAGAAAATTTGGGTCGTTACAGACTAGAGATTATATGCTAGTTTACCAAGCAGACGATTTGCTTCATGTGGGTTACACGGATTCAGATTTCCAATCAGATAGGGACAGTAGTAAGTCTACATCAGGCTATGTGATTACTTTAGGAGGTGGAGCCATTTCATGAAGGAATGTTAAGCAGAAATACGTTTCGGACTCAACCATGGAAGCAGAGTATGTAGCAGCCTCTAAGGCAGCTAAAGAAGCAGTATGGCTCAGGAACTTTCTAATAGACTTAGATGTGATTCTTGGTTTGCCCAAAATCATCACAATTTATTGTGATAATAGCGGAGCAATCACAAACTCGAAGGAACCACGAGCTCATAAGGCAAGTAAACATATAGAGCGCAAGTACCACCTGATAAGAGATATCGTGAAGCGAGGAGAAGTTGTCATCGCCAAGATTGCATCAGCGGATAACCTGGCAGATCCTTTCACTAAGGCCCTTCCGGCGAGAACTTTCGATCGGCATGTGGAGGGAATGAGAATCAGATGTATGGTAGAAGATATGACAACTTAGTCATTAGTATAAGTGGGAGATTGTTGGAGTGTATACTGAAAGCCTAAGCTTTGTAAACATTCATTATGAATAAAGAATCACATTTGGTCAAATTGTCTACATTTAGTTGTAGTTGTTCAATTAATTTATACTGTAGATAACATAGTATGTGGAGTCACATACAGAAGATAATGTTACCTTATAAATTATAAACGGTAGCTCACCGACCAAAATGGAAAGGAACAAACCCTTAGAAGGTCGTAGTGTAATTAGGTATCGGTTTATCTTGGCTATATAATTAGTACACTCAGAGTGTATTGAGTAGGACCATTTGAGGTCGTTTCTTTTATACTGACTTTATAAAGGAACAAAGACCTCAGTTATTATGGAAGTGTGTGCTCTTAATCCTAATATAATAACAAGCACATATATTTGATATTTATTTCTTTAATTTATCAATGGGTGAGATTTAGTTCGATGAATCAATAAGCCCGATAAGTTGAGAAATGGTATCACTTATAGTGTGTGTTGTTGATTATAGAAGGAAACTGTGTCCTAGAGATACTAGGTTGATAATATCCTCAAGAGGAGCTCATAAGGATTGTCATGTTAAACCCTGCAGGTGGACTTAGTCCGACATGATAATAAGGTTGAGTGGTACTACTCTTGGACTAAGATATTAATTAAATGAGTTGTCAGTAACTCACTTAATTAGTGGACATTCGATATCTTAAACACAGGGAGACTAACACACTCATAATAAGAAGGAGCCCAAAAATATAATTTGGGATTGGTGCGGTAGTTCAATAATAGTTCTCTAGTGGAATGAATTATTATTGATAAAATTAAGTTGTGTGTTCGGGGCGAACACGGGATGCTTAATTTTATCGGGAGACCAAAACCAATTCCTCCTCTCGGTCTCTATCGTAGCCTCTTATTTATAGAGTACTATACCCACCTTCTATACCCACCAATAGGGGGCCGGCCAAGCTAGCTTGGGAACCAAGCTAGGGCCGGCCTAGGTATAAAATTGGGTGGCCGGCCCTAGCTTGAACCCAAGCTAGTGGGGGCCGGCCAAATTAAATTAAAAAATAATTTAAATTTTAATTTTTATTATGTGGAAGAAATAATTTATTAAAGAGAATTAAAATTAAATTATCTCTCTTGTAAAAGATCTACAAAAGATTAAAGAAAGAGATTATATCTCTTTCCTTATTTGTAGATTGGTGAGATATTTTATTTTCTCTTTAAAAATTATTCACATGTTGTAAAATTAAAATTATGGAAATTTCTTTTTATCAACCATGAAGAGATTTTTGAAGAGAAATTTTAATTTTAAAATTTCCGGAAACAAATTAGGAAGTTTTAATTGTTGATTGAAACTTGTCCAATTTGTTTTCATGATGTGGCCGGCCACTTGAATTTAATTGGGAAAATTTTATTTTATTTTTCTCAATTAAATCATGTCAAGGAAATTAAGGAAATTTTATTGTAATTAAATTTCCTAATTTGCCTAAGCCAAGAAATATAAAAGAAGGGGTGAGGGTGCCTTCTTGAGATACAACCTTTATTATTTCTCTCTCTTTTGTTCCTTGGTGTGGCCGGCCATCCTTTCCCTCTCTTCCTCTTGTGGTGGCCGAACCTCTTTCTTCCCTTGGAGCTCTTGTGGTGGCCGGATACTACTTGGAGAAGAAGAAGAAGAAGGAGAGGAAGCTAGCATCTCTTGGAGCTTGGTTAGTGTTTTGATTTTCTTCCTTGGTGAAGCTTCTTTCTTTGTGGCCGAACCTAGCTAGGAGGAGAAGAAGGTGGTTGGTGGTTTCTCATCTCGGAAGATCATTGCCCACACAACGTCCGAGGTTAGAAGAGGAATACGATAGAAGATCAAGAGGTCTTTCTAGAAGGTATAACTAGTAGTTTTTCCTTTTCCGCATCATACTAGTTATTTATGGAAATAATACCAAATACAAGAGGCTTACGATTCTAGTATTTTGAATATATTTTTCGATGTTGTGTTCTTTTGTTTTATTTTTCCTTGTGATTTGATTGTTCTTTTCGGTTAACCTAAAGTTATTTTAGGAAATTAAATATTAGCTTTCTATAAAAGGTTTTGTCTAGTCGGTGGTGGTTGCTCACATATCCAAGAAGACCATGTGCCTCGCCACGTCAGTACTGGGAACCAATTATGAAAATTAATATTTAATGGAATTAATAACTTAAGGTGATTTGGGTCGAACGTGTTAAGTTCCGCAGGATACCCAAGTCAAAACCTAAAAGAACGAATAGATTAAGTTTTGGATCAAACGTGTTAAGTTCCGCAGGCGATCCAAAATTTAATTTAAAAGAACACATGGTAGCTAGGAAAAGGTTCAGCCCTTTGTACAAAATTTTTGTACGGTGGAACCTCTAGATTTTCCGAGTAGCAATTGCCTCCATATATCAAGAAATATTCTTTAGTCATTCTTAAGTACTTAAGAATATTTTTGACCGCTATCCAGTGACTTTCACCTAGATCTGACTGGTATCTGCTCGTCATGCTCAAAGCATACGAGACATCAGGTCGAGTACATAGCATGGCGTACATGATAGATCCTATGGCTGAGGCATAAGGGATCTGATCCATGCGGTCTCTTTTCTCTCAAGAAGAGGGATCTTGAGTCTTCGAAAGACTCACGCCATGTTAAATCGGCAGAAATCCTTTCTTGGAATTCTGCATGGCAAACCGAAGGAGTACCTTGTCAATATATGTACTTTGACTTAGGCCAAGTAATCCCTTAGATCTATCTCTATAGATCTGTATGCGTAGAATGCGAGATGCTTCACCTAAGTCCTTCATTGAGAAGCAACTCCCTAGCCAGGTCTTAACAGACTGAAGTAAAGGGATCCCCTTCTCAATGAGTAGTATGTCATCCACATACAATATGAGGAAGACAACTATGTCCCCTACAACCTTCTTGTAGACACAAAGTTCATCTTCATTCTTGATGAAACCAAACTATTTGATCGCATCATCGAATCGAAGATTCCAGCTCCGAGAAGCTTGTTTTAGTCCATAAATGGACCTATGCAGCTTGCATACTCTGCTAGTATGTTGTGGATCTACAAAACCCTCAGGTTGTGTCATGTACACATCCTCGAGCAGGTTTCCATTCAGAAACGTAGTTTTGACATTCATCTGCCATATCTCATAGTCATGGTATGCTGCAATAGCAAGCATGATCCGAATGAACTTAAACATTGCTACTGGAGAAAAGGTTTCATCATAGTCAATACCATGAATCTGCTTGAAACCTTTAGCCACCAAGCGACCCATATAGATAAGTCCATCCATGTCAGTCTTTCTCTTAAAGACTCACTTACACCAAATGGATTTTACCCCTTCAGGTGGATTAACCAAAGTCCAAACTTGGTTGGTGTACATGGATTCCATCTCGGATCTCATGGCGTCTAGCCATTTCTCGGAATTTGGTCTCATCACAGCTTCCTGATAAGTGGTAGGCTCATCCTCTATGAGCACAACATCATCATGGTCAGACAAGAGAAATAAGATCTCTCAGGCTGACGACGTACCCTATCAGACCTGCGAAGAGGTATGTCTACTTGAACTGGTTGATGTTCCTCAACTCCTTGTGGGACAACATCATCCACAACACTTTGTGGTTCCAGTTCAACTTCCATCGAGGCTTCAGTGCTATGGTCCACATCTTGAACTTCTTCAAGGTCGAACGTACTCCCACTAGTCTTTCTAGAAACAAAGTCCCTTTCTAGAAAGACCCCAGTTTTTGCCACAACTACCTTGTGCTGACTGAGAATATAGAAGTAATATCCCTTAGTTTCCTTGGGATATCCAATAAAGTAGCACTTGTCGAATTTGGGTCCCAATTTATCTTGCCTCACAACCCCAAATCCTCATGAAAGACACCTGGGCATCTCTCCCAGTCCATATCCTATATGGTGTCTTTATCACGGCCTTGGATGGAACTCGGTTGAGTATAAAAGCTGCCGTGTCTAAAGCATAGCCCCAAAGAAATGTCGGAAGATCTATGTGACTCATCATAGATCGTACCATATCTAATATGGTACGATTCCTCCTTTCGGATACACCATTCCACTGTGGTGTTCCAGGAGGAGTGAGTTGGGATAGAATCCCACACTCAGCTAGGTAGTCATTGTTGGATCGAGACGCGCTAAAGGGAGGGTGAATAGCGCTCGCGGCTATTTCGTTTTCGGAATCGTAAAACTATCGGAGTAAAAACACGCAGCGGAATAAAGAACGAACACACACAGAGAGACACGAGAGATTTTACTTCGTTCGGAGCCTAAGGAGACTCCTACTCGAAGGCCCGTGATCCTTGATCGCTTTCCGTGGGCAACAACTATAAGCTCGTTAAAAGATTACAATTATGAGTACAAATAAAAGCTATAAATATTATACCGACAACAAGAAATGCTAAATCTGAAGCTTCGGGTCGTAGGGTACTTGTAGCAGCACTTCGGAGCGTCTTTTGGAGCAGCACGTTGATGAAAGATCACTTGGTATTCGTTGAAATGAAGTGCTGGTCGAAACCCCCTTATAAAGGGTGTTCAAGGCGCCTTGAAGCCTGTTCAAGGCGCCTCCATGCTGCCTGGTCTTCCGCATGGATCAAATCTGATCTGGTCGAACTTCATCCTCTCAAGGCGCCTTATAGCCCTCTCAAGGTGCCTTCCAAGGCGCCTCTGCCTGCTTCAAGGCGCCTCCAATGGTGCTTCGCAGCCAGCTCAGCTTTTGCACCCGAGGCGCCTCCAAGCTCCATGGAGGCGCCTCAGACACTGTTCATCCGAGGCTTTAGGTTGCTCCTTTGCACCTGCAAGATACGTTAGTCCCAAACACTATCCTACAACACAAAGTTAGCACAATAAACATGATAAATGAAGTATAGACAGTCTCCGGACTGTCCGAGTCTGACTTCGGGTTTCCAACACGAAACCCTAGGTCGACCCGACGCCTACTGTTCCCTCTACGGGGAACGCGTCCTCACCTACTCCCCTTAGGAGAGATTACCTGATGCCAGTCCGGTCCTCCAGACTGACTGGACTTTCCGCCTAGGGTTACCACCCCCTAGGACCTAGGGTTACCGCTCCCTAGGGTTTTTCTCCACCTAGGGTTACCGCCCCCTAGGACCTAAGGTTGCCGCCCCTTAGGGTTTTCCTCCACCTAGGGTTACCGCCCCCTAGGACCTAAGGTTGCCGCCCCTTAGGATTTTCCTCCACCTAGGGTTACCGCCGCCCCTTAGGGTTTTCCTCCACCTAGGGTTACCACCCCCTAGGACCTAAGGTTGCCGCCCCTTAGGGTTTTCCTCCACCTAGGGTTACCGCCCCCTAGGACCTAAGGTTACCCCCCCCCCCCCCTTAGGATTTTCCTTCACTTAGGGTTACCATCCCCTAGGACCTAAGGTTACCACCCCTTAGGATTTTCCCCTGCCTAACCGCAGTTAGGACTTTCCTGAAACACTCATTCAACATGTTAGATAACATAGAATCTTAACTTTGAATCCCTTTGCCATTATCAAAACTTAGGTTCGATCGTCGGATGCTTCCTGCACCAACAATCTCCCCCTTTTTGATTATGGCAACAAAAATTCAAAGTTAAGAAAATAATGCCATTAAAAGATAAGCATGAAAATACAAGCATAATGATAGTTAAGTGCAGAGCTAAATTAAGTGCAGAGCTCCCCCTTAATATAAAGACTCCCCCTTAATAAAAGCTCACTTTTTAAAATTTGAATTTCTTTCAATTTTCTTTAATTCTTTGAATTTTCTTCTACTCTCTCCCTTTGCCATATATCAAAAATCAGTTGAAAGCAAGTTTTAAGATTTTAAGAAAACAATCTTTTTGAGAGAAGGAGGAAGAAGGCTTGTGAAACTTAGTTAAACGGAATATTTTTCACCTAAGTTTAAAAGGCTAATATATGGATGATTTCGAATGATGCCTTTAGCCACTTTTGAGACTTAGTTGTATTTAGAAAGACATACCTAACTAAAGTTAGTCTTTTGAAAGCCATGAGTTAAATTTTGCAAGTAAATGCAAGTAAAGAAATATTCTTTTTAATACTTTTAACTTAGAAAAGTATTTTAGCATTTAGAGTTAAATTTATAAGGTGGCTAAGTTTGAGAAAGTTTGAAGGTTGCTATATGAGTCACTTTAGCTAAGACTTTTGCAAACAATGAATTTTGAGAATGTAGGTTCAGTTTAAAAGGTACTTAGTGTTAAAACTTAATTTTGAAAAGATAGGAGTAAGAATTTGTTAATTTTTTTTTTTTTTGGACAAAGAGGGAGTGACTAAATGTTTAATTTAGGTTATTTATTTTAGTTGGTCTTCAAGTCCAAGCATGAGGTTAAATAGATTTTAAGTTATCCAGATTGTTTTGTTCAGGTATCAGAGCCCTAAAGTATGAGCATGCTCAAACTTCAAATCTCCATTTCCTTCAGGGCTAATTCCATATTCTTTTAAGTCTCGTAAATTTAGGGGAGCAAGATTTTCAAGTTAGTTTTCCAAGTATTTTTCAAAGGATTTTGAAATTAGTTTTCCAAAGATTTTTCAAAGATTTTTGAATAGATTTTCCAAATATTTTTCAAAGGATTTTTTTAAATAAGTTTTTCAAGTATTTTTCAAAGGATTTTTTAAATAAGTTTTTCAAGTATTTTTCAAAGGATTTTGAAAAAGTTTTCCAAATATTTTTCAAAGGATTTTGAAACTAGTTTTTAAAAGGATTTTTAAAAGAAATTTGAAAAGTATTTTGAAATAATTTTTAAAAGGATTTTTAAAAGAATTTTGAAATGATTTTTAAAAGTATTTTGAAAGAATCTTTAAAATGACGTTTGAAACGATTTTTAAATAATTTTGATATGAAGTTTTAAAAGATTTTAAAATGATTTTTCAAAAGATTTTTCAAATAATTTTGAAATTAAGTTTTAAAATGATTTTGAAAATGATTTTGAAATTAAGTTTTGAAATTGATTATGAAAATGATTTTGAAATTAAGTTTGGAAATTGATTTTGAAAATAAGTTTTGAAAAGATTTTTAAAATGATTTTGAAATTAATTTTGAAAAGATTTTTAAATAATTTTGAAATGAATTTTGAAAAGATTTTTAAATAATTTTGAAATAATTTTGAAATGAATTTTGAAAAGATTTTTAAATAATTTTGAAATGAATTTTGAAATTAAGTTTTGAAATTATTTTGAAAATGATTTTGAAAATGATTTTGAAATTAAGTTTTGAAATAATTTTGAAAATAAGTTTTGAAAAGATTTTTAAAATGATTTTGAAATTGAGTTTTGAAAAGTTTTTTTTAAAATGATTTTGAAATGAATTTTGAAAAGATTTTTAAATAATTTTGAAAAGATTTTTAAATAATTTTGAAATGAATTTTGAAAAGATTTTGAAAGGATTTTTAAAAGAATTTGAAAGGATTTTTAAAATGATTTTGAAATTAATTTTGAAAAGATTTTTAAATAATTTTGAAATGAATTTTGAAAAGATTTTGAAAGGATTTTTAAAAGAATTTGAAAGGACTTTTAAAAGATTTTGAAATTAATTTTTAAAAGATTTTTAAATAATTTTGAAATGAATTTTGAAAGGATTTTTAAAAGATTTTGAAAGGATTTTTAAAAGATTTTGAAATGAATTTTGAAAAGATTTTTAAATAATTTTGAAAAGATTTTGAAAGGATTTTTAAAAGAATTTGAAAGGATTTTTAAATGATTTTGAAATGATTTTTAAAATAATTTTGAAAGGATTTTTAAAAGATTTTGAAATGATTTTTAAAAGAATTTGAAATGATTTTTAAAATTATTTTGAAAGGATTTTTAAAATAATTTTGAAAATAAGTTTAAAGTAATTTTGAAAATAGATTCATTAATTAAAAATTTAATCATAGTATTATAGTAACGAATTTAATTTTGAAATTTTAAATTTCTTAGTCATCTCACCCGATCTAAATTTTCAATCAGGTAATCCTATAATTGTTGTGAGATGAATTGAGGTTCTATTTAAGGGTTTGGTTTAACTTTGTGTTAGATTCAGGTTTAGCTTTGGGTTCAACAAGTAAGCATTCTTTGGATAAACTTCTGGGCTATAGTGAGTCACAAGGAACTCATTAAAGTAACCATGCCTTCAAGGTTTTCCAAATAGTCCTACCCATTGAACTTAATACTAACCCTTGGTCTAACTAGTTAGGATCCATTTAAGGGTAGCTTCGGTCAGTTCCACTTGGCCAAATGCACCAGGTCGAAGCCATATCTTCCTAGACATGCGATGCCCAAGTTTCCCTAACATACTATCATCCAAAAACTTCACCAGTACTGTGTTTCAAGTTAAATCTAACCCTTTTTAATCTATCCTTAATTACCCTACCGGGTAGTCTACTCTTGTTTTACCCATCTCGGGTAGATTAAGTTCAGTTACCCTGTCGGGTAGTTCAGTTGGAGGTGCCAGCTAGTTTGGATCCTCCATCTATTTTTCAATTTTGAATTTATAATTTAATTTAGAATTTATAATTTATAATTTAATTTTGAATTTTTTAATTTAATTTCAAATTTTGAATTGAATTTTGAATTTTTTAATTTAATTTCAAATTTTTAATTGAATTTAAATTATGCTCTTAATATTGTTTTTCTATTAGCTCCCCTTGGATCATAGCCTCGATATGGTCTATCAAGGTAATAGACTTGATCCTTGGGGACCCAATAATGACCAGTTCCAACTTGATTAACCAAGTTGGATTTTGGCACCCATGCTTGGACAATTTTTCTATTATTTCTATTAACTAGCGATAAATATGATTTGTATTTTATTTTAGTTTTAAATCCAAGTCCAGTTTTGTTGTAAACGGCTTGCTGTTTTCCAAGAATCAGATCCAGATTCTTGGAGCCCAAGGTGAACCGTTCCAACGTGTCCTTGAGTTCTTTAATTTGAGCTTTCAAGTTGGAATTTTCTTCCTCAAGTTGTTGGACTTGAGTTGAACTTCCAATTTGAACTGACTCAGTTAAAGAGCTCGAGTCAGTCGCTTCCTTAAGGGTTGTTACCTCCTTTTGGAGCGATTTAACCCGGACGTTGGATTTAGTCAACTTTTTTTACTAAGTAAGGTAATAAGTCATGCAAGTTATCTAATTGAAATTCTGCGAGTAGTGAACTTACAGTGGGTTTTGGTCCTTCGAAAACGAATGAGGATTCGTGGCTTCGATCAGACTCAGTCTCGGATTCGCTCTCGGTTTCTGACTCATACTCGGACTCAGTTTCCGCCACGGTTGCTAGTACTGGTAGCGAGGAAGCTCGTCGGTTCTTCTTCGTCGGACCCGGATTCATCTGAAGACTCGGACCATATCTTTTCCTCTGTCTTACTTGTACCTGCAACCATCGTAATACCTTCCTCGGCCAAAGTAGTATTATTCTGCTCATCTAATTCAAATAAATCATTTATTAAATTATGTTTACTTACTTGAGCGTCAGAAGTGCCCTCGTGTAGTTCCATCAACTTTTTCCACAACTCTTTTTCACTTGCGAAGGGGCCGATGCGGTTCAGTTCTTCATCGGTTAGGCCGCATTGTAGCATGCAGGTCGCTTTGGCATCGACTTCAACTTTTCTCATTGTGCTAGAATCCCAGTTGATGCATGAGATAAGTTTTCCGGTGCCGTCACATGGAAGTTCGAGTCCGGTTTGGATGATGATCCACATCTCGACTTGCATCTTGAGGTGGTATTCCATCCAGTTCTTCCAATATCCAAAGTTCTCGCCAGAAAAGAGCGGCGGTCGGACGGTGCAAAGTCCTTCTTGGAATGCCATTGAATCTTGCATGAAAAAGTGAACACAAAACTTGTCCCAGGACTAAATCCTGGATTAGTAGTGTGGTAGAGGGATAGAAATAGAAATTTACGAGTTTCGAGAATAAATAATAAAATAATAATAAAATATTGTTAAAAAATATTTAAAAAATATTATTTCAAATTTTTCCAAATTCGATATTTCGTTAATTCCAATCAATTGTGAAAAGATGAAAATGAAGTTTTTGAAAACGGTTTTGGAGGGAAAAAACGAAAGAAGCGACCCCGCTCTGAATAGACGAAAAAAGCCACAAAAGAAATGCTTGAATGGTGGTTTCACCTATTCGAAGCGACCCCGCTCTGATACCAATTGTTGGATCGAGACGCGCTAGAGGGGGGGGGGGTGAATAGCGCTCGCGGCTATTTCGTTTTCGGAATCGTAAAACTTGTTGGTTGCTACTCGGAAAACCTATAGGTTCCACTGTACAAAAATTTTGTACAAAGGTCTGAACCTTTTCCTAGCTACCATGTGTTCTTTTAAATTAAATTTTGGATCGCCTGCGGAACTTTACACGTTTGATCCAAAACTTAATCTATTTGTTCTTTTAGGTTTTGACTTGGATCTCCTGCGGAACTTAACATGTTTGACCCAAGTCTCCTTAAGTTATTAATTCCATTAAATATTAATTTCCATAAAAGGTTCTCAGTACTGACGTGGCGAGGCACATGGCCTTCTTGGATATGGGAGCAACCACCACCGACTAGACAAAACCTTTAATAGAAAGCTAATATTTAATTTCCTAAAATAACTTTAGGTTAACCAAAGAGAACAATCAAATCACAAGGAAAAGAAAGAAACAAAAGAACACAACTTCGAAAAACCATATTCGAAACACTAGAACGTAAGCCTCTTGTATTTGGTATTATTTCCATAAATAACTAGCATGATGCGGAAATAGAAATTACTAGTTATACCTTGTAGAAAAAAAACCTCTTGATCTTCTACCGTATTCCTCTTCTTATCCCGGACGTCGTGTGGGCGACGATCTTCCGAGATGAGAACCACCACGCACCTTCTTCTTCTCCAAGCAAGGTTCGGCCACAAGAAGAACCACCTCCAAGGAAGAAGAACTTGATCACCACCAATGCTCCAAAGGATCTTCAAGATGAGGCTTCATCCTCTTCTTCTTCTCCTTCCTAGGTTCGGCCACCAACAAGAGCTCCAAGAGATGTATGGTTCGGCCACCAAAAGAGAAGAAAGAAGAAAGCCTAGGGCCGGCCACAAGAAGAAGAAAAGAGGGAGAGAAAAATAAAAATATTGTCTCTCTTCAAGGCACCTTAACCCCCTCTTTTATAATCCTTGGCCTTGACAATTAAGGAAACTTATTAAAAATAATATCAATAGCTTTCCTTAATATGAATTAATGAGGAATTAATAAAATAAAAACTCCCCATTAAATTCATATGGCCGGCCACAATTTAAAGAGAAGAAAATTTCCAATCAACAAAAATTTCCTTATTTGTTCTTGTAAATTTAATTTCTCTTCAAAATCCCTTCATGGTTGATAAAAAGAAAATTTCTATAATTTTAATTTTATCAACATGTGGATAATATTTAAAGAGAAAATAAAACATCTCTACAATCTACAAATAAGGAAAGAGATCTAATCTTTTTCTTTAATCTTTTGTAGATCTATTACAAGAGAGATATTTTAATTTTAATTCTCTTTAAATTATATCTTCCACATAATAATAAAAATTAAAATTAAATTTCTTTTTTAATTTATTTTGGCCGGCCCTACTAGCTTGGGTTCAAGCTAGGGCCGGCCACCCAATTTTATACCTAGGCCGGCCCTAGCTTGTTCCCAAGCTAGCTTGGCCGGCCCCTATTGGGTAGGTTTAGAAGGTGGGTATAGGTGGGTATAGAACTCTATAAATAAGAGGCTACGATAGGGACCGAGAGGAGGAATTGGTTTTGGTCTCCCGATAAAATTAAGCATCCCGTGTTCGCCCCGAACACACAACTTAATTTTATCAATGATAATTCATTCCACTAGAGAACTATCATTGAACTACCGCACCAATCCCAAATTACATTTTTGGGCTCCTTCTTATTATGAGTGTGTTAGTCTCCCTGTGTTTAAGATATTGAATGTCCACTAATAAAGTGAGTTACTGACAACTCATTTAATTAATATCTAAGTCCAAGAGTAGTACCACTCAACCTTATCGTCATGTCAGACTAAGTCCACCTGCAGGGTTTAACATGACAATCCTTATGAGCTCCTCTTGGGGACATTATCAACCTAGTATCTCTAGGACACAGTTTCCTTCTATAATCAACAACACACACTATAAGTGATATCATTTCCCAACTTATCGGGTTTATTGATTCAACGAACTAAATCTCACCCATTGATAAATTAAAGAAATAAATATCAAATATATGTGCTTGTTATTACATTAGGATTAAGAGCACACACTTCCATAATAACCGAGGTCTTTGTTTCTTTATAAAGTCAGTATAAAAGAAACGACCTCAAATGGTCCTACTCAATACACTCTGAGTGTACTAGTGTAATTATATAGTCAAGATAAACTAATACCTAATTACACTACGACCTTCCAATGGTTTGTTCCTTTTCATCATGGTCGTGAGCTACTGTTTATAATTTATAAGGTACTGATAACATGATCTTCTGTGTGTGACACCACACACCATGTCATCTACAATATAAATTAATTGAACAACTACATTTATCATAAATGTAGACATTTGACCAATGTGATTCTTATCTCTAGATAAATGTTTATACCAAAAGCTAGGCTTTTAGTATACACTCTAACAATCTCCCACTTATACTAAAAGACTAAGTTGCCATATCAGCTGCCATACATCTGATTCCCAACCCTTCAACATGCCCATCAAAAGCTCTTGCCTTAAGGACCTTAGTGAAAGGATCTATAGGTCATCACCTGATGCAATCTAGGCGGCAACAACTTCTCCTCGTTTATACAATTTCTTGTATTGGGTGGTACTTGCGCTCTATTGTGTTTACTTGCCTTATAGACTTATGGTTTCTTCGAGTTTGCTACTGCACCAACATTATTACAATAAATTGTAATAATCTTTGGACAAACCAGAAATCATATCTAAGTCTATCTTGAGGTTATTGAGTCATTCAGCTTTTATGGCTACCTCAGAGGTTTGCCATATACTAAGCTTCTATGGTGGAGTCCAGAAAAACACCTATGCTTATCACTCTTCCATAGTTATGACTTTACCTCCTAAAGTAAACACAAAACCCCGAGGTTGACTTATTATTGTCCCTATCCGATTGGAAGCCAAAATCCGTGTAACCCACAGGGACCAAATTAACTGCCTTGTAAGCTAGCATATAATCTCTAGCGCCTCTAAGGTACTTTAATATATGCTTTACTGCAGTCCAATGTCCTTGTCTAGGGTTACTTTGATATCTGCTAACTATGCCCTTGGCAAAACAGATTTCTGATCTCATGCATAGCATACATTAGGCTTCTGACAGCCGAAGCATAAAGAACTGCCTTTATTTCCTTTATCTCCTTTGATGTCTACAGAGACATATCTTTAGATAAAGTTACTGCGTCCTAAAAAGGTAAGAAACCTTTCTTGGACATTTGTATGCTTAAAACGAGCAAGGATTTTTTTCGATGTATGAAGCTTGGGATAAGTAAAATATTCTTTTCTTGTGATCCCTTATTACTTTGATCTTAAGAATATATATATTCTCCCAAGTCCTTTATATCGAATTATTTGGACAACCATACCCCTACTTCTGACAACATTTTGATATTGTTTCCAACTACCAAAAATGCTATCTACGTATAGTACAAGAAATACCACCACGTTTCCATCACATCTTTTGTATACACAAGACTTATCCGTTTGCTCAATAAATCCATAGGTGTGGATTACTTTGATAAACTGGATGTTCCAAGACCTTGAAGCTTTGTATCAGTCCATAGACTGATTGAGCTTGCACATAAGATGCTCTTAGCACTTTGCAATGAACCCTTCTGGTTGCTTTATATGGATGCTTTCTTCAAGACTTCCATTAAGGAATGCTGTCTTGACATCCACTTGCCAAATAGATAAAAGAATCCGGATAGACTTAAGCATGGCTACCAGTGAAAAAGGTTTCCTTTTTCATCAAGCCTTTCTTTGAAGGTTTCTACCTTCCTGTCTATCCCTCTTTTTCTATTATAGACCTTTTACACCCAAAGGCTTTTACACCACTTGGTGGTTCTACAAGCTTCCAGATTTTATTAGAATACATATATTCTAATTCTATTATTCATTACTCTTTGCCAAGATGCTTCATATTTATCTTGGAGTGCTTCGTCATATGTCCGGTTCATGTCCTTCAGGGATCGAGTTCAAAACTCTCCCAAAACATGAATCTTTTAAGGTTGCTTAACAACCCTCCCACTACGACAAGGCATTTTCTGCAATTGTGTATCATTTGTGATACGTGTTGCAGTTTTCTTGTGGTATCTCATCTTGTACAGTTGGTACTAGATTAGACATGTCTTTTATTATTTTCTTAAGAACAAATTTACTTATGAGCACGTGGTTCATTATATAGTCCTTTTCTAAAAATCAGTCATTGATGTTATCAATGATCTTCTGATTTTTAAGACTATAAACCTACTTTTGTTTATCTAGGATAACTTACAAACAAGTGAACTCCTATCCAACTTATCATTATCTCTCTTTAACATATATGCTGGATTACCTGAATCCGAATATGCTTCAAAATAGGCTTACGCCTATTCAGCAATTCTATATGAGTAGAGAGTTATGACTTGGAAGGCACTATGTTCACTTTCAGATTTTATCCTTAAAACAAATTTGGTAATTTTCTGAATAACTCATCATCTATCTAATTATTCCATAAGAGTCCTTTACCTTCTTTCTACTACACCATTCTGTTGGAGTGTACCAGATGTAGTTAGTTGGGATTGAATCCCTACTTCTGATAAATGACTCCTAAATTCGCCCAAGAGGTACTTGCCACTACGATCTTACCGTAGTGTCTTGATATTTTTACTTTGTTGTTTCTCCACATCAGCCTCGTACTCTTTGAACTAATCAAAGCACTTAGACTTGCGGCACATCAAGTAAATATATCCGTATCTCAAATAGTTGTCTATAAAATAGATGAAATATTTGAAACAACCTCTTGCCTGGATGCTCATAGGATCACACAAATCAGAATGAACCAATTCCTATATATCTTTGGCTCCATACCCCTTAGACTTAAAAGCTCCTTGGTTATTTTCCTTCCAAGTAAGACTCGCAGGTTGGAAAGATTTCCACTACTAATGAACTCAAAAGTTCATCAGCTACCAATGAATCCTACTCAAGTATAACCTAGCTTTTAGATGCCAAGGATATAATTGGTTCATTTCCGAAGGTTGCTTTCTCTTAAAATTAGAAGATGTGTTACTAATTTCCATTTGTTGCATCGTGGGAGTTATTGGATTATAAATTGTCAACCATCATACCAGAATAGATAACTTCCCTATTTTTCTTGATAACAACTTTGTTATCAAAATAGACACAATATCTATAATAGTTTAGAAACTGAAGTCAGGTTCTTTCTAAACTTGGTATGTAAAGACAATTACTTAAAATCCATATTTTATTCTTATCAAAGGATAAACATCTCCCACTGCAATAGCTACCACTTTTACAGTAGTGCCCATGTGGACGGTGATTTACCGTTCATTTAGTTGTCGGGTTTCCTGGAACCCTGCAATGAATTGCAGACATGATTAATGGCATCTTGTATCTACACTCCAGGTTCTGGTAGATAACACCACTAGACATGTTTCAACTAATGAATTAAATACACCTAAATTGTTCTTAGTTCTAAGAAGACAGTCTACCTTAATGTCCAAGTTCTATTTCCAATCATTACAATTTGGACTACTAAGTCTTTTTCTATAGTATGACTACTAGGGATTGACAAACATCCTAAGAATCACAAGAATATTTGGTCAAGATCAACTTCTTAAAATCTCCATAAATTTTGCGTATACAAAATTGAAGAGGAGATTTCATTAATTTTATTATCTCGTCAACTTTACTTTATGACGAATAAAATTAATAGTTGGTCTATCTTTAATCAAATATTTGGTCAAGACTCTAAATTTAAAATAATATTGATTCCTCTAACAATACTATTTAAATTTACCAACACCTCAAAACACCGTGAATTTTGCATGCCACGTTAGTGTGGACGTATACAAAATCAACATTTGTAAGAGGAGGGTTTTACCCATTAATTATCTTGTCAACGTAACTTTATGACAAATAAAATTATCTCAAACACCGTTAATTTTGTATGCCACGTTAGTGTGGACGTATACAAAATCAATCATTTGTAAGAGGGGTTTTAATCCTTTAATTTTATTATCTTGTCAACCTAGTTTTATGACAAATTAATAGTTGGTTTCATTTGGTCACACAAATAATAGCAGTGACTCCGATGGGGAGGATACTATTAGATGTGTCTAAGTGTATACCATTACTTGACACTAAGTCCATTAATAAGATTATGCCCCTTCCGTTGGGGAAGATCACACGCTCTTAATTAACTTCCTATAGTCATCCAAAAATGGAAGTCTGTTCTAGTGATCCACAAACAAGCTCATCCGTTATGGAGGAAGGCACTCAGAGCCAACGCGCAAGCTTATTTGCATCACTTACAAACTAGTAATGGAGACCATGGGATTTACTTAAAATTCCTCTCCCACTTAGTTATTTATAAATGAGGAATTTTAACTATGCTAGCCTACTAAACTTGTAAACTAACATGCACACACAGCACAATATAAAAGCAATAAATAGAAAAATCTAATTTTCAACTATTATGGCTTTTATCTTTGGTTATCCTCCGTGTGTTGTCATCCCAAGCTGCTGCCATATTTGGCCAACGCCACCGGGTCTAGCTGTCGCATCCATCTTGCTCCTAGTTCCGCTGCGCCTCTGGTCCTTAGAAGGTTCCACGCTTTGCAAGATTCGATCCGCGACATAAATAGAATTTTACATTTTGATCCTATATTCCATAAAAGGAATGTACATGTATCTAGATCAAAATAAAATCCTAATAAATCTAAATACTCCTGTATTTTAATACAATCATGCACACACATATAAATGCCCTTGACATGTCCAAGGGTCCAATCACACACATAATAACTAAAAACCATAATAGTTGGATCCTGCATCCACAGAGTTAGCACATCCTACTATTAACCTGCCTAAATTATGTATGACATGTGCATAATTAAACTAATACCAAATACACAGAGGCAAAACCCTAGCTCTGATACCAATTGTTGGTTGCTACTCGGAAAGCCTAGAGGTTCCACTGTACAAAAATTTTGTACAAAGGTCTGAACCTTTTCCTAGCTACCATGTGTTCTTTTAAATTAAATTTTGGATCGGCTGCGGAACTTTACACGTTTGATCCAAAACTTAATCTATTTGTTCTTTTAGGTTTTGACTTGGATCTCCTGCGGAACTTAACATGTTTGACCCAAGTCTCCTTAAGTTATTAATTCCATTAAATATTAATTTCCATAAAAGGTTCTCAGTACTGACGTGGCGAGGCACATGGCCTTCTTGGATATGGGAGCAACCACCACCGACTAGACAAAACCTTTAATAGAAAGCTAATATTTAATTTCCTAAAATAACTTTAGGTTAACCAAAGAGAACAATCAAATCACAAGGAAAAGAAAGAAACAAAAGAACACAACTTCGAAAAATCATATTCGAAACACTAGAACGTAAGCCTCTTGTATTTGGTATTATTTCCATAAATAACTAGCATGATGCGGAAATAGAAATTACTAGTTATACCTTGTAGAAAAAAAACCTCTTGATCTTCTACCGTATTCCTCTTCTTATCCCGGACGTCGTGTGGGCGACGATCTTCCGAGATGAGAACCACCACGCACCTTCTTCTTCTCCAAGCAAGGTTCGGCCACAAGAAGAACCACCTCCAAGGAAGAAGAACTTGATCACCACCAATGCTCCAAAGGATCTTCAAGATGAGGCTTCATCCTCTTCTTCTTCTCCTTCCTAGGTTCGGCCACCAACAAGAGCTCCAAGAGATGTATGGTTCGGCCACCAAAAGAGAAGAAAGAAGAAAGCCTAGGGCCGGCCACAAGAAGAAGAAAAGAGGGAGAGAAAAATAAAAATATTGTCTCTCTTCAAGGCACCTTAACCCCCTCTTTTATAATCCTTGGCCTTGACAATTAAGGAAACTTATTAAAAATAATATCAATAGCTTTCCTTAATATGAATTAATGAGGAATTAATAAAAACTCCCCATTAAATTCATATGGCCGGCCACAATTTAAAGAGAAGAAAAATTTCCAATCAACAAAAATTTCCTTATTTGTTCTTGTAAATTTAATTTCTCTTCAAAATCCCTTCATGGTTGATAAAAAGAAAATTTCTATAATTTTAATTTTATCAACATGTGGATAATATTTAAAGAGAAAATAAAACATCTCTACAATCTACAAATAAGGAAAGAGATCTAATCTTTTTCTTTAATCTTTTGTAGATCTATTACAAGAGAGATATTTTAATTTTAATTCTCTTTAAATTATATCTTCCACATAATAATAAAAATTAAAATTAAATTTCTTTTTTAATTTATTTTGGCCGGCCCTACTAGCTTGGGTTCAAGCTAGGGCCGGCCACCCAATTTTATACCTAGGCCGGCCCTAGCTTGTTCCCAAGCTAGCTTGGCCGGCCCCTATTGGGTAGGTTTAGAAGGTGGGTATAGGTGGGTATAGAACTCTATAAATAAGAGGCTACGATAGGGACCGAGAGGAGGAATTGGTTTTGGTCTCCCGATAAAATTAAGCATCTCGTGTTCGCCCCCAACACACAACTTAATTTTATCAATGATAATTCATTCCACTAGAGAACTATCATTGAACTACCGCACCAATCCCAAATTACATTTTTGGGCTCCTTCTTATTATGAGTGTGTTAGTCTCCCTGTGTTTAAGATATCGAATGTCCACTAATAAAGTGAGTTACTGACAACTCATTTAATTAATATCTAAGTCCAAGAGTAGTACCACTCAACCTTATCGTCATGTCGGACTAAGTCCACCTGCAGGGTTTAACATGACAATCCTTATGAGCTCCTCTTGGGGACATTATCAACCTAGTATCTCTAGGACACAGTTTCCTTCTATAATCAACAACACACACTATAAGTGATACCATTTCTCAACTTATCGGGTTTATTGATTCAACGAACTAAATCTCACCCATTGATAAATTAAAGAAATAAATATCAAATATATGTGCTTGTTATTACATTAGGATTAAGAGCACACACTTCCATAATAACCGAGGTCTTTGTTTCTTTATAAAGTCAGTATAAAAGAAACGACCTCAAATGGTCCTACTCAATACACTCTGAGTGTACTAGTGTAATTATATAGTCAAGATAAACTAATACCTAATTACACTACGACCTTCCAATGGTTTGTTCCTTTTCATCATGGTCGTGAGCTACTGTTTATAATTTATAAGGTACTGATAACATGATCTTCTGTGTGTGACACCACACACCATGTCATCTACAATATAAATTAATTGAACAACTACATTTATCATAAATGTAGACATTTGACCAATGTGATTCTTATCTCTAGATAAATGTTTATACCAAAAGCTAGGCTTTTAGTATACACTCTAACAAAACTATCGGAGTAAAAACATGCAGCGGAATAAAGAACGAACACACACAGAGAGACACGAGAGATTTTACTTCGTTCGGAGCCTAAGACGACTCCTACTCGAAGGCCCGCGATCCTTGATCGCTTTCCGTGGGCAACAACTATAAGCTCGTTAAAAGATTACAATTATGAGTACAAATAAAAGCTATAAATATTATACCGACAACAAGAAATGCTAAATCTGAAGCTTCGGGTCGTCGGGTACTTGTAGCAGCACTTCGGAGCGTCTTTTGGAGCAGCACATTGATGAAAGATCACTTGGTATTCGTTGAAATGAAGTGCTGGTCGAAACCCCCTTATAAAGGGTGTTCAAGGCGCCTTGAAGCCTGTTCAAGGCGCCTCCATGCTGCCTGGTCTTCCGCATGGATCAAATTTGATCAAATCTTAACTTTGAATCCCTTTGCCATTATCAAAACTTAGGTTCGATCGTCGGATGCTTCCTGCACCAACAGTCATGAAACACATGGCTAAGGTATTCTCCACCTCGATCTGATCGAAGTATCTTAATACTCTTGCCAAGCTGGTTCTGTACTTCATTCTTGAATTCTTTGAAATTTTCAAAGGATTCAGACTTATGTGTCATCAAGTACACATAACCATATCTACTGAAGTCATCAGTAAATGTGATGAAGTACCTATAACCGCCTCTAGCAACAACATTGAAAGGATGTATAAGACCAACAAGTCAGTCGCTCTCTCACTGTGCCCACTAAAGGGAGTCTTGGTCATCTTTCCTAGTAGGCATGACTCGCACGTCTCATAAGATTCAAAATCAAATGAGTCCAGCAAACCATCATTATGGAGCTGGGATAAGCGCTTGTCATTTATATGACCTAAGCGACAGTGCCAGAGATAGGTTTGGTTCACGTCATTTGACTTGAACCTCTTGGTATTTATGTTATAGATAGGGCTTTCAAGGTCTAGAATGTAGAATCCGTTCATCAGAGATGCATTACAATAGAACATATCTTTTAAATAAACAGAACAACATTTGTCCTTTATTAACTCTAGTACTTAAGTCTGGAGGTTTAGAGTTCGAATCCTGGGGGAGGCTAAAATCCACTGGCCAAGGGTGGAAAGTCCTAGTGAGTAACGACACGGCCAAAGGTCGTCAGTCGACGACATGAGAGGTCGCCAAATGTGCTGACGACATAAGGGTCGTCACAAGGGCCGCCCAAGAGGCCAAAGGGCCGGGTCGTTACACTTCCAATTAGAGTTGACACTCTCTAACCCATCTAAGGGGTAGAGAAAATGCTCCTAGGAACTCAAAACCTATTGGTGCTCCTTGGATGTTCTAGGTACTCACTAGGAATAACTTCCCTAGATACCTTCCTAGTGACTTTATTAGGCTTCTTAGAAGCTTTGGTCACCTTCTCTAGGTCAACTCTAGGGATAGCTTCCCTTGTGACCTTCTTAGTGATTTTGTTAGACTTCTTAGAAGTCTTAGTCACTTTTGTCATTGCAAAGATACTCCTAGGGATAACTTCCCTTGTATTCTTGACTTGACCGCTAGACCTAGGGTTGGTTCCATAGCTATATGGAATCCTATGATAAGAAGACACATCCTTTTTGGTTTTATGTTTGTATCCCAAATCCCTATGACCATTGGATGACCCTTGTTGTTTTCCTAGACCTAGTTTATGCTCATTTTGCTCTTTTAGGATATTTTTCATCCTTTTTAAGGTCTTTTCCATTTTATCAAGCCTTGACCTAAAGGCTTGATTTTCTTTCCATAAAATTCTTTAAAAAATCATTTTAAATTTCATTTTAACACTAAAACACTTAACTTAAAACTTAAATCCTAATCAAATCAATCAAAATTCAATTAATCTAAACTTTAAACTTAATTAAAAAATAATTAATTAATAATTAATTAATTAAAACTTAGTTATTTAGTCTAACCTTATTTAAGAACTTAGTTGATTTAATCAGTATCTTAATTTAACCTAATTGAAATATAAACTTTATTCATTTTTAAATCAAACTTGACTATACATTAAAACATTAATCAAAATTTTAACTTTACTTTAATTAAGTCATAATTTATCTTAATTAAAGATTAACTTAAATTGAACCTTAGCTTTATTTAACTTTATTTAATAATTTTAATAAATTTAACTCTCAATTAATACTGACTTAGTTAATCTAAGGATGATGTAAATGAAAAGTTAAATTATAACTAAGACTTCATTATATCAATTAACTCAATCAATTAATACGAAATTTACGTTGTTTTAATCAAATAAGTATTAAATTGAGTTAGTAACAAATCATTGCATTTAATTTGAAACTTAAATGAATAATTATAATAAATATGTAGAAATACTTATGAAAAAAGTATACTGAATATGAGCGTTACTGACCCAATTTCTTTAAAACACTTGGGTAGATAAATGTACTAATGTCTTGAAATTGAACATACCCAAACTCTAGTACAAATTAAGGAGGAGTGTTAAGTTAAGGAGGAGTATCAAGTTTAGGGGGAGGATCAATTTATTTTCAAAACGATTAAAATCCTTAACCATTTCCTTTAAAAAAAATCCTTTTAAAAATTTATATTTTACTTTGAAACTTTTACTTCCATTTTTTTTAAAGCCTAAGTTCAAAAAATGCTCTTAAACTTTCTTTTGAAAAATCTTGACTTTTGGTACTTACAAAAAGTTTTTTGTTTACTATATCCCTTAGAAAAATATTTTAAATCATTTTTGTAACTAGACAATTTTGTTAAAATTGTTTTGGCAAAGTTACTTTGATATTTTTTTACTCAAAAAAGTGTTTACAAAACTTTACTTTAAAAACTTCTCTTAATAATAAACTCCTTCAAAGTTCAGCTTACTTTAAAACTTTCAATGAAAATATTATTTAACAATTTCTCTTTAAAATTTTTTCTTCTTAAAGATTTTTTTGTTACTTTTCTATACAAAGTGTTTTCAAAAGGTCTTTCTACTTAGAAAATTTTAAATCTTTGGAAATAATTTTTGAAAAGTTATTAATTGTGAAAACTTACTTTTATCACTTAGAAAATTTTGTTTAAAATTATTTTGACACAATTACTTAGAAGTTTTCTTAAAAAGCTTTAATTCAAAAAATTTTCTTCAATAGTTAAAGACACTTTTTAGTTGTTTATTTTTGTAATAATGTCAGGTTCAGGGGGAGGAATAATAACTTTAAAGATTTTTTTCAGAAAGAAAAATTTTTTCTTTGAAAACTATTCATTTTTTTAACTACTAGCATTTTCAACGCTATAAAGCTTTTTTTTCGCCTTATAAATTTCAAAAGTGTTTTAAAAGATAACTTTTAAAAATAGGTTTGACAACTGTTTAAGTTTTTGAAATGTTGCTTTAAAAGATAGTTTTGAAAACATCTTACTTCAGTTTTATTATTTTATTCATTTTTAAAAAGCATCCCTTATATCTTTTTCAAAATTCTAATTTTGAAAAAGTTTTTTAAATGTTATCTTATAAAACCTGGCTATTTTCAAAATATTTCTTGTTTTTATTTTGAAAAATTTTAAATTTTCTAACCTTAAAGTTAATTTTGCAAAAACTTTTTTTTTGAAAATCTTATGAAAAAGTAATAGATTTTGAAAACAATTTCAAATTTTCTAATATTTAAAATTATTTTTACAAATATTTAGAATTATCAAATTTCTATACCTTTTGAAAATCTTATATTTTTAAAACTTTGTAGATTTGGAAAACAATTCCATAATCACCTTAATTTTGGAAATTCTGACATAAAGTTTTTACTTTTGAAAATCACTTTATAAGATATCTTTAAAAATTTTCCTCAAGTAAATTAACTTATTTTATAAGTTAGCTCCCCAAATAATCCTGAACATTTTCTATTGTAAAGATTTTTTTACTTAGCAAAATTTTTCAAGAATTATCTATTTATATTTTTTGATGAATGTCAAAGGGGGAGGATTAGGTGGATTAAGTTATCAAAAATACTAAAGAACAACATTAAAATAAGACTAACTTAAAAATCATGTCATTTTTGCATATTATTTTTTTTCCTAACTTAACGCAGGTTGTCATTGCATCAAAAAAGAGAAGATTGTTGGTGCAGGTTGCACTAACGGTCTAACTCAGGTTTTGATAAATGACAAAGTAAATTAAGTTAGGTTTATTGTGATATAACGAGTTAACTAAATGTGCAGGAAAAGTCCAAATAGGTCGATGGGTTGACCGGATATCTAGCACGAAGTCCAGCTAGGTCAACGGGTTGACTGGATAGCTGACACGAAGTCCAGATAGGTCGATAGGCAGACCGAATATCTGGCACGAAGTCCAGTTAGGTCAACGGGCCAATCGGATAGTTGGCACGAAGTCCAGACATGTCGACGGGTTAACCGAATGTCTGGCAAAGTGGTAAGTTAAGGTAAGTCACTGGAGGAGAGTGACATGGTGAGGACGCGTTCTCCATTTGAGGTAACAGTAGACATCGATC
Source organism: Zingiber officinale (assembly GCF_018446385.1). Classification (NCBI taxonomy): domain Eukaryota; kingdom Viridiplantae; phylum Streptophyta; class Magnoliopsida; order Zingiberales; family Zingiberaceae; genus Zingiber; species Zingiber officinale. Next base: position 185,430,066 of record NC_055987.1, on the reverse strand, counting down.
CAACTTAGATCCATTTCGAAAATCTAAGTTGAGATATTAACTAGATTATTGTCTCGAGAAGATAGAATCTAATTACTACTCTACTTGTTATATATTGTGCTAACTTTATTTTGTAGGGTAGTATAATTTTTATTTACCTCAGACTAACTTTTTCTTGCAGGAAAATACTTTGCTGAAAAAGGTGGTCCGGGCGCTCGGAAGGGATCTGGGCACCCAGAGTGGTCCAGGTGCCCGAAACTGGTCTGGGTGCCCGAAATGCCCAAGGATTATCTGCTCAGCAGCTTGGAGCACACTGATTGGTTGGCTGACATCACAATCCAGGCACCCAGAACTGACTATATAAGCAGCCTTCGACCAAGAGCACATAACACAACTTTCTTCTGCGATTTCCTTCTTGCGCGTTGCTCCAAATAAGTTCCTGTGACTTCACGACGTGACTCCGATAGCCGAGTGACGCTGCTCCGATGACTGAGCAACACAACTCTGACAACAGAGTGACGCGACTCCAACAACTGAAAGTATAGCCTTCCAGATCTCTAAGAAGTTGGTGGCATACTTGTTTATTCCTATACTTAAATTATACATTCATTGTATTTCTCTTGTATAAAAGATTTGCGAATTATTAGTGAATTACCGACAGAAAGCACTCTCATGTGCGAGCCTTGGAGTAGGAGTCAACGAAAGCTCCGAACCAAGTAAAACTTGGTTTGTTAGGGTTGTTTTCATTGTTATCTTTCCGCTGCATACTCGATTTAATTCTCGATTTTCGACAATTGTTATTCACCCCCACTAGCGTTCTTCATGATCCAACAAAATGTTCTTGCATTATTGGATCAAAATCTGCAATCATTTCAAGTGAACTCAAAAAATTACCATTACTATCTTCATAAATTTTATCATGTGTACCATAAAATGTCAAATTATGTATAGCAAGACATTTGACAACAACGACTATTCTTAGTGATCTGGCAGTAAAGAGGGCCCCCCCTTTTTAGCAGAGTCAACGCCATGTGGAAGTCAATAGGTCAAATGGCCGAGCGGACAAGGGTGGACCGACCGGACGATCGAGGTCTAAACGGAAGCAGAGGCACCCGACGGGAAGTCAAGGTTCCGACGCTCATGATGAACATGGTCATAGGGCCGAGCGGATTCCCCGCTTGGCTAAAGACATAGAATAACACTGCGAATAGTCTACAGAGCACACGACCAGGAATATTCCGAGCGGACTAGCATATATGGCCGGTCGGACGTAATATAACTACCGATCGGTCGGACGCTCGGCATGAAGTAAAAGGAGGAAAGGACAAGAGAACATCTTCTGACAGCGGGTATGTTTGACAAGCAGGCCATACGCAGGATCTTCTGGCAGAGGGCTCCGCTGTCTCATCATAGACGTGTTTGGACTGTAGCAGTATGGTGTCAGGTAAGCTCTTCTGACAAGCCCATACTAAGGTATGGGCTGAGGACACATATGTACCTCGGTATGTGTGCGTGATCCCCTTCCCAGCTCTATATAAGGAGCCTCACATTTCACCAGAGGTACGCATTCTCTGAGATTAAGAGCCACTTCTTTGTCGTCCACTTACCTGACTTGAGCGTCGGAGGGTCGTCGCCGGGAACCCCTTCCCGGCCCGACTTCTGTGCAGATTCGCCGGAGCTTCATACGACCGGTCGGAGATCTACGTCAGCAACGCAGAGAGCGCCACGTGCCCAGTGTCCGTTGATTTAGCTTTCAGACAAGATCAATTTGGCACCATTTGTGGGAACGCTCCTGCATCCGATCGGAAGCAATGGACGAAGCTGGATGACCGCACTCGGTGACGCTCTCCACAGAGGAGCTCGACGCTCTGATCGAGGCAAGAGTAGCTAAGCTTGTGGAACAACAGAAACAGAAGTCGCAAGCCGAGCGGATGGAGCAGCAAGCTACATCAGCATCAGGGGGCAGAGCGGAAGCACCGCAGGCCATGGTTCCATTCCATCGGGCCCTATTCCGCACGCCTCCTGAAGCCGCAGCAGCTAATCGTGATCGAGGATCTTCATCAAATGAAGTACCAATACGAGATGACAGAAAAGGCAAGGCCCCCCGAGCGGACTCCTCGCCCGAGCAGGTCAATCGTCAATTCTCAGAGGCCATCCTGCGGGACCCTCTGCCAAAGCACTATGTGCCCCCGGTGATCGGTGAATACAACGGAACCACCGACCCGGACGATTATTTGGGTAAGTTCGACAACACAGCTACCCTTCATCAATACACAGATGGAGTGAAGTGCCGAGTTTTCCTCACCACCCTCTCTGGATCGGCTCAACGGTGGTTTCGGAGGCTGCCGGACGGGAGCATCACAAGTTTCAAAGACTTCCGTACGACCTTCCTCCACCACTTTGCAAGCAGTCGGCGTTATCAGAAGACAAGTGTCAGACTGTTCGCCATCAAGCAAGAGCCTAGAGAGCCGCTCAGAGCATATATCCAGCGCTTCAACCAGGTGGCCATGGACATTCCAACGGCCACCTCAGAGACAATGATGAACGCATTTACACAATGCCTCGTGGACGGGGATTTCTTCCGCTCGCTCATTCGGAAGCCGCCCCGAGACTACGATCATATGCTGAACCGGGCCAATGAATACATCAATGTGGAGGAAGGCCAGGCGGCTCGGAGGAAAGAAGCGCCAACTGAGCGGCCAACCATGGCCGAGCGGAAGCCTATCACTCGCCAGGAGCCACCCAGAGGACTGCGGGCCGAAGCAATTCACTCTCACCATGCGAGGTCCCATGTCCAAGAGGTAGCGGCCGAGCGACCCAAGCCAAAGAAGAAATGGACCCCCATATTCTGCTCTTTCCACCGGACCGACACGCACAACACCAGAGATTGCCGAAGCCTTTCCCTGATTGCTCACCCCATGCCCCGGGGAGGCCACCGCCGATCGCCATCATCAGACAGGCGACAGAGACCTCGTGAGGCCGATCGGATGATATCCGACAGGCGACATAGACAGACTCCTGATCGGCAGCATACTCCGAGGCGTGAAGAGAATCCCCGGAGGTCTAGGGAGCAGCCTAGGTAGTCCGCTCGGGAAGAAGAGAATAGAAACAACACTTCCCGAGGAGAAATCAATATTATTGTCGGCGGGCCGACTAGAGGCGACTCCAACAGAGCAAGGAAGGCGAGTGTCCGGCAGCTTTAGATCCATGCGGTCGGCTGTAGCCAGGAAAGGGCGAGCGGACCCGAGATCAGCTTCGGGCCCAGGGACTTGGAGGGAGTTGAAGTACCACATGACGACTCTCTCCTCATCAAAGCGGTAATAGCTAACTACACTATTCACCACATTTTCATTGACACAGGAAGCTCGGTCAATATCATATTCAAAAAGGCCTTCGACCAACTACAAATTGATCGGGCCGAGCTGCTGCCCATGACGACCCCCCCTCTACGGTTTTACGGGCAACGAAGTTCTGCCGATCGGACAAATCCGACTGGCTATTTCGTTGGGAGAAGAGCCGCTCAGGAGGACGCGAACGGCAAACTTCGTGATGGTCGACTCTCCCTCATCATACAACGTCATTTTGGGACGACCGGCGCTCAGCGAGTTCCGAGCGGCCGTCTCCACCTTCCACCAGAAAATCAAGTTCCCGGTCGAAGACAAGGTTGGAGAAGTGCGAGGAGACCAATTGGCAGCTCGGCGATGCTACGTTGAGATGGTTCGAACCGAAGCCAATTCCGCTCGGAAGACGCCGCGGATCGAGGTAAACGCCATAACTGAAAAACCACCCTCTTTAGTTTATGAAGAAAAAGAGGAGATGCAGATCCATCCAACCCGATCGGTGGCCACTACATTCGTTGCGGCCGACCTGGAGGCAAGCCAGAAAGAGGAAATGATCAAATGCCTCCAGAAAAATTATGATGTCTTCGCCTGGTCGACGCATGAGCTGCCCGGGATTTCGCCAAGTATAGCACAGCACAAGCTCCACGTCCGACCGGACGCTCGGCCGGTGAAGCAAAGGAAGAGGGACTTCAGTGCCGAACAAAATATCATCATCCGATCGAAGGTCGAGAGGCTCCTGGAGGCCGGCCACATACGTGAGGTCTAGTTCCCGAGCTGGCTGGCGAACGTGGTACTCGTCTCCAAACCGGGCAATAAGTGGAGAGTGTACATCGATTTCCGGGATCTCAACAAGGCGTGCCCAAATGATTTTTATCCTCTGCCCTGGATCGATCAACTGGTGGACTCCATAGCCGGCTGCGAGCTGATATGCATGCTCGACGCCTATCAAGGCTACCATCAAGTGCCGCTCACCCGAGAAGATCAAGAGAAGGTTAGCTTCGTTACAGCCGACGGCACATACTGCTACAATGTGATGCCGTTCGGACTCAAGAACGCGGGAGCAACCTACCAGCGCCTGATGAACAAAGTGTTCAAGGAGCAGATCGGACGAAACTTGGAAGTATATGTGGATGATATTCTCATTAAATCCGTCCGAGCGGCCGATCTCTTTAAAGACATGGAGGAGACTTTCCGAACGCTGAGGCGATATGGAGTTAAACTGAATCCTCAGAAGTGCCTGTTCGGAGCAAAAGGCGGACGTTTCTTGGGCTACATAGTGACCGAGCGGGGCATCGAGGCGAATCCTAGCAAGGTAAAAGCACTACAAGATATGTCGCCCCCAAGAAATCTGAGGGAAGTCCAGCGCTTGACCGGTCGGATAACAATATTGTCCAGATTTATCTCGAAGACAGCCGATCGGAGTCTCCCGTTTTTCAAAATCTTGCGTAAGGCTACCAAGTTCCATTGGGATGAAGACGTATCTGAACTCCTTGCCCATGCTAGCCAAGCCAGCTGCAGGTGAGCCGCTCTGTCTCTACTTATCTTCAACCGAGCATGCAGTAGGCTCGGCATTAGTGAGGGCGAGCGGAGAGGAACCTGTGTATTTCTTAAGCCATAT